>NC_132927.1:81327566-81647894 GCF_047675955.1 Chlorocebus sabaeus | reverse complement strand
GAGTGGGACTCCGTCTCAAAAAAAAAAAAAGAAAAAAAAGAATGTGAGTTTCCACTGCAAAAGACAGCTTTGCAGGGCCATTTCAAAATATGTCAGAGATATTTTGGGGTAAAGTATTTTGATTTCTTTCAGGGCCTGCTACCTGTCATTGATGCTATACTAGAGTCAGTTTGGAATTTGGTATATGTTGCTACAAGGTCTGTTTGGTCAATCATCGGATCTCTGTTTGGATGTTAATGCTGATGAGCTGCTCCTGAACTCCAAAGGGAGGGGGTGTAAGAGGGTATAATGAGGCATGTCTGACCCTGCCCCCGCTTCCCATCGTGGTCTGAACTAGTTTTTTAGGTTTCTTTGAAACCTCTTTGGTCAAGAGAAGGGATCTATTTGGTTGGTGTGGGGCTTAGAATTTTATTTTTGATTTGTAGTCTGTACTATGTTTTTTCACTTGGGGGTAGTAGGAGCCATGAGAGGGCCTGAGAGCAGAGGCAGGTGGTGGGGAGGCTGTTGCAGGAACCCAGGGTGAGAGACCTGGCCCAGCCTGGTCAAACTCTGGAGGTGCTTTTGGGGCAGAGCCAACAGTCTGGGGAATGTGCATGCCCAGGGAATGTGGCAGCTGGAGCGCCCAAGGCTCCTGGCACCTGCGGCCTGGGCCCACTTGCCTGGGGAGGGGTTTCTAAGAGGCTGCTCTGTCCAGAGGTCATTACCCACTGATGTCTGCTCTCCGGGGATCAGGTGCTTTCCCCCAAGGAGCCATTCCTCACCATGGAGATCCCTCCAGGGCTCAGTGCTAGCCAGGAATTTTATATTGGGACACATTGAGAAGAAAGTAATCTAAGACTTAGAGTGGGTCAAGCATAATGGTCCATGCCTGTAATCGTAGCACTTTGGGAGGCGAATACAGGAGGATTGCTTGAGCGGAGTTCAAGACCAGCCTGGTCCGCATAGTAAGACCCCATCTCTACAAAAAATTAAAAAATTAGCTGAGTGTGGGAGTGCGCGCCTGTAGTCCCAGCTGCTCGGGAGGCTGAGGCCGGAGGATCACTTGAGCCCAGGAGTTCAATGTGCAGTGAGCTATGATTGCACCACTGTATTCCAGCCTGGGCAGCAGAGCCAGACCCTGTCGCCAGTACACACACACACACACACACACACACACACACACACAATCTAGAGTGGGGTGTTTTAAGATGAGTTTTGCCAACCTTAAAGGAAGAAGCAGAGGCAAAATTAATCTACATAATTTATTTGGGTCAAGCTTGAGGATTGCAGCCAGAGAGGACACATCTTGTTGCCCTGAATGTACACTCTGGTGAGCAGCGGTTACACGCGGGCTTTTTACTCCGTCACCCAGGCTGGAGTACAGTTGCATAATCTCAGCTCACCACAACCTCCACCCTCTAGTTTCAAGCAATCCTCCTGCCTCATCCTCCCGAGTAGCTGGGACTACAGGCATGCGCCACCACACCCAGCTAATTTTTGTATTTTTTGTAGAAATGGGGTTTCGCCACGTTGGCCAGGCTGGTCTCGAACTCCTGACCTCAAGTGATCTGCCCACTTTGGCCTCCCAAAGTATGGGATTATAGGGGTGAGCCATCATGCCCAGCCACAGATGGATTTTTAAAGGCTAAAAGGGACAGTGATTGGATGGATACAAAGTTGTTTGTCGGGAATTGTCATTGGCTTACAATAATAACATTTATTCGTGATTGGCCGTACATCGTTAAGCTATTGGGTGCGGCATTATTAGGTTAGTTTAGAGTTACTTGTGGCAACAGCAGGCAGTTTCAAGAAGTGAACACCTAGCTCAAGGGGGAGGATTCACATTCCTCCCGTGAAAGTTGTTTTCTGTCTTTTAAATTCACCATTGGGTGATTTTTAACAGCTTTATTGCGGTGTAATTGCCTTATGACAAACTGCTCATGTTTAAAATGCACTGTTTAATTTCTGAACTTTGATGTCTGCACGCACCTGTCAAGCCGTAGCGACAACCAGGAAAACCCACAGATTTGTGGCTCCTGCGGGGTCCACAGACCCTTAGTCAGCGCCTCCCCCACCCCCGCCCCAGGCCCCCAGTGAGCTACTTTTTGTCACTATAAATTAGTTGTACTCTGTAGAATTCCGTACGAGTAGGATCATGTAGTGTATGTTTTTCCCTTCGGCTTTTCTCACAGTGTGATTATGTTGAGTCCATCACTGGTTTGTTCTTTTCTGCTGTGGCGTGGCAGTCGGTAGTCCTTCAGCACGCTGAGGTGTGTAGCCATTCATCTGTTGGAGTACATTGCACATTCGGGGCTGTTTCAGATGCACTCCTGAACCCTGGTGTACAAGTCCTTGTGTGGACGTTGATTTCCTTTTGGGTCAGCTGCTGAGGAGTGAAATTGCTGGGTTATGTGAAAGGCAAGTGTGTCTGTCTTTTTTTGTTGTTTTTGAGACAGGGTCTTATTCTGTCACCGAGGCTGGAGTGCAGTAGTTCGATCATAGCTCAGCGCAGTGTCAACCTCCTGGGCTCAAGCAGCTCTCCCATATCAGCCTCCCAAGTAGCTGGGACTGTAGGCGGGCACCGCCACACCCAGCTAAGTTTTCATTTTTTCATAGAGACAGGATCTTGCTATGTTGACCAGGCTGGTCTGGAACTCCTGGGCTCAAGTGGGCGGCCACGACCTATCTGTCTTTAAGAAATGATCAGGTTGTCGGCTGGACTCAGTGACTCACACCTGTAATCCCAGCACCTTGGGAGGCTGAGGTGGATGGATCACGAGGTCAGGAGATCGAGACCATCCTGGCTAACACAGTGAAACCCCGTCTCTACTAAAAATACAAAAAAAATTAGCTGAGTATGGGGGCAGACGCCTGTAGTCCCAGCTACACGGGAGGCTGAGGCAGGAGAATGGCATGACCCTGGGAGGTGGAGCTTGCAGTGAGTGGAGATTGCACCACTGCACTCCAACCTGGGCGACAGAGCGAGACTCCGTCTCAAAAAAGAAAAAAGAAATGATCAGGTTGTCTCCAAAGGGGTGTCACCATGCGTGGAAGCTCGAGGTAAGTATGTTCCTCCTGCCTGGGAGGCGTGGCCCGGTTTTCTTTTCAGGGCTAGACATTCTGAGTTGTGAAGGAGTAGCTGGTGGTGGTTTCATCTGCATTTCCTTCAGGACTGGAGGAGGTCTTTGTATGTGTTTGTTTACCACCCATATATCATATTTGTGGGAACCTTTGTTCAGATCTTTTTTCTATTTTTTAATTGGGTTGTGTTTTCTTGTGAAGTTTTGGGAATTGTTCATGTGTTCTAGATTTAAGTCCTTTACCAGTTGTGAGATTTGCAGATAAGCCTGTGGGCTGTCTTCATTGTCTTAGTGATGTCTTTCAAAGGGCAGTTCTTAATTGTTTGGAAACCCGTTTTATCAGTGTTTTATGGATTCTGCTTTTAGAGCCGTTAGAAATGTTTGCCTTATCCAAGGTCAAACTTTTTCTTTTATGTTTTTGTCTGAGATGTCTGTACTTTAACTCCCCCCAGGTCTGTGATCTGCTTTGAGCTAACTTCTGCGTGCAGTGCGAGGTGTGGCCTGAGGCTCATTCTTTGGCACGTGGCCGCCAGGCACCGTGCAGCGACAGCCTTTCTCTGGGTTACCTGGCAGCTTGGTAGCATTGTTTTTTGTCACAAAAGTGGGCGCCCTGGCCCTCTGCTTGGTTAACAGGTGGTGTGTGGATTGTGTACCCCTAGGCTCCGCTGAGGACACCGCGTCCAGCTTGTGTGGCGAGGAGGACACGGAGGATGAGGAGCTGGAGGCCGCGGCCAGCCACCTGAACAAGGACTTATACCGGGAGCTCCTTGGTGGCACCCCTGGCAGCTCGGAAGCAACAGGAAACCCCGAGTGGGGCGGCAGACCTCCGGCCCTTGGGTCCCTGCTAGACCCCCTCCCCACTGCGGCCAGCCTGGGCATCTCAGATTCGATCCGCGAATGCATCTCCTCTCAGTGCAGCGACCCCAGTGAGTTCTGATGGAGCCCTGGAGGGTGGCTGAGGTCATCAGGAGAGCTTTCTGACGTGTCCCTCTCACGTCGGATGGCAGCTAGATGCTGCCATCCTTTGTCGGGAGGTGTGGTGTTTTCAAGCGGTGGGCTTGGGTGGGGGCACCACCAGTCCCCCCAGTGGGGCTGTGTGGGCATCAGTGGTCCTGGTGTGAAGAACTGGGTGTGTGCCGATGCCGGAATGCGGTGGGTCTCGTCACCCTCACTGGGGCTGCCTGCAGGCCACAGGGGCCATGGAGAACAGAGCCCACAAATTGCGTCCAGGAGTCCCACGGGGCAGCTCCACACCTCATCCACTTGTCCAGCATGGTTGGGGAGCGTCATTTGCTGAGCTTGGTCATGGCAACGACGAGGCACCCCTGTCCCATAGTGCCCAGGCCAGGCCACCGTGCCCGTCATGCCCCCTCCACCCTGCCCATTTGGCTGGGAGCTCTAGGAGAAAGGTGGGTCCCATCTCCCATCCCTGCCAGGACAGGCTTCCCTGGCTGAAAGCCTGGACCTTCCTGCAACGCTTCACCCTCAGGCCCTGCCTCCCGTTGGGCACCAGGGCCTGGCCTCTGTGTTGAGGAGCCAGGCAAATATTTATTGAGTGACCTCTGGGCCGGGGGTAGAGACAGTCCTGATGGCTGGAGCTGCTGTGTGGGTGGAACCCAGGCAGGTCACACAGAGCAACAGGCAGAGGGGACGTGCACAGGCTCCCAGGGCAGCCGGTGGCACAGTGACCCTGAGCAGAAAGGGCCATTCTGGCTGAGGAAGGGCCATGGGGGGCCTTGAGGACTGCCTGTTTGAGTGCTGAGAGGAGCCCTCTCAGGCCTCAGCCATGGAACAGTGTGGCAGGAGAGCACCCCAGACAGTCCAGCCCTGTGCTGGAGTTGAGTTGGCAGCATGGGGCAGGCAACTATGGTGTGGCGCTGTGGCAAGGAGAGGCTGTCCCAATTCCAGGCTGTGCAGATGCTGCCTGGACCACGTGGGGCTGGGCAGGGGTGACAGGCAGGTTTTGGGGTGTCCTGAGCATGATCATGGAAGGCTCCCTTGGGCCTGGACTCTGGAATTATTTCTGTTCCCTCATTTCTATCCCCAGACCTATGGGCTCAGTGATAGGGAGCTGGTGCCCCCCAGCGCAGACCCCTGTCTCACTCCGTGGCCTGGCCTTTCCTTCCTGCCCAGCTTCCATGCCCTCCCTCGGTCTTTGGGGCCAGACAGCCTCTGTCTCCCAATCTTAAAAAGTTGCTTTCTTACAAAAAGCACAGGAGTGCTGGGATTTTCCTTTGTAGCTTGAGTTTAGCGTCTTGCTGTCTTCACTTAGCATCCTTAGCTAAGCATTTAAAGAGACGTGGCCATGTGGGGAAACAGGGCGTGACCCGTGGTGCAGAGGAGGGGATGGGGTTCTAGAAGACCCTTAGCCCAGACCCAGGGTCCTGAGCCAGCCCGGGTGGTGGCCGCGCTCCCGTCATCAGAGCTGGTGCTGAGTGATGCTGACGCTGCGCTTCCCTCCAGAAGATGCTTCGGGAGACGGCGAGCTGGACCTCAGTGGCATTGACGACCTGGAGATTGACAGGGTGAGTGGCAGCACCCCTTCCCAGGAGGGGCAGGCTTGGGAGGGCGCTGCAGCCCAAGGAGCCCTGAGTGGCCAGGCAGGGTTGGCCATCTCCCCTGCCCAGTGCCCACCCTGCTGGGTGAAGTGGGCTCCTGGCCTTCTATCCACTGTTCCTGGGACCCACCCCCAGACTCTCCTGTCCAGTGTTGGCTCCAGGGCGGCCTGTCGGGAGGCCCCCAGCTTTACACCTGGCCCTTGTGGCCCCCTGGGCATGTAGCCTGTGGCAAGCACAGATTGCACAAGTGGCACCAGGATCAGCCCATCGAGGGGGTCTCCAGACACAAGAGGGTACCCACTGACTCCACATGCACTGTGTGCCCCCAAACCCCAGGGGTTCCAGCCATTGGGACCAGCTCTTTGCAGTTTATCTCAACATACTTGCCCTCAGGCAGGAAGTCTTCTTCCCTGATTTCATGGCCACGTGGTGCCTCAGACTCCTCCAGCCTGGCCCATCTGTTCCTGAGTGGGTGGCTCTCACCTTCACCTAGTCCCTTTGTGGGGACCTGTAGCCTGCGCTCTGGCTGGCCAGGGTCCTGGTGTCAGTGGGGCCTGCAAGCTGCCCTAGAGGGTCTCACAAGTGTGGCCTGCTTGGTTGGCCTTGGGACAGGCAGAGGTGCAGCAGGTCCCCAACACACCCCGAGCGGGGAGACCTCAGCCCAGGCTCCGCACTAAATAGAGGCTGGCCCTGGTTCCCCTTCCTCTCACGGGGGAAATACTTCCCGCTGGTCAGCACAACCTTAGCACTCCCTGGTACGCGAAGGCTAAAAGCCAGCCCCACTTCCCTGTGCTCGCCCAGTACATCCTGAATGAGTCGGAAGCCCGCGTGAAGGCCGAGCTGTGGATGAGGGAGAATGCCGAGTACCTGCGGGAACAGAGGGGTAAGCGCCACCCGCCCGCACTCACACGCAGGATGCGCAGCCCGCAGGCCTGGGGCGTGGGCCCTCAGTGACACCGGCCCCTTTTCTGAACTTTCAGAAAAAGAAGCAAGAATAGCCAAAGAGAAGGAGCTTGGCATCTACAAGGAGCACAAGGTGGGCGCCTGTGACGCCGGGCCTGGCCTTCTTGGGGGTGTCCAGGTTACGGGGGGGCAAATATCTCTGGAATGTCCCTTCCCCGTGTGACCCAGGGTAGGCTGCTGAAGGCCATGTGCTCTGGACCCCAGACCCATGTCCCTAACCCCCAGGTCCTGCCCCGTGCTGGCCACAGGCGCCCAGCCGTCGGCTTCACCTTGGAGGGCGTGTGCTCAGCCTTGGAGTGACCCTCTGGACACGGCACCAGGGCAGACTGTGTCGGGCGTCCGGGCTGGATGCTGGGGTTCCTGCCTGTGTAACCGGCGTTTGCTCTTCTAATGACCTGGGAGGTCCGACTCCAATGCCACCCTGCCTGTGGTCGTTGTGGTGACCTGGCTCAGCTGGCTCACTCCAGGGGGGAACGTGCCTTCCGTCTCGTGGTGCAGTCAGCAGTGGTTGAGCCTCTGAGTGACTGAGCAGGAGAACACAGGGAGCCAGTTCCCTGCCTGCGAGATGGGTCCCTCTGACCAAGCTGTAGGTGTCTGGGAGGGCGGATGTGGGGCCTACCCACTCAGGAGGGCCCGGGGAGCATGTGGTCAGGGAGTTAGGAACCTAGGCACTCCGCCCCACCCAACAGCACATCCCAGGCCTTGCTGGGCCACATGGGAAGGTTGTCATGCAGGGAGGGCAGCAGGGGTGGTGCAGGCTGATTGCCCTGAAGTAGTCTGTGGCTCCAGCTCCTAGAATGAGATCCAGGGTCTTCGGGCAGCTGGGGCCTTTGACCTGGGCCACAGTGCTGGGACAGATTGTCTGTCTTTGGCCTGGGCCACGGTGCTGGGACAGATTGTCTGTCTTTTTTTTTTTTTTTTTTTTTGAGACGGAATCTCGCTCTGTCGCCCAGGCTGGAGTGCAGTGGCGCGATCTCGGCTCACTGCAAGCTCCGCCTCCCGGGTTTACGCCATTCTCCTGCCTCAGCTTCCTGAGTAGCTGGGTCTACAGCCATCTGCCACCACGCCCGGCTAATTTTTTTGTATTTTTTTTTTTTAGTAGAGATGGGGTTTCACTGTGTTAGCCAGGATGGTCTCGATCTCCTGACCTTGTGATCCGCCCGCCTTAGCCTCCCAAAGTGCTGGGATTACAGGCGTGAGCCACCGTGCCTGGCCATTGTCTGTCTTTGGCCTGGGCTGCGGTGCTGGGACGGATTGTCTGTCTTCACTGAGTAGCCTCTCTGCTGTGGCCCTCACAGTGCAGCAGCTCGTCGCCCTGCCATGTGCCTGTGGCCCTGCCTGTGTGGGACCCAGGGGCAGCTCGTCGCCCTGCCATGTGCCTGTGGCCCTGCCTGTGTGGGACCCAGGGGCAGCTCGTCGCCCTGCCATGTGCCTGTGGCCCTGCCTGTGTGGGACCCAGGGGCAGCTCGTCGCCCTGCCATGTGCCTGTGGCCCTGCCTGTGTGGGACCCAGGGGCAGCTCGTCGCCCTGCCAGGTGCCTGTGGCACATTTGCTGCTGTTGCTGTCTGGAGGCCCTGCCAGCACCCATGCCAGCCCACGTGCCCCACTCACCTGGGAGGGCAGGATTTGGCGTGGGCAGGCCCGAGAGCGCCAGGCTGGCCCACGTTCTGGGAGGGCAGGATTTGACGTGGGCAGGCCCGAGAGCGCCAGGCTGGCCGCGTTCTGGGAGGAGGAGGCAGGAGCAGCCCTCGGAGGGCCTGCACTCCTGGCCTCACATGGAGCCCCTGGTGGTCGAGCGCAGTGGGCGTGACTCACGGGAGGCATTCTTGCATGTTTCCGTCAAGCCCAAGAAGTCTTGCAAGCGACGGGAGCCAATTCAGGCCAGTACCGCCAGGGAGGCCATCGAGAAGATGCTGGAGCAGAAGAAGATCTCCAGCAAGATCAACTACAGCGTGCTCCGGGGCCTCAGCAGCGCCGGTGGGGGCAGCCCACACAGGGAGGATGCGCAGCCCGAGCATAGCACCAGTGCCAGGAAGCTGTCACGAAGGAGAACGCCGGCCAGCAGAAGTGGGGCTGACCCTGTGACCAGTGTGGGGAAAAGGTACCATCCTGTCCTGCGTGGCTGGGTTAGGACAGGAGCCCAGGGCAGGCAGAGGCCCATGGCTTCGGGTCCTGGAGCTGCCAGGGGCCAGCCGGGGCACAGAAGTGCCTGGAGTGGCATTTGCCACCTGCATGCTGGGGACCCGTGGGTCGTCTCCGGTGCATTGATGGTGTCTTGGCTCCCCTTGGTCTGGCGGGCTGTGACCCAATGAGCGGTGCCGGCTGTCAGAGGGGTCCTGCAGCCTAGGCTCTGTTTTGTCCCAAGGAGGGGATGGGACACTCAGTGGGGTCGGCCCCTTCTCCAGCCTGAGTTCAGGAAGACGAGCCCCCAGCCCTGCTGCCCTGTGCCTGCTCTGTGCACCCAGGCTGCATTGCTGTCTCTGCCGAGGTGGTGGGTGAGAGCAGCGCACCGCTGAGGAAGGAGGATGTGGGTGGAGAATGTGGCTGAGGGACTGTCAAAGAGGGGATGTGCTGGCTTCAGCGCACAGGGTCACAAGGCTCTGCCGCTCCATGCAGGGCCGCCTTGGAGTGGCTCAGCCTCTGTGCACGGCTTGCCTCTGGGTGGCGTCTGCAGGGTCTCCTGACGAGGCCACAAGCAGCTGGGCTTACCTGCTGCGTCTTTGGGGCCCGCGGCTAGTCCATGTGACCTCCTGGCAGTGGAGATGGGATCGGCGGCTTAGCTTCTGGCTCCATCCTATAGTGGTTCCGACCTTCACTTCACCCCACTGAGTCTCTGGGCTGGGAGCATCTGCTGGTCCTACTGCTCCTTGGGATCTCTTGCGCTGTCTCCAGCTGCTTCCCCTGTGGGGCAGTGCTGACCCTCGGCAGCCCCGTCAGGGCCTCCTGTTGTTTGCTGTGGTTTCTCCTTGGCCTTTTGAGCTGCTTGGCCGGCCACTCCACCCTGTGAGAGTTGGCTGTGCTATGGGCCTGCCCCGCAGTGCCCAGGTGCTGCTCTGTGAGGGAGCCTGACCTCCTTGCAGGCTGGTGCTTCTCAGCCGGCATCTCAGCCCCTCAGGAGGGCCGCATGAGCTGTCTCCTCCACATCAGCCATGCAGTGGCTCTCCTAGCATTCCTAGCACAGCTCCTGGCATGCGTAGGAGGTCAGTGGAGCAGAGGTGAAGTCAGGGCAGGTCCATGGCTTGGTTCCCCTGTGCCCAAGCACACTCAGGTCGGATCTGAGGCCTGAGTCTCAGTGTCGGCTGCCTGCCCAGCCAGTCTCTGTCAGCACTAGCGGGGACGGGGGTCCTGTCCCAGTTGGGTGTTTCTGGTGCCTGGTTAGAGTTCACAGCGCCCTCTGTCACATCTGACCAGCTGGCCCAGACAAGGCCTCGGTGTGCATGTGTGTCTCTCTGTGTGTGTATGTGTGTTTGTGTCTGTATACACATAGTACATGCAGTGCGTATATGCCTGTGTCTGTGTGCATGCGGTGTGTGTGTGCATGCAGTGTGTGTAGTGTGTGCGAGTGTGTGCCTGTGCAGTGTATGTGTGCATGTGCATGTATGTCTGTGCATGCAGTGTGTGCATGTGTGCCTGTGTCTGTGTATGCAGTGTGTGTGTGTGCATATGTGCCTGTGTATGAAGTGTGTGTGCACCTGTGCCTGTGTCTGCAGTGTGTGCGCATGTGTGCCTGTGTGTATGCAGTGTGTGTGTGCATGTGTGTGCCTGTGCCTGTGTATGCAGTGTGTGTGCATGTGCGTGTGTGCCTGTATGCATGCAGTGTGTGTGCGCCTGTGTCTGCATGCAGTGTGTGTGCCTGTGTCTGTGTGCATGCAGTGTGTGTGTGCGTGTGTGTGTGTGCCTGTGCATGCATGCAGTGCGTGTGTGCCTGTGTCTGTGCATGCAGTGTGTGTGCATGTGTGTGTATGCTTATGTCTGTGTGCATGCAGTGTGTGTGTGGCTGTGTGCATGCAGTGTGTGTGCGCATGTGCGTGTGTGCCTGTGTGTATGCAGTGTGTGCATGTGTGTGTGCCTGCAGTGTGTGTGTGCGCATGTATGCCTGTGTCTGTGTGCCTGCAGTGCAGTGTGTGTGTGCATGTGTGTGCCTGTGTCTGTGTGCCTGCAGTGTGTTTGTGCGTGTGTGCTTGCAGTGTGTGGGTGCTTGTGTCTGTGTGCATGCAGTGTGTGCATGTGCATGTGTGCCTGTGTCTGTATGCATGCAGTGCATGTGTGCCTGTGTCTATGTGCATGCGTGTGTGCCTTTGTATGCATGCAGTGCATGTGTGCCTGTGTGCATGCAGTGTGTGTGTGCATGTGTGTGTGCTTGTGTCTATGTGCATGCAGTGTGTGCACATGTGCATGTCTGTGTCTGCATGCAGTGTGTGTGCGCCTGTGTGCATGCAGTGTGTGCATGTGCATGTGTGCCTGTGTCTATGCATGCTGTGTGTGCGCATGTCCGTGCGTGCAGTGCATATGCACACAGTACGTGTGTGTTGGTGCACTCAGTACGTGTGTGCGTGCATGTGTACTTGTGTCTGCACACAGTGCATCTGCATGCCTGTGTGTGTGCTCAGTGTGTGCATGTATCTGTGACTGCACACAGTATGTGGGCATGTATGTCTGTGTAAGTTTTTGTGTGCAAGTGCAGATGTGCATGCCTATGTGTCTCTGTGCATGCAGTGTGTGTGCATGCAACACGTGTACCTGTATGTCTACATACTGTGTGTGCATGTCTGTTTCTGTGTACACATGTGCACGCATGTGTATATACAGTGCGTGTGTTTCTCTGTGTGCATGGGGCGTGTGTGTGTCTTAAATCTCTCGAGTGTGTGTGGTGTGTGTGCGCGTGAGTCTGTGTGCACACAGTGTATGTGCACATACATCTGCGTGTTCATGCACTGCTTTCTGCATTCAAAACCCATCAACCTTCCCCCCCAAATGGCCATGATCCGATTCGTCAATATTTAGTGTTCTAAGACGGAAGCATGAAGACCTCAGGGCTGGGGATACCTCGGCCCTCCGCACCCCCACCCCACTCAGGCCTGGGCAGCTCAGGCAGTTCCAGCAGGGCAGGGGAGAGGGGGTCTACCTGGGGACAGAAGGGCACGTCCCGGTTGCCCTTGCAGCCCATGGGGGCAGGTTTTCACCCACGCTCGGATGAGGAAAAAGGGACTTGGACTGCTTGGAAAGAGGCTGAGGCTCCAACCTGAGGAAGGGAGGTGGGGACAGACCACTGAGGAGGGGCTCAGCTGAGGAGGCACTGCCTCAGCCCAGCGACCACAGCGTCCCTCAGCAGCAGCCGTGCTGCCTTGGGCGGCCCAGGCATGACAGCCCCTCCTTGCTGTGGGGGAACCAGCCTGAGCTGCACCCCTATTCTCTTTGGCTGCTGGTGGCTTCCCAGCCCGTCTCCCTCTGGCCACCTGCCCCTAGTCCCGTGTCGTGACGCGTGCTTCCCCTGATGACAGACACCTGCAGAACCCGAGCTGGGCCATGCAGGGGTGTGGGCAGCTGAGCCACGCGGGGGTGTGGGCAGCCGCTCCCTCCAAGCTTGTGTCCTCCTCACTCTGGGGTCACTCAGGCTGGTGTGACCCTCGGGGTCTTCCTCTAGCCCAGGCAGATCAGTCTGCCATCATGCCTGAACATCCCCCTCTGGGGACAGGCAGAGGGACCAACGTGGACCGTGGGCCCCAGCCCCCATATCTGGAAGGGGGGAAAAGGTGGGGCCCACCAGATGAGCTCCCCTCCTGTCTGCTTACAGGCCCCAGGGTCCCTCAAGCTGGGCTGGGACCGGGCTTCAGCCAGTGGGGCCAACACATGCTGGCGTGGCTGTGAGAGGGAGCAGCCTGAGCCCAGCAGTGGGTTTGTGTGATCGATGGGTGCAGAGCCTCCACATCCTCAGGCCCCTGGCTGGGGACCCCCCTACAGGCCAAGGCCATGGCCGAGGTGATGGCAAGTGGGAGCTTGTTCTCCAGGTGTTCTCAGACCCTCCCATGTGGACTGGCTGCCTCAGATTCACACAGGATACTGCAAGGAAGGGGAAGCCCCTGAGGCAGGCCCCCAGCTAGCCCGAAGACCCCAGGAGCGCTTACGGTTCTGCACCCTTGAACACCACGCACCCTCTCTCCAGCCGGGCTCTGCAGGAGTAGGGAGCTTTTTGGCCCCCTAGGGTGAGGCCTGGCACAGCTGCTTCTTGGTTCTGGAAAAGCTGGATTTGTCTGTCAGAACCTTGGGTCAGTGCAGCAGGATCTTGTGACTTGAATCTCAGCGTGTCCTCAGTGCCAGGTGGGGGAGGAAGGGCATGTCCCTGCAGGAAATTCACCCTCGTAACAGCGCCATTCTCCCTGTGGCCTCATAGTCCTGCCCGCCAGCATTTGCTCCTCTCTGGCTAAGGCACAGTCTGCTGAAGTCAAAGAAACTACCTCTTCCAGAGGTTGCAGTGGGCCGAGATCACGCTGCTGCACTCTAACCTGGTCACAGAGCAAGATTCCGTCTCAGAAAAAAAAGAAAAAAAGAAACTGCCTCTCCTTGAGCTGGGGGAGGCTCAGGGCCCTCCTCGATGGGGGCCTGCTGGCCTGACTTTCCGGAGCATGAATCTCCTGGGGACTTAGTCCCACCCGCCAAGATCAGGCCTCCGGGCCTGCCTCCTGGAGTGCCAGCCACTTTTGGAGAGACCACAGTGGGGTGTCTCATCGCAGTCAGCCTGCTGAGAAGCTCCGCCGCAGGGCCAGCCGCCATCCCCAGAGGCCCCCGCTCCACTGCACAGTGGGCCTAGGGATGGGGGTGGGGACGGCGGAGCAGCACCTGCCAGGCTCCAGGAACCAGGCTAGAGGCCTGGCCTGAGGATCCAGCCCCACCAGGAGCTCTGGGAGCTCAGGGTCCCACTTCCTCCAGACTACGGAGAGGGCCGCGTGGGGATTCCGGGGCCTCAGCCTGGCTCACACCTGCTGTCAGCGTCACCCCGAGCGGAGCTCCATGTCTGTGTGTTCTGCTAATGTCCACCTGTCATGGGGTTCCTTCCCAGTGTCCCGAGAGTTCATCTGACACGTCACAGCCAGGCAGGGCCCTGCCTCAGGCCCCCTACCACTCCCCACACAGCTGTGCCCTGGAGGGAAGGGCTCTGCCCCTGCTGCGTCCTTCCCCACAGGCCCTGAGCCCTCTCATTGCCCGCCTGACAGCCCTGTGTGTCTATGCTGGGGCTTGCGGGGAATGCCTGCGTCCTCTCCCATGGGGTCCCCTGTCTCCCTGGGGGGACCAGCAGTCTCCAAGAAGACTTGGCATGTGGAAGGCACCTTTGGCCTTTGTGTGTGGCGGGCCGGCGAGCAGGCCCTGTGCAGGGTGTTGTCAGGTGAAGCAGGGATTGCCCTGGGCCTCACGGGGATTGGGGAAGCAGTCTGGGGTCTTCGGGTCTAACAGTGTCCCTTCCCCTCCCTCCCCTCCGCCCTGAGTGAAGTAGGGCAGCAGGCAGCTGCTTGAGGGCTCAGGCAGTGTTGGAAGAGGAGTGGGCTGGGGAGCAGGGCATCTGCCGATTTTGTGTTTCTGCATCAAGTGGTGCACCCTGTTGAGAATGTGAACAGGTAAGAGCTCTGCGTTGAGGTGAGGTGAGCACTAATGGAGCACACAGAGGCTGGACACAGAACCAGACTTCCAGAGGGACCGAGAAACCGTCAGTTAACGCTGGGGAGGTGAAGACAGGCAAAAGAGAACAAGTGGGCAGGCGTCTGGGAGCCTGGGCTGAGGCCGCCATGCTATGCTTCCTTTTGCAGGTTGAGGCCTCTGGTGTCTACGCAGCCAGCAAAGAAGGCGGCCACAGGAGAGGTGCGTTGTCCCAGGCAGCCAGGGCAGGGGGACCTTGGGAGGCAGCCCACCCATTTCTTCCTGGGCCCAGATGCTTGGTCTGTGAGCACAGGGAGAGCAGGCCTGACAGAGGCACCTGCCCCTTTGCTCCACACTGGCCTGGCGTGGCCAGAGAATCGAGGCCCGAGGGCGGGGCTCCCGGTTGCTGCAGCAGGAGCGGGCAGAAAGTGGGGACCGTTGTGTGCCTCCTGCTCAGCGCTCGGGCCAAGGGTGTGCAGCTTGCTGTGGGCCTGGTGCTTGCAGGGAACCTGTGTGTAGGAAGCAGGCACCGCCAGGTCACAGGGCCCAGCCCTTCAGGGCTCAGGGGTCTTTTATCTGGACTGTCATTTGTTGGTGGCTGGTCTGGCCCAGGAAACCAGGGAGCAGCAGGGAGGGTCCCAGTACAGCTGAAGGTGCTGGCGGGTTGCAGCCCCAGCAGCCTCTGTCTGTGTTCTGGGGGCCAGGCCAGGCAAAGCCAAGCCCCCCGGGGGCAGAGGCCACAGTGTCCTCGGCCGAGGCCTACGGTCTGGAAAGGCGTTCTGCGTGCTCCCCGAGCGCTGGGGTGGGGCCCAGTAGGGTACAGGAGCAGGGGCTGGCAGAGGCCTGAGGGTGGCATTTTGATGCTGACACAGCTCACGGTGCAGCCACCAGGAGGCCAGAAGGAGCCAGTGGGCCTGGGAGCCTTGGCCAACCCTGGGACCCGCTGGAGGGGCAGGAGTGACTGAGCATCCTGGGCCCGCCCTAGGGGGTCTGAGGGGTCTGTTGCAAGGAAGTGCTCCCAGCTCTGTGTGTATCCAAGCCCTACTTCATTCCAGGCTTTGCTCCCAAGCTCTCCCGCCCTCAGAGCTGAGCCTGCCAGGCCCCAGGCGGTCCTGGTGGAGAGCGGGCCTGTATCGTACCATGCTGATGAGGAGGCTGACGAGGAGGAACCTGACGAGGAGGACGGGGAGCCCTGCGTCAGTGCCCTGCAGATGATGGGCGGCAATGGTGGGTGGGGCCCGACAGCTGGGAGGGGTTCAGGGGAATTAAAGGCATCAGCTACTACCCCTCATGATCCCTGAACTTGGGCCTGTTGGCTTCAAGTTGAATTTCTGTTTCTCCCTGGAAAGAAATTTGAACTAAGACATTTTGTAAATTGGTCATGTCGATTGTGAGGTTGGAGCCAGCCAGGGTCAGAGAGGCTAGGGACGGTGAGGTACCCACCATGAGGGCCGCCCAGCCAGCAGCATCAGGTTCCCAGGTCTGCCCACTACCATGGACCTGCACGCCCAGGGAGGGAGGCTGAGGGAGCCCATGCTGCTCTCAGGTGCCCTCAATGAGGAGCGAGGCCCTGCTCTGGGTGCATGCCAGTCCCAGGAGGTGGAGAGGAGCCCAAGATGGCTCCTGGCGGGGCACGGGGACTGCAGCCAGTGGGGCTGGGGCTGGAGTCTCCTGGAGGGGTACCAGGAACAGGGTGAGAGTGAGGGGCTCTGGGCTCTTGGCTCCCACAGAGACCCTGGGCTTCATGACTGTGCTCTTCTGCAGACTACGGCTGTGACGGCGATGAAGACGATGGCTACTGATGCGTGGCCTCCAGGCAGGTGGCATCCTGGCGGGGGTCCTCACAGGCCTTCTCAGCATCAGATGGGCTTACAGGACTGCAGCAGGCAGGCCCCAGCACCAAGACTCCTGGTGACAGGTGGCACCTGCCCCACAGCCCTGTCCCCTGTGGAACTTGCCATTGGGATTGTGTTTCTATCCAGCAAGGGAAACCGGACCAAGCGTCTGCTTGTGTGTGATCAGATGTGGGCTTGGTGTGCACAGGGCTAGGTCCTGCTGCCTGCCATTGACTCACCCAAGGACCCTCCAAGGCCGGCAGTGTGGTGGTGCTACTAGAAGGAAACAGGCTTAGGGCAGCCCCACCGCTGGTCCACGTGTGGGAGGGCTGAGTGTGCTGGCCCCGTGACTCAGGACCAGCTCTGGAGTCTCCAGCCACCCTCCACACCGTCCCTCCTGAGCGGCACTCGGCACCAGTGGCCTCCACCAGAGAGGAAGCTGGAGCCCTGCAGTGTCTGGCACAGCCGTGGGAGCTGAGGCTCTGGCACCTGAGACGCAGCAGGTCTCTCGCGACCACGCTGTCTGAAGGTCCTCTGGCTCCAGCTGTGGCCCTGCATCCAGATACCTGCCTCCTCCAAGGCAGACACCCCCACCCCTGCCTCCTCCAGACCCCCTCCCAGTGCCTGCACCGCCTGGAGCAGCATGGGGTTCAGACTTCTGCTTCAGGGACACTTGGGTTGTGTCCCCAGGAGCCCTGCGGCTGCCGGCAGGTGAACTGAGTGCCCGACAGCTGAGACCGGCGCCCACCCGCCCTGAGCATAACTAGGCAGTGCGGGTGTGGCCTGCATAGTGTCCTGGTGTTGGGAGTGCCCCGTGGACAGAGCCAGAGGGCAGTGGCACTCCCTGTCAGAGCTGGATCAGGTCCCCCATCCAGGAGGGAGGGCAGAGGGAGGCCCGAGAGCCTCCCCAGGGCCTGGCCTCTTCATGGGATGGTCCCAGTACCACCCATAGGGGTTCTCAGTTCTGGCATGACTGCCCTGGATGTGGCCAAGAAGGGGGCTTCACCCTGTATCCCTAGGAGAGGGTGGCCTGGAGGCAGAGCTGTGCCACACTGACCCCCGGAGGCTGCATCCTCCCCATGGAATGGGCTGTTGTCCTGCCCCCACTTGGCCCACAGCAGGCCAGACCCCCCCATACCCCTGCCCAGAGCTCAGCAGCCAGCCTGGGTCCTGCCAGGGCTTCTCGAAGGCTCGGGGGAAGAATAGATTTAGTAAAGCAGAAAGATCTGTGGTTACTTAACAGAAATCGCCTGAGGCTTGTCTGATTCCGTGTTGCGATTTGTGGCAGCGCCATGTCAGGTGCATCAGGGGCCACAAAAATCGCCTGAGGCTTGTCTGATTCCGTGTTGCGATCTGTGGCAGCGCCATGTCAGGTGCGTCAGGGGCCACGTAGCGCCAGCTGGAGCCAGCCCTTTGTGACCCGACCCGTGTCTCAGGTCAAGAGCTGGGGCTGCTGGCTGCACAGCCTGGCCGTGGATATTATCCCCCGCGACCTAGAGGCTGCCCTGAGTGAGGGGTGTGGGGTCTTTAGGTCCCCCTGACTACTGCAGCAGCTGTGAGTGAGTGTGCATCAGCCTGGGCTGGACGTGGGCTGGGCATGAGTGTGCCACAGGGGAACGGGTGGACAAGCCCCCGCTTGGGCCCCAGCGCAGTGTGGGCACCGGGAGGTGAGTGCTGTGAAGAGAGTGAAGCAGCAGGACCAGTCCACAAGGGCTTCACTGAGGCTGAGGTGACAGGAAGCAGCACCTGGGCCAGGGTGGGCGGGCCTGGGGGCCATAGCCGGCACCCAGAGCCCCCGAGGGAGGTGCAGGTGGGCCGTGGGGTCACAGGGCAGGAGACTTGGAGAGGGTGCCCTTAGAGGAACCCTGAGGACCAGCTGGAGGGGCTCCTGGCCTGGCAGGTGGCCACTGGGGCCGGGCCAGAGATGACAGCCAGGTGGCATGGAGCGGGGGTTTTGTTGGAGGTCGAAGAGGGTAGATTTGGGGGGTGAAATGGGTGATACCTGCCACCAGATCTTTTTTGAGGAGGAGACCAGATGTGTGGCTGAGGGGCACAGGCGAGGCAGGCAGTGCCCTGTGTGCAGGGATCCAGCCCTCGGCCTGGGTGCTGGGGTGCAGGGCTGGGGGCAGTGTCTGGCTCTCGTGGTGCTGTTTGCCAGGCTGTGGGGCCCCAGGCGTAGGGGGGCTGCAGCTC
Source organism: Chlorocebus sabaeus (assembly GCF_047675955.1). Classification (NCBI taxonomy): domain Eukaryota; kingdom Metazoa; phylum Chordata; class Mammalia; order Primates; family Cercopithecidae; genus Chlorocebus; species Chlorocebus sabaeus. The sequence goes on along the minus strand of NC_132927.1, from coordinate 81,629,657 downwards.
TGCAGGAGGGAAGGAATCTCATCCCAGGGAGACCTGCTTTGGGGGCAGTTGGGTGTTGGAGGGAGGTTTTCAGGACAGACAGCTCTGGCTGGGCATTTCCACTCGGGAGGCCAGGAAAGAGGGTTCCCACACTGCATGTGCAGGAGCAACTGGGCACACAGGTGGTTTAGGATATTGGCTGAAGGGCCTGCCTGAGGCTGGAGGGAGGGGAGGGGTGGAGAGGTGGGTGGGAGGTGAGGGCCGGGGGAAGGGGAGGCCCAGGAGACAGTGGCTGTCCACCCTTTGCAGGGGTCAGGTGGGGCTCGGGGGCTGGGGTGTGGGAAGGAGAGGATGGCTGGGGTGTGGGGCTGAGGGGCATAGGCGGGGCCAGACGGTGACCAGTGTGCCAGAGTCAAGCCCCACAGCGGCTGGTGGGACATCTCTGGGCTGGTGGAGGAAAGACTTCCCAGAGAGGGTGCGGTGTGGAACACAGTGCCCGGGTCCTGGAGCCGTGGGGACCTGTGCCACACAGACACTTGGGTGGCCAAGGTGCTGAGGCGCTGTGGCCCAGGAGTAGACAGTCATAGTGGCCAGGCGCCTTTGGGTGCTGGCCTGAACCCTGGGTTTGGGCTTTCCCTGCCACGAGTTTAGAGCTCAAGGGGTGCATTCAGGTCTGTATCCCTCGGTCCCGTAAGTGGCTTGGGGGCCACATCTCCCAACCCAGAGGCTGACAGGCCTGAAGCAGTGCTTGGCCAGCTGTGACCCTGCAGCTGCACGGCGCCTGCCAGCATGCCCAGCAGCAGCTCGGGCAGCTTCTGCCTGGGCCCTTCCCAGTGCCAGGACCAGACCATGCTGCAGCCTCAGGGAAGGGGGAGCCCAGCCTTTCAACTCTGCCTCAATGTTCTTAGCCCAGCTTGCTAGCTGTTCCCTTGAATGCTGCCTTCTGGGCTGGGCCTGCCAGGCACGCACACCCCAGCCTTGAGCATCCCCCACCGCCGCCTGCTGCCTGCTCAGAGCAGGGCCATCCGAGGCTGTTACGAGCTGGCTTAGGGACCTGGTGTTTGGTGGCCACCACCACCCCATGGATACCAGGTTCCAGTCCTGACAGGACTGGAGAACAGCCAGTTGGGGGCTCAGTGGTCCAGGGCTTTGTGAGAGCATGTGTCCACTTTTGGGGGTACCTGGGAGAAGTGGTTTGCACAGCTTCATAGAGTGAGGGGGTGGGGCCTCTGGGGCTCAGGGCTGGGTCAGGCCCAAGGCTCCGCCACAGCCAGCCCTGAGCTCCCTTGTCTTGGTGCCGCTGTTCTGTGCCTGAACGGTTCCTCCTTTGCAGCCCATGGAGCTGGGGGCGGGGAGAGTCCCCTGGAGGGATCCCCGTAAGCCACAGAGTTGGTGGGTGGGGCACAAGATCTGACCTTTCCCCTCCTCTGGGCTCCTTGCCAAGTCAGGGATGTCTGCCCTGTGACCTCACTCCCTGACCCAGAGAACAAGCTGGGCCATGCCCCACACCCCTGTACCCCAACTGCAGCGGGGCTGCCATGCCCACACCCCGTACCCCAACTGCAGTGGGGCTGCCATGCCCACATCCCGTACCCCAACTACAGAGGGGCTGCCCTGCCCATACCCCATACCCCAACTGCAGCGGGGCTGCCATGCCCACACCCCGTACCCCAACTACAGAGGGGCTGCCGTGCCCACACCCCGTACCCCAACTGCAGTGGGGCTGCCATGCCCACATCCCGTACCCCAACTACAGAGGGGCTGCCATGCCCACACCCTTTACCCCAACTGCAGAGGGGCTGCCATGCCCACACCCCGTACCCCAACTACAGAGGGGCTACCATGCCTGCCCACACCCCTGTACCCCAACTACAGAGGGGCTGCCTTGCCCACACCCTGTACCCCAACTGCAGAGGGGCTGCCATGCCTGCCCACATGCTCACTGGCTTTTATTCTGCCCCATACTCATTTGGCCCCGCCGTATGGGTGTGGACCACGCTGGCCAGGGGAGGGACAGGCCTGGCATCTGCACCCCTGACTTTGGCTTCCTCAAGTCCCTGCAGGGGCACTGGTTGTCTCTAGGCCTTCCTGAGCGCAGGTGCTTGGCAGGAGACTCCAAGTGCCAGAGGGAGTGGATCCCGTCTCCAACACAGCTGACAACGGATGACCCAGCAGCCTCTGTCTGGTGCTGAGGAGCGGGTATGGCCAGCACCCCTCCGCAGCTGGCTGCTTCACGCTGGGTGGCGCCTGGAGCCTTCGCCTGTGGCGTGGAGTGAGGTCGGGGCCACCGGCTGATGGGCGGGTCAGCAGCTTCAGAGTCAGGCCCCGGGCAGGCCTAGCCCGGCTGCTGCTCCCAGTGTGGCCAGACACTCTCCCCTCCCCACTGGCCTGAGCTGCCTGCCTGGGCTGAGTGTTCAAGGCAGGCTGGCATCGGCCCAGAGCTGCCAAAAGCAGGGGCAGGGCCTCAAGGACAGAAGGGTGAGTAGGGGCTGCAGAAGGCAGTGGCCCCAGCCCTGGCAGTGTGTCCTCGTGGAGACTGGCTAGATATTTAACTTGAGGCCTGGTCCCTCCAGCTGCTGGCCTGGGCGGCTTCTCTCCCTTCTGGTGCCTTGGGGAGGGGTCCCCCTGCAGGCTCAAGGCTGCAAAGCTGGAGCATTGCTGGGTGGGAGGGGGCACCTGCATGGCCTCTCTCCCCGCCCCTGGCCTCCCACAACGTGTCTGAGGCTCTGCAAGGGTAGAGGGCAGCAGTGGGCCCCGCGGGAGAGGGCCAGAGGGCCAAGGGACCCCAAGGACCCTGGATGAGCAGAGCTGGGCCCTGGTGAGCCTCTCCTGGCACTGGAGAGGCAGAGCCCTGGAGGTTCTCCCGTGGCCCGGGGATGTCCCCACATGTGGCAAGATCTACTTCAGGCTGGGAGTGTGACTGGCAGCCAGCCGCCGTGGTCTGTCTGCCAGGGATACCCCAACTTCCCCAGCCTCCCATAGTCCCCAGGCCGCCTCGTGTGCCCGCACTGTGCTTGGCATGCACCAGCCAGGGGCTGGCCCTCTGGGAATGCAGCATGTCTGTGTGAGTGTGCGTGCATCCATGAGCACATGCGTGTGCCCGGGCAGCCTTGGAGCATCCTGGACCCCTGTCCTAGCGTGGAGTTTGGTGGTGTGTGCTGGGAACTTTGTTGGACCAAGGGCCAGGACCCAAGACCAACCAGGCCCCTCTGTTCACCGCTCCCACCCCAGCTCAGCACATACCGCTCAGGGCCAGGGGGCAGGAAGCACGGGTGTCCAGCGCAATTTCAGGTGGGGCATGGTGGGCAGGTTCTGCCCATTCATGCAGCCACAGAGCTTTCCTGGGCAGTTTTCTACCCTCCACCAAGTCCAAGTCACCTTTGCCCGCATGCCAGAAGTGACGGCAGGGCAGGGGCTGAGGGCCACACGGGCTGCTGGCTGCTGGCTGCTGGGCTAGAGTCAGCCAGCCAGAGAGAGGATGGAGCCGGCAGCCTCAGGGGCACACACGTGCAGGCATGTGACCATCCACAGAGAAATGTATAATGCTTTTACGTACGTATGCCTGTGCACACATCACATGTGAGTGCCCTTGCACATGGTGGTGGGATGGGTGCGAGCAGACGTGCATGCAGACGAATGTACGTACGTGTACACGCGTACTGGGCGTGCATGAATAGCGGGCATGTGGGAGGATGTGGTGTGCATGGAAGGGCAGACAACTGGCCCCAGCCCACACTACGTGGCAGCTGAGCCTTCAGACGCTTGTGGGCCTGTGGATGATCTTTTAAATTTTTAAATGTTTTTATTGAGCTTGACTCATGCTAAGTTGCCCAGGCTGGCCTTCAATCCCTGGGCTCCAGCAATGCTCCCGCCTCGGCCCCCGGAGTAGCTGGGACAGCAGGTGTGAGCCACCGTGCTCGACTGGGGATGCTCTTGGTAGTTTCTCCTTGAAGGGGCACCGTGACAGGGCCCAGGAGTCACCAGGCCTGGCCTTGCAGCCACTCTCCACAGATGTGGTGGGGAGGGATGGTCTGGGTGCTTGTGTCTGGTGACTCTGGCACCTGATGGTCACCCAGCCCACACCAGTGCTGTGTGACCTGGCACCTGTTCCATCCCTCGGCCAGAGTGGGGAGTGAGGAAGCAACAGGCTGGGTGAGTGCTCCAGCGTGACCCCCCACTGCCCAGGCCCCTGGAATAGGGGACAGCAGACAGGCCCAGACTCCCCCCACCCCCAGGTGCCCTCTGCTACCCACGTCTGCCCCTCCGCCAAGCAGGCCCCTGGTCAGTCCGGCCAGGGTAGGTCAGAATGGGCCTGGGCTGGGCATTGCTGGGGCAGCGAGGGACACCTGCAGGGCCTCCCACTGAGTGTCTGAGGCTCTGCGAGGGCAGATGCCGGGCAGCCCCTGAGGATGCCCCCACCCCTCCCTCTGCCACCTACTCCCCATCCCCCACCCCTCCCTTCACCTCCACCCCATCCCCTCCCTCCGCCTCCCAACCCCTCTTTCCATCTTCTGTGCCCCAGTGTCCTTGAAGGCACTGACAGTAGCCCTCTTCTAGGCCCTTCTGCTGCTCTCTGGTCCTGTTCCAGGTGGGGTGGGGGCTGCTGCATGAGGAGCTGCTGGGCCTGGGGCCAGAAATGGGGGGCTCTTTTGTCATTGTCTGGAGTCTGAGTCTGCCACCTGCTCCCCTGGTTTGCGGGAGTTGGGAGGAGTGTGGGGCACGCCCTTCCCAGCCCCCACAGCTGGGTGATGGTGGGTGGGGGCCGCCCAGCCGTTCTCCCACGGAGCTTTCAGATAGTAGCCAGACACAGCAGGCTGACATGGACGCACTGACGGACGGGCACCCGGGATCCAGGCTCCTGCGGGACCGGCCTGCCCGGTGTGTCCGGGAGACTCGGCTGGCCCGCCCCCTGGCGGCCACGGGCGGCACCATCTGGAAGTGGACATTTACGTCCTTGGGGCACCTGGCCTTTTCCCGGGTAATGAAGCCCACCTCGCACCCCATCTGGTGAATCTGGAGGCCACGAAGATGCCTTTATGTTATTTATCGTTGTATGAGGTCTTTGCTGAATCCTGGCGCCCTGCCTGGCTGGTGCTCCCCAATCCCACACAGCAAGGCCTTCTTGCCTTCTTCCTTAGTCCTTCCCTTTCAGGGTCTAAGGACCCCTTGGCCAAGACAGTGGAGACGGGCTAGGAGGAAAAGGAACCCTGAGCCCTGGGAGCTTCAGGAGATTATCCGCCCCTGCAGCATCCCAGTCCCAGTCCCAGTCCTGGCCCCAGAGACCTTAGTGGGGCTCTGGACACACCCCAGGCCTGAACATCCTGGCCTCCTCTGCCTGGGGTCTAAGACCTCCACCACCAAGCTGAACAGACGGCCGAAGGCCTCAGAGTCCAGAGCTCTGCCAGACCCACCTGCCACCTTCGACTCTAGCAAGCCCCCCAATCCTGCCTTCCCCTGCAGGACTGGCCCCCAATTTCTGCATCTCCAGGGGCACCCCAGGACCATCTGGGGAGGCAGGGCATGCACGTGCCCTAAGGCAGCCCCACTTCGAGTCCCCTGTCCTGCGTGAGGACAGATGGCCCTTCTCAGGCCTTGAGTGCCAGGACCCTCTGCCCTCTCCAGCCTAGGTGCACCTGCCCCAGAGCCAACACCCTCCAGGGTCCCCTGGCCGTCAGCCCCCACAGGGCTCAGCCACCCTGCAGATGCACCCTGGTCTCTTGGGAGCCACCAAGCGGGGGTGGTTGCCTCTGTGTCCAGCCTGTGGGGAGTCCGGGCCCAGTACTCCGCATCCTTCCAAGCTCTGATGCCATGTGGAGCCCACTGCCTGCACGGTTCAGACTGGCGGTTTCCTGGGCCATCAGTAACTGTCTCTGCCGCCTGTGCTACGTGCCTGGAGGGCTGGCAGGTCCCTGGGGAGGCCAGGACCTGGGCCAGGCTGGTAAGAGGTGGCGCCGGGGGCAGGACCCAAAGCTGCAGTCAGTGCCTGAGGCCAGCCCAGGCCCTTCAAAGGGGCCGTGGGCGGTGGCAAAGAGGAGGTTCTGTGTGGTTTTCCTGCCCGGAGAGGAACCTGGCTCAGGAAGCCATTGTCCCTACACAATGAGCACGGCTGGGACTGTGAGGTCAGGGGCGCTAGGCTGGGGGACCCAACCCTGACCTCAACCCCGACTCTGTTCCATCCCTGATACAGTGATGCGCAGTGCCCCTTGGGGCTGCCACCCCAGCTGACCCTGGCCAGGGAGGAGCCACAGCTGGGGTCAGGGCACTCCTGAGCAGTCCGGGGGGCCTAGATTGGGGAAGTGCCGGAGCTCAGGCTTGCTGACAGGCAGGGAGGGAGCATCACACATGCCCACTTCACAGCAAAGCTGGGACCAGAGGCCAGCCCTGCTGTCTCTGACAACGGAGGCCTAGGAGGCCCTAGCTGGACTGAGATTGGGATGGGAGGCCGGGCAGAAGGTACAGTCACTCCTGCCCAAGGGAGGCAGTGCCCACTGTGCCAGATGATGTGGGGACCCTCCTTTCCTTTGCAGCCAGGGGCCTTTGCACCAGCCCGACTGAGTCATTGCTGCCTCCCTGTGGACAATAACATTGTCTGCCAGGTGCCCGCCTTCGTGGAGCCTGGGAAAATGACCCCAGCCTGACCTGGCAGCCAGCACACCTCAGGGGGGGTGGCCTCCATGACTCTGCTCCAGCCTGGACCACCTGTAGAGCTGAGTTGGCCCCCGTGCGGGTCTTGGGCGGGAGTGCAGGGCAAGAGTGCAGGTGCCGCAGAACCTGGCAGGTGGAGGTGGCACTGTGGGCTGAGGTTGAGCTAGGGTCAGCACCCGAACGCCACAGCCTCGCCTGCTTGGGGCCGCAGGAACACACGTGCTTGGAGAAACGTACTCAGCATGGAGACCACGTTCAAGCTTCCGTGTCTGTGCTCTGCCCCCGGGGGCCTGGAGGATGGGGAGTGGGCCGCCGTCCCCGCACAGCCCACCCTGCAGGCCTCACCCCCTCTGAGTTACTCTCTCACAAACCTCTGACCAGGGCATTCCCTCCAGCTGCACATGGGGTTCTGGAAAATGCGTGTTTCTCATTCATTCGTTCACGGATTCACTCAGCAAATGCAGCAAACTCGGAGAAAGCCAAGCGCGTGTGCAGAGTCGGCGAGAATGAAGCAGGAACCGGGGAGTGCTGCCCTCAGGCCGACGCCCTTGTCATTGTGGGGGAGAAGCACTTGAGCCACACCCCTACCCCACAAGATCCACAGGCACAAGTTTGTGTAGGGAAATCAGGGCGTGAGGCGCAGCAGCCGGCCTGCAGAGGAGAAGTGGACTTGCCAGCCGCTGGAGGGTGGGCTGTGGGGCTGTGAGCAGAGCGCATGCTTGGTTCCATTTCGGAGCACTCTGGGGAGGGGATGGAGAAGGACCCAGAGGCTCGGGGTGCCCCTGGGTGGGCCCAGGAGGCGGGTGGAGGAGGAGATGAGGCTGGCTCCCTGGTGAAGGTCTCAGCAGGGATTTGTCATTAGGGAAGGGGGACAGCAGGAAGGAGTGGGTTCAGGTGGGGTGAAATTCGGGGGCCTGTGATGTGTGGAGGGGCTGGGTTTGAAAGAGCCCGGGATGATGGTCGCCTGGGAGGTGAAAATTGGGGCTCAGCAGCCTGCTGGTGGCCTTGGAGGGCCCTGGGCACACCCTTGGGCTGGTGTGTCCCAGCCTGGCTCCCGGGAAGGTTGCCATTCAGAGACGATATTTTCCAGTCCACCAAGGGGAGGGGTGTGGTGGTCACACGGCCACTGGGTGACAGCTGCATCAGTACACACCCATGCACAGGACACTCACGGGCTCTGCAAGCTGGGGGAGGCCCCTCGGGCCCTGGCCGTCAGGGGGCGCTGCGGGACAGCTGGGTGGGCTGTGCGGGATGGGAGCCTGAGGGGCCCTTAGTGCCTGTGTCGGTGCAGCCCTCTTGCACGTGTTGGACATGTGTGACAGTGTCATGAGGAGGGTACGAGCCCTGCCGATGGGAGGGGAGGCCTCCAGGGAGGAAAGGAGTCCACTGAGGTGGCTAGCTCCTTTGTCACTTAAATGGGGTGGCCACCTGGATTTAGGATCGGGGCACTGCATAGGGGAGCTTTCTCGGAGCCTTCTCTGCTCCCCGGCGCAACTTCCATTCTCATCCTGACCCGTGGAGTGTCTCCAGGTGAGCTGGGTGAGGGTCACAATAGGGTGGGGTTGGAGGGTGAGTTCTGCCTTGGGGACACACCTAGCTCAAAGGCAAGGTCCATGGGGTGGAGGCAGGAGAGGCAGCCTCAACGAGGAGGGGCTGAGAGGGTCCTCGGGAGCCCATAAACCTTCCCAGAGGAGGGGCTGGCCAGGCTGAAATGGGCCACAGAAGGTCCCAGGTGTACAGAGAGGCAGGTCTCTCTTCCAATCTAGGACCCAGGCAACAGAGGGTGTGTGATGGCAGGGCTGGTGGCTTTAGGGAGAGCAGGGCAGAGCCCCACAGCCAGGGACAGCAAGGGCCTCTGAGAGTTGGGGGGCTGGAGTCCCCTGAGACTGGGGTGTCATGCTCTTTACAGTGGAGGACCCCCAGCCGGTGGGTGGGAGCAGGTGCGGGGCCACTGAGGAGGAGGTGTGTGCTAGGTGGTGGCAGTCCTGCAGCCCAGGCCAGATGGCGGGGGGAGGCGGGGGTAGGGTCCTCTGCTGAGAGCCGGGAGCAGGACATTCGGGTACTGGACTCTGGATGAGTCACTGCTCACCAGGCCGCCCGGCGCCAAGGGGGGGCCTGGCCGCAGGAAGCAGCAAGGGCTGATCAAGGGCAGGAATGGAAGCCACTGGACCTCCCACTTCCTGTGGCCCGAGTGCTGGGGCTGGACACCGGTGTCCACGGCCTGGGCTGGACGGCTCAGAAAACAGAAGGCACGTGCGCCATGACCTGTGTGGCTGAGCACTGGGGGCATGCAGGATCTGTCCCAGTGGGTGCAGGGAGACCCAGGAAGCTCCCGCTCATGCAGGAAAGAGGCCCCAGAGGAATGTGGATCAGGGTGGAGGGGAGATGGTGGTCCCAGCAGGGCCACAGCCAGGGCCAGGCCAGTGAAGTGGAGGAGGATATGGCAGGCAGGTATCCACTTGACCAGGCTTCAGAGAGGGTTCAGGGGTACCCAGGAGATGGGGGTGCTCACAGCACATGGTAGGGCATGCTGGGGCTGGCTCCTTGGATGGCGGGGCCCTGGCTGGGCATCGATGCTCAGAGCCCTGAGCCAGGAGACAGCCTGTAGCACCCCAGCGCGTCTGGCATGCTGTGGCCACCACCCCAGCCCACCAGCAGGGGCCCAGGGCGATGATGCTCACCACCACCGCTGCCAAGGTGGTCCTGTAGGACCTGCATAGGGGAGCTTCCCTGGAGCTCTGGTCACAGCCCTAGCACCCTCTCCCTGTACCCCCACCTGACCTGACTCCTGGGGACCCCAGCAAATAAGCAGTCACCACTATCACCCGCCCTGCTATGGCTTGCCACCGCCTCCAGGCTGCCACTCCAGAGCCTTGCTCCTTCCCCTGGTCCAGCATGGCCTCAGCCCCTGCTGTCCCCACCTGTGCCCCTGGGACTCCTTGCCCTCCCCGTCAGCACCCGGCCCTCCCCTGACTGGGGTCTATGCCCCGCTGCCCCTGCCTGCCAAGCCTTTCCTCTGTCACCTCCTCCCTTGGCAAACTCAACCCAAGCGCCACCTCCAAGAAGCCTTCCTTGCCACCCTCACCCCCATGGCTGGGCCAGAGCCCTCTGTGGGACCTCTGCAGCTGGGCAGTGTCTCTTTGTCCTGACTCTGCTCACCTTGTGTCATCCCTGTCCTGGCCAGCGGCTTGCTGAGGGAGGGGTCTGTGGCTGGTAGAGATGATGGCAGGAAGTGCCACGGGCTGGATGTCTGGGCTTGCCAAGATCAGAAGTGGGCCTGGGCCATCTCACCCTGCCCGGAAGAGAAGGGCTGCCTCAGTTTCCCCAAACCCTGAGTTCTTTTTCCTCCTTCAGCCCCCAGCCCTCGACCCCTCCCAGTGCCACACCCCTCCTGTGTGGTTATCTAATCCTGGGGCAGCCAGGTGCCAGGCTGCTGCCAGAAAATGCTGAGGCACCCCCAACCCCTCCCAGCCCTTGCCCTAATGACAGCTCTTCAACTGCCCACACAAAGCCTTCCCAGATTCAGATGGGAACGTGGTGCCCTGAGCCCTCTGGAGCCAGCACAGCGCTGACTCCTGACCTCCCTTGGTGCTCAGGCCTGGGGATGGGGGACAGGGAGCCGCCTCTTCACCGGTCCTAGGTCCAGCCTCTGCAAACACAGAGCTGCCCCAGGCCTTGGGTGGAGGTAGAATCTTCCGGAAACATGACCCTTGAGGCCTCAGAGGCTGTCGGACAGTCCTGCAGATTCGGGGGGGGGGGGGGGTAGAGGAATGTGGCCTCTCTCCCCCAATGGCCCTGCCCTGAGGCCCAGCTGGGGAGAATATTCCTTGGAGCAGACCCTCCCCCCAAGCTGTGTCCCCTTGCAGTATACACAGGTGTGAGGCCCAGGCTGCCCCTGGGGACAGCAAGTGACTGGACCCTGCAGAAAGCCAGGAGATGCTGCAGCCACGTGGCCAGCCCTCCCCGGCTGTCATTCTGTCCAAAACAATGCGAAGGAAACAAGGAAACGCAGCCAAGCCCTGAGGCTCTCCAGTGTCATGAAGTCTGGTGCATTTTGGGGAAATATCAAATATCATACCCTTTTAAAAGCGCGGCTTCCTTGGCGTGCACAAGGGCCAGGCTCTCAGGCAGCCGGGTGGAGTCTGGCCCTCACAACCCCCACACCCACCACCCCCCGCCCCCGCCTGCCCGGGGCTTGGGCCGGACCCCCAGACCCCAGGGCGGGGTCAGGTGCAGGGGCGGGGTCAGATCACAGAGGGCCCAGACTGCAGGACCCGCTGTATCCTAAGGGTTCAGATCTCGGGGCAGGGGCAGGTGCAAGGGGCAGGGCCAGATCCCAGGAGGTTCAGTTCGTCGGGTGCGGTAGGGGCGGGGCCGGATCCCAGGGGGGTCAGACCGCGGGGCGGGGTCGGGGGCAGGTGCTAGGGTGGCTCCCCGGCGCGCGCCTGGGATTGGTGCCGGGCGCTGGCTCCTCGTTCGCCCCCAGCGGGGTGGGCACGGCCCCCCGAGGCCGCGGCTGAGCCTCCCACTCGCAGCCCGCGGTCCCGAGTCCTGGCCGCACCTGCGGAGGCCTGGGCTGCGGAGGAGGGAAGGCCGAGCCAGGCGTCCGCCCCCGCGCTGGGCGCCGCGGGGAGGGTCTTATCAGCGAGGGCAGCTGGCGGCCTGTCCCTGCGCGAGCGCCCCGGCCCAATTCAATGGCCATTGTCCGCCGGCCCCTTTGTTCTGAGGTGTCCACTTCCTGCCGGGCTAGGAGCAGGCGGGCAGGAAACCCTCCGAGCCGAGGCCCAGACGAGGAGGCCGGCCCAGCCTGGGGTCAGAGGCGACGGCAGACCTGGCTCGGGGCTCCTGGGGGTGGGGAGTGAGGCTGGGCTCCGTGTGCGGTCTGCAGGGCGGGTGCAGGAGCGGGATGTCCCCTCCAGGGGAGGCACCGTGAGGGCGGGGCTCCGGACTCCAGACCCTGCCGCGCTGGGGGCGGGCGGAGGGAGGAGGAGGAAGACCCTGAGACAGAGGGTGCCCCTCCCAGTTCTGCTGTCTTCCTCTGCTCCCTGCTGGTTGACAGGCGCAGGCTCAAGTTTCAGGGTCGTGAAAACCCAGCGGCCGCGGCCTCCCATGCAGAAGACGCCCACCCAGGACTGTGGGCTGGGAAGAGGGGCTGAGACCTGGGAGGGGAGTGAGGGAACCGGCGCGGCCAGGGTTCATCCCTCCTTCCCGGGAGCTCTGTGGCGCTCCTGACCAAATGAAGCCGTTTGCACCCCCACGTCCCCTCTCCCCTGTGGTCCACACTGCCCATTCACCAGGCCCCATAGGTTAGGCCAGCACAGCACCCTGATTGGCCATCGGCTGTAAGCTCACCCGTAGTTGGGGATGGGTCTCTGGGAGCTGGTGGGAGTGGAGAGCTGGTGCCAGTGTCACAGCCCACCAGCGCCCACCAGAGCTCCCCATGGCACTCGAGGCCACCGAGCCAGCCAGAGTAGGATGGCCACAGCCGCTGCTCACTTCCCACCATGTGCCCTGGGGTCTCCTGCAGTTCCTTTTTCTGAGACCCCCCTGGGTGCCTTCCCAGCAAAGCCCTGGCTCTGACTCAGGCCAACTCAGTCATCTAACGGAAGCCACCACGGGGATTTCAAACAGCAGAACTTAATGTGAACGGCTTGGGGGGGATGCGGGAGCTTCGAGAGGAGAGTCTGGCAAGCCGGAAATCAATTTCCTGCTGCAAGAGGCAGCTGGCAGGTGGGGTCGGGGGGCGGCTAGCCAGGCCCCACTGCTGCTGTGTCACCACAGACCGGGCCAGTGGTGCACCCCCTCTTGCTGACGTCCCTGTCGCCATCACCACTGCCTCTTTCTGTCCTCATGGCTGCCACCACCATCATCACCTGAGGTTGCCACTGTCAGACAGACATGGCCTGTCCCTCCTCCTGCCGGACTTCCTTGGACAGAGCTTCCAGGGAAGTCAGCAAGAGGGTATGGGAGATGGGGAGGCAGGCTTCCCTGGTAGAGAGGAGGCCCCCACCCTCCAGCTCACGGGCACGGTGGGCCCCGGGTGGAGAGGAGGCCCCCACCCTCCAGCTCACGGGCGTGGTGGGCCCGGGGGCCATGTGCACGTGGCTTTCAGCATTTCCACCTACAGCTCCTCCCGGGAACTCGATGAGAGCAAGCCAGTGGCCACCCCAGCCCAGCTTCTTGTCCCTTGGACAAGTCTTGCCTGCCTGTGAGGCTCCTGGGGGAGTTCACGCAGGTGAAAGGAGGTGCCAGATCTTAGCGGGCACTCTATAAGCAGCAGCACATGTTTATGAAGGGCCTGGCACTAACCTCGGGACTCTGGGGAGCCATGCCATGCTGCCTATGAACCAGGGAAGTGGGGAGGCAGCCCTTGGCATGAGGAGCTGGAGGGCACAGGAAATGGAACAGGGACCTGAATCTGAGTCTCCTGTGAGAGCTCAGGTCCTCTGAGAAGAGGACACCAGGATCCCCTGCAGGTACCATTCAGCTGTGGAAATGCAGGTGAAGGATAGAGAGGGGAGGAGGCACAGGAGCAGGGAGAGCCTGACCGGTGCAGGGGTGCTGGGAAGGATGCAGAGAAGAGGGCTGGGTGGTGGGCGGGAGGAGCCTCAGAGCTGAGGATGCCTGGGCACGATGCCAGTGTGATGCGGGGCCAGCACTGGGCAGCTGGGCGTTGTCTGCTGGCTCCTGCATCAGGATGTCTACGCAGAGCCTCGTCACAGCCATCTGCACCTGGTGGCAGAGGAGGGCATGTGTCCCCCAGGGCAGGGTGGTCCCAGTCTCTGTGTGCTAGGGGCTCCTAAGGGGAGGCTTGGGTGATGGAAGGAAGAGGGGAGGGGGTGAGAACGCTGAACACCAGAGGCCCTAGGCTGCCCAAGAGACCAGGAGAGGCGAGTGGTCCCAGGAAGGGCAGTGGGTTGGGGGTGGGCTCCAGGCTGTCTCATGGTAGCAGGAGCTCCTCAGGCTTGGGGACCACACACAGGTTGTGTACAGAGCTGAGGAGAGACTGATGGCGGCTGGGCCCTCAGAGGGATGATTTGGAGCTGGGCAGATTCTCCTGGAAGCTGGGGGAGTGCAAAGGAGCCATGCCTCGGTTGGCAGGAACCTCTGCTCACTCCTGCACCTTCATCAGATCTCCTCCCACTGAGTTGCTGCCCTCCACCTCTCTTCTCCAGAAGGGAAGGATGTTGGGGTGCCCTCAAGGTCCCTCTACCATGAAGGACTGTCCCCTGGAAGGTCAGATGTCCCATGGGTTCTGGGGTCACTCAGGAGCACACGCTTTCCAGGACCCGCTGGCACCGGGCACCTGCAGCCATGGCCCCGTACAGTGGCCCTCCTTGGCCTCCCCATGTCCAGGGACACCTCCCACTCCCCAGCCACTGTGGGCTCCATGCCCCTCCCACCCCCACCCTTGCTGCCTGAGCACCCACAGCCTGCCCTCACCACAGTCCCTCAGAGCCCAAGCCTGCAGCACCCTGCGCCTGGCTTCTCAGGAAGCCCCCCGTGCTTCACACCAGTGGTGTTGATGCCTGTGTTCTGGCTGCTGGGTGTGGAGCTAAAGCCTAGGAAGAAGGCAGGGGCTCCCTGGAAGGCCAGTGGACCCTGGCCCAGCCCTGGGGTCTGGCAGAGGGGGAGGTTCTGGGACACTGGGCCTGGCGGTGTTGGCCGGGGCGCGGGGTGGGTGGGGGTCTGGGACACTGGGCCTGGTGGTGTTGGCTGGGGCGCGGGGTGGGTGGGGGTCTGGGACACTGGGCCTGGCGGTGTTGGCCGGGTTGCGGGGTGGGTGGGGCTCTCTTTGTGGGAGGTCCCTGCGTGAATCGCTACTTCAGGCACAGGCACAAATGCAGGAAGCTGCCATTCTGCTGAGCTCTATTTTCTCTCACAGAGGGAACGTCTGTCACACGAAGGCCATTGTTCCTTGGGCCAGCGCTTTCCGGGTGTGCTTGCTCCATCACGGGGGCTGGGGCTCACTCGGTGCTGGGGCCCTGGGCTGAGCCGTTTCCCTTCGAGACCCAGGGGCGCCTGGAAGCCAGGCACGTGGGGCCTCAGTCCAGCGGCCAGCCCCAGGTGACAGCACGTCCACAAGACGGGTTCCAGCAGGAGCAGGGCTGGGGCCTATGGAAGGAGGGGCTGGGTGGGCCTGAGTCCAGCAGGTCTATTTTGTGCCTGGCGGTGGCTTCCGGAGTCCCCACGTCCAGGGTGGGCTGTGGAGAGGAGGGCAGATGTGTCCCCCTCTGCCTTGCCACACCCTCCCTCCTCTTCCCAGGAAGGGACCATAAGGCCTCCCCTAAGACTGTGAGGCCAGCCCAGCCCCCGCCCCCGGGCAAGGCTTGCAGCCCCCAGCCCTGCTGTGGGCCTGTTTGGCTGCTCTGTCCTGGGGAGACCCTGCTGTAGTTGGGGAATGCTGCTGGGCTGGCAGGAGGTGGGGCCCGAGAGTCCCGCGGGGGTGTGTGGGGTCAGCGTGGGGCGAGAGTCCTGCGGGGGTGTGTGGGGGTCAGCGTGGGACCCCAGAGTCCTGCGGGGGTGTGTGGGGTCAGCGTGGAGTCTGAGAGTCCTGCGGGGGTGTGTGGGGTCAGCGTGGGGCCCCAGAGTCCCACGGGGGTGTGTGGGGTCAGCGTGGGACCCCAGAGTCCTATGGGGGTGTGTGGGGTCAGTGTGGGACCCCAGAGTCCTGTGGGGGTGTGTGGGGTCAGCGTGGGGCCCGAGAGTCCTGTGGGGGTGTGTGGGGTCAGCATGGAGTCTGAGAGTCCTGCGGGGGTGTGTGGGGTCAGCGTGGGACCCCAGAGTCCTATGGGGGTGTGTGGGGTCAGTGTGGGACCCCAGAGTCCTGTGGGGGTGTGTGGGGTCAGCATGGGGCCCGAGAGTCCTGTGGGGGTGTGTGGGGTCAGCGTGGGACCCCAGAGTCCTGTGGGGGTGTGTGGGGTCAGCGTGGGACCCCAGAGTCCTGTGGGGGTGTGTGGGGTCAGCGTGGGACCCCAGAGTCCTGTGGGGGTGTGTGGGGTCAGCGTGGGACCCCAGAGTCCTGTGGGGGTGTGTGGGGTCAGCGTGGGGCCCGAGAGTCCTGTGGGGGTGTGTGGGGTCAGCGTGGGACCCCAGAGTCCTGTGGGGGCGTGTGGGGTCAGCGTGGGGCCCGAGCGTCCCACGGGAGTGTGTGGGGTCAGCGTGGAGAATGCTTCATGGGCTGATGTGCTGCCCAGAGGACCAGGGCATCATCCGCAAAGGTCTCAGGCAGTGGGCACCCCTCCCCCATGCTAAGGGCACTGCCAGATGGGGGTGGACGAGGGAGCCGGGTTGGAAGGCCCAGGAGAAGCAGCACTGGCAGCCGAGGTGGGGGAGGAAGAAGCCACCCCTGCTCGCCCAGCTCCATGGGGGGCTGGGAGTTGGGCTGAGGGAGAGGAAGTGACTTGCGTCTTCTCCTTTGGCCAGACTCCCCGGCCCAGGCCAGAGCCTCGTCATTTATGAGCTCTGCCCCCCAAGTCTGTGGCTGCATCTGGAGCCCATCCTGGACACCTTCTGCTGCCACCGGGCCCACCACGCCACTCCCCCGGAGGCACTGCCCAGTGAGGGTTGTTCCTACCAGCCTGGGGAGCACCCGCAGGCCCTGCCCCAAGTACCCACCACCCAGCCCCACCTGCCCAGCCCATGACAGGGACCCTCTCTTAAGCCAGGCTGCCCTGGTGTCCCATGGGCCATGGGGTGTCAGGGGCACACCCAGAACACGTGCGCACATGCATGTGACACCCCTCTTCATAGTCCCAGAACCACAGTCGGGAACAAAACAGACCAACAGAGGAGACGAGACCAAGTGCGAACTGTCCACAGGCTTAGAACACGCTGCCGGCAGAGAGGACCCGGGCCCAGCACCTCAGGCACCTTTGGCTCCTGCAGGTCTCAGAGGGCCTGTGTGCGGCCAGCGGGTGCTATCACCTCCCACCTTGTGGTCCGTTCCTGGGGCAGATGGGCTTACAGAGGGAGGAGGGAGGAGGCTGGCATGGCAGGTGCCCAGCCATAGAAGAGAGAGAAGCAAAGTGTCCACCTATGTCAGCAAGAGGAGGTGGACTAGGCGTGCACAGAGGGGCCGGGGCAGGGCAGAGGCCCGGGAAGAACCACCGGGAGGCTCACAAGCGCCCCGGGGGAGTCAGAGCTGGACACAGGTGGTTGGGGGGATTCCCAAGAACACACGGTGGCGGGGGCAGGGGCGTGGCGCCTGGGGAGGTGTGGGCACCCTCCTGTTTACTCCAGGGAGAATAGGTCGGTGGAGGAGGAGTCTTTGAAAATACAAAGTCAAGGCCGGGCGCGGTGGCTCAAGCCTGTAATCCCAGCACTTTGGGAGGCCGAGACGGGCGGATCACGAGGTCAGGAGATCGAGACCATCCTGGCTAACACAGTGAAACCCCATCTCTACTAAAAAATACAAAAAACTAGCCGGGAGAGGTGGCGGGCACCTATAGTCCCAGCTATAGGGAGGCTGAGGCAGGAGAATGGCGCAAACCGGGAGGCGGAGCTTGCAGTGAGCTGAGATCCGGCCACTGCACTCCAGCCTGGGCGACAGCGCGAGACTCCCTCTCAAAAAAAAAAAAAAAAAAAAAAAGAAAATACAAAGTCAGAGTTTCCCTAGGTTAAAGAGGAACAGCTCAAGCAGGAAGGGCTCACAGCTCCAGCAGGAGAGTGGGGCCCAAGGCATGAGGCATCTGACCACAGGCCCTAGGGCTCAGAGCCACATCTGTGCCCCTCCCCATTGCTCAGCGACCTGTGCTGCTGCTCCCACGTTCTGCCTGGGGGACCTCCCACCTTTCCTATGGGCTCCCCAGCGGTCTCACCAGGGAGGCCCCTGGAGCAGTGGTTCAGGGCCCTCCCCATGTGCAGGCGTCGACTCATACGCTCCAGCTTTCGTGTACCTAGCCACTTCACAAAGTATTCCAATTTGTTTTTATTGTAGTAAAAGATATACAAGATAAAATTTACCCTGGTAACCACTTTTAAAATTTTTTTTTTTTTTTTTTTTTTAAACGGAGTCTTGCTCAGTCGCTCAGGCTGGAGTGCGGTGGCGCAATCTAGGCTCACTGCAAGCTCTGCCTCCCGGGTTCTCACAATTCTCCTGTCTCAGCCTCCCGAGTAGCTGGGACTACAGGCACCGCCACTACGCCCGGCTAGTTTTTTGTATTTTTAGTAGAGACGGGGTTTCACTGTGTTAGACAAGATGGTCTCGATCTCCTGACCTCATGATCCGCCCGTCTCGGCCTCCCAAAGTGCTGGGATTACAGGCTTGAGCCACTGCGCCCGGCCCCTAAAAATTTTTTAAATTGAAAGAGTAATACATGCCATGGTAAAATTTAAACAGCACCTAAAAGTACGCAATGAACAGTGCATTCCCTAACCAGAGCCAACCGTGGCCAACAGTGCTTGTGTGTTTTATCAAACATGCAATAACAATATTTACCATCTTAATCTTTTTTTTTTGGTTAAGATGGGTCTTGCTCGGCCAGGCGCGGTGGCTCACGCCTGTAATCCCAGCACTTTGGGAGGCCGAGGCGGGCAGATCACGAAGTTGGGAGATGGAGACCATCCTGGCTAACACGGTGAAACCCCGTCTCTACTAAAAATACAAAACAAAATTAGCCAGGCACGGTGATGGGCGCCTGTAGTGCCAGCTACTTGGAAGGCTGATGCAGGAGAATGGCGGGAACCGGGGAGGCGGAGTTTGCAGTAAGCTGAGATCCGGCCACTGCACTCCAGCCTGGGCGGCAGAGCGAGACTCCATCTCAACAACAACAACAAAAAGATGGGTCTTGCTCTGTCGTCCAGGCTGGAGTGCAGCAGTACATCACAGCTCACTGCAGCCTCGACCTCCTAGGCTCAAGAGATCTTCCCACCTCAGCCTCCCAAGTAGCTGGGACCACAGGTGTATCACCACGTCCAGCTAATTTTTTGTAGAGACAGGGTCCCACTATTTTGCTCAGGCTGATCTCCAACTCCTGAACTCAAGCAATCTGCCTGCCTCAGCTTCCCAAAGTGCTGGGATTACAGGTGTGAGCCACCGCGCCTGGCCATCTTGACTATGTTTAAGTAAACAGCTCAGTAGTGTTAAGGAACACTGACGGTGTGCAACTTTCGCCACCATCATCTCCAGAGCCCTTCATCGTCCAAAACTGAAGCTGTTCCCAGTCAGCACTAGTGCTCCCGTCCATGCTCCCCAGCCCCTGGCACCACCACCCCACTTTCTGTCTCTATACCTTTGACTCCTCTAGGGATCCCATATGAGTGGACGTGGGCAGGATTTGTCTTTTTGGGACTGGTGTATTTCACTCAGCATAATGTCCTCAAAGGTCACCCATGGGTCAGAATTTCCTTCCTTTTTAAAGCTAAATAATACTCCGCTGTATGTATATATCACACTTTGCTTATCCATTTCTCCATCGATGGAATTCGGCTGTTTTATGTACAAGTTTTAAATTTTCATAAAGCCCAATTTGTCTATTTATTACGTTGTTGCCTATACCTTTGGTGTCATGTCCAAAAAAACCACCATCCAATGGAATGTGTTGAAGCTTTTCCTCTGCTTTCTTCTAAGAGTTCTATGGTTGTAGCTCTTGTATTTAGGTCTTTCATCCATTTTGAGTTAATCTATTTTTTTTAGAGACAAGGTCTCGTTCTGTGGCTCAGGCTGGAGGGCAGTGGTGTGATCACTGCTCACTGCAGCCTCTACCTTGGTCTGCCAAGGTACTGGGACTGCAGATGTGCACCATCGCGCCTGGCCTGAGTTAGGTGATCAGGGTGGTTGGTGAAGATCCACTTGCTCCTTTTGCACGTGAATACCCAGTTTCCCAAGGACACTCCACCCGGCTCCACAACAAACAAACCGCATATGCCCTTGTTCCAGGTGGGCTCACCTCCCAGGTGCTTGGGCCAGAAAACCTGGGGAATATCCCTGGCTCTCCTGTCTCCTTCATGTTGAACTCTATTTTTTTTTTTTTTTTTTTTTGAGACAGAGTCTCGCTCTGTCACCCAGGCTGGAGTGCAGTGGCCGGATCTCAGCTCACTGCAAACTCCGCCTCCCAGGTTTAGGCCATTCTCCTGCCTCAGCCTCCCGAGTAACTGGGACTACAGGCGCCTGCCACCTCGCCCGGCTAGTTTTTTGTATTTTTGGTAGAGACGGGGTTTCACCGGGTTAGCCAGGATGGTCTCGATCTCCTGACCTCATGATCCACCCGTCTCAGCCTCCCAAAGTGCTGGGATCACAGGCATGAGCCACCGCGCCCGGCCACTATGTTGAACTCTTCTTGGATCTGCTGTTGGGTTACATCCTGGATCTGGCCATGGCTCATCACGGGCCTTGCGGCAGACACAGTGTGCGGACCACCCCCACTCTGACGCAGCGGCGAAGCCACAGGAGTAAGAGTGACATGCCCACCACCACTGTGGGCTGGCTCTGGTTCCCACACCTCCTCTCCGCACTATGCCCTTTTTTTTTTTTTTTTTTTGAGAAGGCCTCAGTGGTCTTCAGCATGGGGTCAGCTCTGCCGTCTCCTTTCCCTCTCCCAATGTGATTATTTTGAAGTCGATCCTAGATGTCACCTCCTATTTCAGTTTTATCTCTAACTCGTCTTTCAGAAACTGCCAGCTCAAGCATCCCCAGGCCAAGATGGGGCAATGTGGGTAACACGCGAACAGAGAGTGCGTGCTCGTTTCCAGGGCACACGGCCCATTCTCCACACGGACGTATGTTAGGTCCCCAAACGGGCCTCAGCACGGCCGGAGAAGTGGAAGCAGCCCCTGGAGGCAAACAGACAATGAAGCAATGCCTGCAAAACGCTGCAGGAAAGTGACTTCCAGCCTAGACTTCTTTTTTTTTTTGAGATGGAGTCTCGCTCTGTCACTCAGGCTGGAGTGCAGGGGCACGATCTCAGTTCACTGAGATCACTCCCAGCCTCCACCTCCCGGGCTGAAGTGATTCTCCTGCCTCAGCATCCTGAGTAGCTGGGACTACAGGCATGTGCCACCATGTCCGGCTAGTGTTTTGTATTTTTATTAGAGATAGGGTTTCACCATGCTGGCCAGGCTGGTCTCAAACTCCTGGCCTCATGTGATCCACCTGCCTCAGCCTCCCAAAGTGCTGGGATTATGGGCGTGAGCCGCCACGTGTGGCCCTAGCTAGACTTCTATACCCAGCCCAGCTATCATTCAAGGATGAGAGTGTAATAGACATTCTCAGATAGGCACAGTGCTCAGAATGTGTCTTCCATGCACCCCTGTCTCAAGAAGTGGCTGCAGGATGGACTCCACCAGAGCAAGGGGAAGAGAGCCTTCAGAGGGCTGTGAAGGGAGGGTCTGGAGGCCGGCTGTGCCCGCGTGGGAGCTGGCCATTGAGAGTAGAGAGTGTGACACCGGGTGGCGCCTGCGGTGCAGCTAAGGATGCTGCTTCCCCACTGTATGTGCTCTGACTCATGCCTGGGACCTAGGAGATAGTGGAAAGGCCCTGGGGGTTTAGAAGCAGAACTGCAGAGCAGCCCCCGCCAGCCTTGTCAGATGCCCTGACTGTGGGGACCTGGGCATCCTTAGAATCCTCCAGTCCCCACTCACTGATGGCCCTGAATGGCTCCTGTGAAGTCCCCGGGAGGCTGAAGGCACCTTGACCCCAGGCTCTGTTCAGTTCTCTTCTCTTGGGGCTTCCAGCTGACAGGGTAAGGTTGAGCCCACTGTGAGATTAGGCAAGACAAAAGATAATATAGCTTAGGACATGCAAAACAGGCTGGGTCACCGGCTCATGCCTGATGGCACTTTGTGGGGGTCAAGGAGGGAGGATGGCTTGAACCTAGGAGTTTGAGACCAGCCTGGGTAACATAGCGAGACCTCATCTCCACAAAAAATACAAAAAATTGGCTGGGCGTGGTGGCGCGCACCTGTAGTCCCCACTACTTAGGAGGCTGAGGAGGGAGGATCACTTGAGCACAGGAGGTTGAGGCTGCAGTGAGTCAAGATCGCACCACTGCACTCCAACTTGGGCAAGGGTGAGACCCTGCCTAACACAAAAACAACCCCCTACCAAAAAAAAAAAAAAAAAAAACCAAAAAAACAACCTAATCATCACCAAAACTCCCTATCATGGGTGAAAAGAAAAGGCTTTTCCAGGTGCCCAGAAAAAAACAGGAGTTCCTGGGCTCTCCCTGCCAAGCACCTCACAAAGGCAGGACCTTCAGCCTGGGACGAAGCCTTTCCATACTCAGCCTCCTCTGCAGCACACTCCTGGGTCGCAGGAGCTCCAACCTGCTCAGTCCCTTTGCTTAGTGAAGCCGCCCTGTTCCTACTCAGTGCAGAAGCTTGGCTGCACACACACTCACAAACACACACACACACACCCACACATACCCCCCCCACACACACACCCCCCCCCACACACACATACCTCCCACCCACACACACACACACCCCCACACACACATACCCCCCCCACACACACCCCCCCCCACACACACATACCTCCCACACACACACACACCCCCACACACATACCTCCCCCCACACACACCCCCACACATACCCCCCACACTCACACACACCCCCCCCACACACACACCCCACACACATACCTCCCACCCACACACACACACCCCCACACACACACATACCCCCCCACACACCCCCCCACACCCACACATACCCCCCACACACACACCCCCCCCACACACATACCTCCCACCCACACACACACACACACCCACACACACATACCCCCCACACACACCCCCCCCACACACACATACCTCCCACACACACACACACCCCCCACACACATACCCCCCACACTCACACACACACCCCACCACACATATACCTCCCACACTCATACACACACCCCACACACATACCCCCCACACTCACACACACCCCCCACACATACCTCCCACACACACACACACCCACACACATACCTCCCACACACACACACACACCCCCACACACACATACCTCCCACACACACACACACCCCCCACACACATACCCCCCACACTCATACACACACCCCACCACACACATACCTCCCACACTCATACACACACCCCACACACATACCCCCCACACTCACACACACACCCCCACACATACCTCCCACACACACACACACCCCCACACACATACCTCCCACACACACACACACCCCCCCCACACACATACCTCCCACACACACACACACACACCCCCACACATACCCCCCACACTCATACACACACCCCCACACACATACCTCCCACACACACACACATACACCCCCACACATACCTCCCCCCCACACACACACACCCCACACACATACCTCCCACACACACACACACACACACACCCCACACATACCCCCCACACTCACACACACACCCACACATACCCCCCACACTCACACACACACCCCACCACACACACATACCTCCCACACACACCCCCACACACACATACCTCCCACACACACACACACCCCCACACACATACCTCCCACACACACACACACCCCCACACACACATACCTCCCACACACACACACCCCCCACACATACCCCCCACACTCACACACACACCCCCCCAATACCTCCCACACACACACACACACCCCACACACACATACCTCCCACACACACACCCCCCACACACATACCTCCCACACACACACACACACCCCCAATACCTCCCACACACACCCCCTATACACACGCACACCCCCCACACATACCCCCTATACACACACACACCCCCCACACATACCTCCCACACTCATACACACACCCCCCACACACATACCTCCCTCCCACACACACACACCCCACACATACCCCCCACACTCACACACACACCCCCCCAATACCTCCCACACACACACCCCACACACATACCTCCCACACACACACACACACCCCCCACACATACCCCCCACACTCACACACACACACCCCCACATACCTCCCACACACACCCCCTATACACACACACAAACCCCCACACATACCCCCCACACTCTCACACACACCCCCACACACACATACCTCCCAAACACACCCCCTATACACACACACACCTCCCACAACACCTCCTATACACACACACACACCCCACACATACCTCCCACACACACCCCCTATACACACACACACCTCCCACACACACCCCCTATACACACACACACCCCCACACATACCTCCCACACACACCCCCTAAACACACACACACCCCCACACATACCTCCCACACACACCCCCTATACACACACACACCTCCCACACACACCCCCTACACACACACACACCCCACACATACCCCCCACACTCACACACACACACCCCCACACACACATACCTCCCACACACACCCCCTATACACACACACACCTCCCACAATACCCCCTATACACACACACACCCCCCACACATACCCCCCACACTCACACACACATATCCCCATACACACATACCTCCCACACACACACCCCCCCACACATACCCCACACTCACACACACACACCCCCACACACATACCTCCCACACACACCCCCTATACACACACACACACACCCCCACATACCTCCCACACACACCCCCTATACACACACACACCTCCCACACACACCCCCTATACACACACACCCCCACACATACCTCCCACACACACCCCCTATACACACACCTCCCACACACACCCCCCACACTCACACACACCCCCACACATACCCCCCACACTCACACACACCCCCCCACACACATACCTCCCACACACACCCCCTATACACACACACACCCACACATACCTCCCACACACACCCCCTAAACACACACACACCCCCACACATGCCTCCCACACACACCCCCTATACACACACACACCTCCCACACACACCCCCTACACACACACACACCCCACAAATACCCCCCACACTCACACACACACACCCCCACACACACATACCTCCCACACACACCCCCTATACACACACACACCTCCCACAACACCCCCTATACACACACACACACCCCACACATACCCCCCACACTCACACACACATATCCCCATACACACATACCTCCCACACACACACCCCCCCACACATACCCCACACTCACACACACACACCCCCACACACATACCTCCCACACACACCCCCTATACACACACACACACACCCACATACCTCCCACACACACCCCCTATACACACACACACACCTCCCACACACACCCCCTATACACACACACACCCCACACATACCCCCCCCACTCACACACACACCCCCCCCACACACACCCCACACACACACACCCACACATACCCCCACACTCACACACTCACAAACACACACATACCCCACACATACCCCCCACACTCACACACACCCCCACACACACCTCCCACACACACACACACACACACATACCTTCCCACACTCACACACACACCCCCCCACACATACCTCCCACACACACCCCCTATACACACACACACCCACACACACCCCCTATACACATACACACCCCACACATACCCCCCACACTCACACACACATACCTCCCACACACACCCCACACATACCCCCCACACTCACACACACACCTACACACATACCTCCCACACACCCCCTATACACACACACACCCCCCACACATACCCCCACATCACACATACCCCCACACACACATACCTCCCCCACACACACACACCCCCACACATACCCCCCACACTCACACACACACCCCCCCCACACATACCTCCCACACACACCCCCTATACACACACACACCCCACACATACCCCCTATACACACACACACCCCCACACACACATACCTCCCACACACACCCCCTATACACACACACATACCCCACACATACCCCCCACACTCACACACACACACACCTCCACACACACACACACACACCACACACATACCTCCCACACACACACCCCCTATACACACACCCCCCCACACACATACCCCCTATACACACACACCCCACACATACCCCCTATACACACACACACACACCCACACCCACACATACCCACACACACATACCTCCCACACACACCCCCTATACACACACACCCCACACATACCCCCCACACTCTCTCACACACACACTCCCACACACATATACCTCCCACACACACCCCCTATACACACACACCCCACACATACCCCCCACACTCACACACACACCCCCTATACACACACACCCCACACATACCCCCTATACACACACATACCCCCACACACACACACCCCCACACACACATACCTCCCATACACACCCCCTATACACACACACACACCCCACACATACCCCCCACACACACACACACTTACCCCACACATACCCCCCACACTCACACACACACACACCCCACACAAACCCCCTATACACACACACACACCTCCCACACACACCCCCTATACACACACACCCCACACATACCCCCCACACTCACACACACACACCCCCACACACACATACCTCCCACACACACCCCCTATACACACACACACACACCTCCCACACACACCCCCTATACACACACACACCCACACACCTCCCACACACACTCCCTATACACACACACACCCCACACACACCCCCTACACATACACACACCCCACACATACCCCCTATACACACACACACCCCACACATACCCCCTATACACACACACACACCCCACACATACCCCCCCACACTCACACACACACACCCCCCCACACACATACCTCCCACACACACCCCCTATACACACACCCCTCACACATACCCCCATACACACACACACACCACACATACCCCCCACACTCACACACACACCCCCACACACACATACCTCCCACACACAGCCCCTATACACACACACACACCTCCCACACACACCCCCTATACACACACACCCCCCACACTCACACACACACCCCCCCATACGCACACACACACCCCACACACACCCCCTATACACACACACACACACCCCACACACCCCTATACACACACACACCTCCCACACACCCCTTATACACACACACCTCCCACACACACCCCCTATACACACACACACACCCCCCACACTCACACACACACACACCCCACACACACCCCCTATACACACACACCCCCTATACACACACACACCCCTCCCACACACACCCCCATACACACACACACCCCCCACAGTCACACACACAGCCCCACACACACTCCCCCCACACTCACACACACCCCCACACACACCCCCCCCCACACACACCCCATACTCACACACACACACCTCCCACACACACCCCCTATACACACACCCCACACATACCCCCCACACTCACACACACACCCCCACACACACATACCTCCCACACACACCCCCTATACACACACACCCCCCACACATACCCCCCACGCTCACATACACACACACCCACACACACATACCTCCCACACACACCCCCTATACACACACACCCCCCACACATACCCCCCACACTCACACACACACACCCCCTACACACACACACACACCCCACATTCACACACACACCCCCCGCACACCCCCCACACTCACACACACACACACCCCACACACACACCTCCCACACACACCCCCTATACACACCCCCCAACACCCCCCACACTCACACACATACCCCCCCCACACATACCCCCACATACCCCCCACACTCACACACCCCCACACACACACTCCCCACACTCACACTCACTCCCACATATACTCACACATACCCCCCAAGCTCACACACACATACCCCCCACACTCACACACACGCACCTCCCACACACACACCCAGTCACACATACCCCCACACACTCACACATACACCCCCACACTCACACACATACCCCACACACACATCCCCCACACACCCCCGCAAACCCCCCCACATACCCTCCCACACACACACACACACCCACAAACATATCCCCCCACACCCACACACACACATCCATACTCACACTCCCTCTCTCACACACTCTCCCTTACACACACAGACACACACATGCACACACACACACAGCCCAGCCCCCTGCTGTTCCTCTGGGTGTGGTCTCTGCTGTACCCCCTTAGCCCCCCACGGCCAGTCCTGGAGCCTGCCACTCTGCTCACTTATGAGCACTCTGCACCCAACTCCTGCCCACACTCAGTGGACTTCCGTGCCCACACCCCGGACCTCCTGACCCCCTATCCTGACCCTCCTCCAACTTCCCCTCAAGCCAGCCTTTCTCGGGACACTCCCTCTGCACTTACCTTGGACTCCCCGCCCCCAGTTCCCCTATGTCCCTCCTGCCCTTGGCTCCTCCATGTCCTCCCCAGCCCCCGACCCCTCACCTGGGCTCTGTCATGTCTGGAGCTCCCTGCTCAGCGTCCTCAACTCTCTGACCCACTTGCTGCCTATGACCTTACTGGGAAGGAGCCGAGCCCTGGAGGAGCCCAGTGGTCCCCCTTGTACCTGCCCTGCATCCCGCATGGCCCAGGAGCATCCCCCAGCCGGGCACCACCAGGAAGCCTTGCTCCCCAGGCTCCCTCGGGGCCGGCACCCAAGCCCCTGCCAACGGAGGCCACTTTGCCTCCCTCCCCCTGCATCTCATCCTTAGCAGGGGACCCTGCTTCACTCCCCTTACAGAAGAAGGACAGAAGCCCACAGCAATCTCCTCGGTGTCCTGCAAGAAACCGGCCCACTTGCTTCGAGGCAAGCCCCAGGCCGCAGATCCTGGTGCCACAGGGTCCTGCTGTGGTGGTGATACCCTCCCGATGCATCCTCCCCAGACTCCAAACCTGGATCCCCAGAACCCGCAAGTATGGAGCTTCAGTGGCAAAGGGGACTTAGCAGGTTTGACTACAGAAGGACCCAAGATGGGAAGATGCTCCTGGGTGACCCGGGAGGCCCTAAATGTGGTCACAAGGGCCTCAGAAGAGGGAACAGGAGGGTGGAGGTGGAGATGTGAGGAAGGCAGCAGAGTCAGAGAGGGGACGGAGGGGCACTCTGCTGGCCTCGAAGGTGAGAAGGGGGCCGGGGGCACCTTCGGAAGCTGGAGAGGACAACGAATGGATCTTCCCCTGGAGCCCACAGAAGGAGCTGCCCTGTGACCCTTGACCCTTGCCCGGTGGGATGCATTTTGGACACTCATCCCCCAGGGCTGGAAGGCCATGGCTGTGCTGTTCCCAGCTGCTGGGTTGGCAGTGGTTTGTCTTGGCAGCCCTGGGGAGCTGACGCTGGTGCCCTCTGGCCCTGCTACAGGGCGTCTGCAGGGGCCTCTGCCACTATACTCAGCAGGGTCTCCGAAGTCCCCACACTGCCAAAGCCAGAGGTGGCTTTTCAGAGCTCTCCACCGTGATTCAGGACACCTGGCCACACTGAGGCCTCTCATTCCCCCTCCTGCAGCCCCTCCCCAAACCAAGCTCCTCCCCCTCCTCCTCCTGCACCTGCTTCCATGGGGACCAAAGCCACCCTCTGCACAGCCACCGCTCTGGACAGCCAAAGGCCCTCAGACCAGTCCCCTCCTCCCTTGGCCCCAGGCAGTCTCAGTGACCTCCCACAGGGGCAGTGACCTCCCAGAGGGGCATCTGACCACCTACCCTGCCCAACCCCTCCAAGACTCCCAGTGCCCCAGGGGATGTGCCAAACACAGGCCCAGGGAACTGCCCCCAGGGCCATGACCCCTCTTCCGGCCTCGGTCTCCTCATGCCAGGACAGCTTCCTTTCTCCTGACTTGGATCTTCGGGTTTCTGGGGAGTGTCGTGTCCTCAGGGAGGCTGTCCTCTGCCTATTGGCATGCCTGTCCTAACTCCTTGTGACATCAGGCCTGTCCCGAACCCCCGTTTGAGCCACCCCAGTGCACAGAAAGAACAGGTAAAGTGTCTGGGCTGCTTCTGCCTTTTCTCCCTTTCCATCTCGTGAGGAGGGACAGCAGGTCTCGCTTGCCCTGTCCTCAGCTCCACGTGTGGGCAGTGGCCCTATGGTCATAGACAGCGTGGGATGTTCCTGAGCAGCCTCAGTGACATGGGTTTTTCTTTTTTAAAAAACAAAAAATTGAACCGAGCCAGGCATGGTGGTGTGAACCTGTAGTCCCAGCTACTCAGCAGGCCGAGGTGGGGGAATTGCTTGGGGCCAGGAGTTCAAGTCCAGCCTAAGCCACATAATGAGACCCTGTCTCTAAATAAAATTTGTTTAAAATGGAACTGAAATTCACAGAACATTAACCACTTCACAGTGCACACCGAGTGCCAATGTAGTACATTCATACTGTTGTGCGACCACCAGCACTTAGCTCCAGAACGCTTTCTTCACCCCAAAAGGAAAGGAAACCCAGCATCTATTAGTCAGCATTCTTCATTCTCCCCGCCCTCAGACCCACCAGCCCACAGCTGCTTTTGTCTCATGGATTTACCTGTTCTGGACATTTCTTTCTCTCTCTCTCTCGCTCTCTCTCTCTTTCTTTCAAGATGGAGTCTTGCTCTGTCACCCAGGCTGGAGTGCAGTGGCGAGATCTCAGTTCACTGCAACCTCTGCCTTCTGGGTGCAAGCAATTCTTGTGCCTCAGCCTCCCGAGTAGCTGGGATTACAGGTGCGCACCACCACAGCCGGCTAATTTTTGTATTTTTAGTAGAGACAGGGTTTCACCATGTTGGCCAGGCTGGTCTCAAACTCTTGACATCATGTGATCTGCCTGCCTCGGCCTCCCAAAATGCTAGGATTACAGGTGTGAGCCACCGCGCCTGGCCTGGACATTTCATATACACAAAATCGTGGAAGACGTGGCCTTTGTGTCTGGCTTCTTTTGCTGAGCGTAATGTCTCAAGGTTCATCCACACTGTAGCGTGTGTGGGAATTTCTCTCCTCATGGCTGAGTCATGTTACCTTACACGTCTACACTGCATTTTGTGGATCTATTCACCTGGCAACAGATGCTTGTGTTGTTCTTCCCTTTGGCTGTTGTGAACAAGCATCTGTCTGAGTGTCTGTTTTCAACTCCTTTGGGTAGGCACCCAGGAAGACAGTTGCTGGACCACAGGATAATTCTACGCTTAACTTTTTGAGGAGCCACCAGGCTGCGTCCCACAGCAGGCACCTTGCTGATATTTTCATGCACCTCAGCTCTGCAGTCTGCACTGCCGGGCACCTTGACCTCAGTGAGTCTGAGGAGCACGGTGCTCTGTAGAGCTGCTGGCTCTCCCAGGGGCTCCTTGATGGGGCTGCTGTTGCCTCTGCCTGCCCCAGGGCTGCTGCTGCTGGAAGCTGAGACTCATCCTCATTTTCCACACAAGCACGGGCAGGAAGGGGCCTGCACGGGACATGCGAAGATGCGCACTTACCCCGGGCCCCTTGTGCACCAGAGGAAGAGGCCTGCCTGGCTGTGGGGTGGGGTGGGGCCAGCTTCTGGGCTGGGTGCTCTGGTGGGTAAACTCTGGCTTCGGGGACACCAGGAGGAATGGCCAAAGCGGGGAGACACAGGCCCCTGTAGAGCTACTGGGGCGGTCACAGCTGGACTTGGATGCTGGCTTCATGACCGTGTTCCCCAGCGTTCCCACCTGGTGATACCCCTTCCCTGGAATCTTCGGGTGGCCCAGGACTTTCTGACCCACAGGATGCAGTAGGAATGACACCATATGACATCCGAGGCCAGGTCACACAAAGTCTGGCAGCTTGGCCTGGCCTGGTGAACGTGCTCTGGAAGGAGCCAGCTGCTACGGGAGAATCCGACTACCCTGAGACCACCAGGCTGCGGGGAAGCCCACACCAGCCACAAGGGAGGCCAGCTGGCCCTGGCTGTTCCAGCCACCCAACTGAGGGCCAGGGGTGAAGACGCCATCCTGGACGGTCCACCCCGTTTGGCCTTCAGACGGCTCTAGCCCCAGCTGCCACCTGATTAAAACTGCAGAGAGACCCCAAGGCAGGGCTGCCTGGCTGAGCTGGGCGATCCATAGGCCAGGTGATAAAGGGGCACTTTAAGGCATTAAGCTTTGGAGTGTTTTGTTACACAGCAATAGTGAACAGGGATCTGGGAGTTTATTTCAAGCCCACATGGCCAGTCCACCCTGAGCCTGTTCCCCTGGGCCATAGTTCAGAAAGCAGGTGCAGGTCAGGGTTCAGGGCCAGTGTGGGCCTTAGCTCCCTTGCCTCAATATTGTTTCCAGCCCCTGTGGAGGCCGTGGTGGCATTTGGAGGGGGTCTTTGGAATCCATGCCCAAGGAAGAACTGCAGCTGCCTGGGACCCTTCCACACCCAGGAAGGACCATCATCAAGGTAGAACTTGCAGGAGGAGGGAAGGGCAGCTGGCTTTTGAGTGGAGGAGGGACAGCTGCAGAGACAGCGTGGCAGCTCCCAGCCACCCTGGACACCAGGAACCTCGAGGGGAAGCCCCCTCGGCCCAAGCTTTGGCCCCTCCCGCGCCCCACTCTCCTCTCCCCTGGCTTATTTCCAGGGCCCTCTTTCTGGTCTCCCGTGACTCTCTTCCTGGACCCAGTCCCTCCTTCCCTGGGGCGCTGCTCCGCCCCCGGCCCCGCCCGCGGACCCCTGGAGTAACTTAATCTCAGGGTTGTGGTCCATCCCCAGAGTGGGGAGGCATCCACTTGGCCCATCGCACCCCAAACGGGCAGGCTCTTGGCTCCAACCACCTCCAGGCCCTCCCTCCCCCAGCCAAGAGGTCCCGAGTCCCACCCAAGCACTGTACCCCGGTCCGGCTGGCCCCGCCTGGCGGCCGGGATCGACCCAGCCAGTCCTTCCTCTGCGCGACGCCCACGTGCCTGCGCGACTCCCCTGGCACCGCGGCGACAGGCGCCCCCAGGCGCGCAGCACCCGACAGGTGGCACCTGCGAGCCACGCCCACCTCGGCCGCCCCGCCCCGCCCCGCCCCGCGCACCCACGGAGCATGCTCAGAGCCGCCGTCACGCGCCCGCCCGAAGGCTCCCGTCCGGCCAGGGCGCTGCCCCGGGTTGGTCCCCGCTGCGGTCGCGACCCCCGCCTGTCCTGGCGGCGCCATGGACCGCATCGAGGGAGCGTCCGTGGGCCGCTGCGCCGCCTCACCCTACCTGCGGCCGCTCACGCTGCATTACCGCCAGGTGATCCCGCGTCCCCGCGCCCTCCGCGCCCCCGCCGGCGGCCCAGCCCACGACCCGCGTCCCGCCCACCGCCTTCTGCGCTGCGGGCCCCGCCCCGGAGCCCCGCCCCCGACTCCCGCCGAGCTCCGGGTCGGCCCCTTCTCCGCCCGCCGGATCGCGGGTTCCCAGACCCAGTGAGCCCCCAGGCCGGGGAGGGGCCACAGGAGGGACATTTGAGGGGACACCACTCATCCTTTCAAGGAAGCATTGCTGGGCCCTATCCTTCCCGTCCCCCGAATCCGACCCTTTTGGCAGTGGGACTCCTTGGTTGCCCTGGGGATCAGGGAAGGCTTCCTGGAAGTGGTGGCTTTCATGCTACAACTTGAAGGAGGAGATAGCTGGGCCGAGGAGGAAGGAGCAGGGAGTGCAGAGGGTGGAAGCAGGGAGGTAGGAAAAGGAGCTGAGTGAGAATTTGAGCGAGTCTCTCAAAGTAGGCTTCCTCCTTGGGGTTTTTTCCAGGGAGGGCACCTCCTTGGAGTCTCCATCTGCCTAAGCTCAGCCTTCCCCACCTCCTAGGGTGTCACATTCTCCCATGCCAGGCCGCGACACAAGGGGCTGTGTTGCCTCACTTGGCACCAGGCACATGGTAGGTTCACAAGGAATATTTTGTTTTGTTTTGTTTTTGAGACAGGGTCTTGCTCTGTCTCCCAGGCTGGAGTGCAGTGGCATGATCAAAACTCACTGTAGCCTCAACCTCCCGGGCTCCAGCGATCCTCCTGCCTCAGTCCCTGCCCCAGTAGCTGGGACCACAGGTGCACACCACCACACCCAGCTGATTTTCAAATTTTTTTTGTAGAGACGAGGTCTTACTGTTGCCCAAGCTGGTCTTGAACTCCTGGCCTCGAACTCCTGGCCTCAACCGATCCTCCCGCCTTGGCCTCTGAAAGCATGGGGATTACAGGCATGAGACATATGTGTTGGGTGAAGGAGCTACTGCCATCCTCTTCCCACATCCAGTGGATCGCTGAATCCCAGCTTGTCTTCCTCCAAGCCCAGCCCTGTCCAGTTCGGGCCCCACCTTTTGCTTGCATGCCTGCCTGCCCCCAGCAGATCTCCCCTCTGCCAGAGCTCCTGCATGCCATTTAGGCAAAGACCACCTTCTTGGCCACAGTCAGTCCAGCACCCCCAGCCTCTCTATCAGGTCAGGTGGTCCAGGTCGCCGTGCCCCTCTGCTTGCCTGCCTCCCTCAGGGGGCATTCCGTCCCCCCATCACATCCAGGACGCTGCCCCTCACCATCCTTGTGAAGCCCTCTTGGCTGCCAGCCGGAGAGAGGCCCTGTGCCCCTCACTTTCCCTGTGGCCGGAGTCCTGTTGGCTCTGGAGGACAGGGGATCCCTCTCCCCAAGGCAAAGCTAAGCTGGTGGTGCTGGCGGGGGGCAGCTGGGATCAGTCGAGGTACAGCAGGTGGGGACATGGGGTCACTGCCCTTTTCCCTGATGGCCACATGGGATGCCTGCTTGTGGCTGCACAGTCCCCACAGGGCTGGGCCTCAGGCAGCAGGTACAGGGCAGCCCAGGCAGGTGCCCTCTGTGGCCCTGGTGGCAGCACTCTCTCCCTCACTTCCCGTGAAGTGCTCAGGGCAGCCCTCGCAGCCTCAGCGGGCAACCCACTGGCACAGCTCTGCTGAAGGGCTCTGGTAACCAGAGCTGAGCTGGTGTGGGCCGTGGCTGTGGTGGACATGGATGCAGGCTCAGGCCGGGCGGCGTCTCCTCAGGGCCAAGGGACACTGGGTTGGACCTTGGCCGCCACCCAGGGACAGCTGCAGCCCTCAGCTTTTTGCTGCATCCAGCCAGGGGAGGCCTGTGATGGCAGGCAGACCAAAGGCGGGGGACCCCCATGGCTCTGAGGTGATGGGGCTTTGTTTGCACCCAGCCCTGCCCCTCTCTCCCAGGCCTCAGTGGCCTCCCTGAACCTTCCTGCACCTTGATCTGGCTGGACCTAAGGGTCTGACACACTTTTGACCTTGAGCTGAGAGGGTCCTCGAGACCTGCATGGGGTGATGTTACTCAGGGGGAAGCAGTGGTGGGAAGGGGGCATGGGCATAGCAGGCACATGGCAGGCTGTGGGCAGGGGTCTCCTGAAGCCTGCCCTGGCTGGGTGGCTGGCTCTGGGGTGGCTGGATGTCAGGCAGGCCTGAGCTCGCCTCCCGGGAGTGGTACCCCACGGCCTCTTGGGCATCCTGACCTGCGCGGGACACTGGCCCTCCCTTCCCTTGGAAATGGGCACTCTCCTCCCAGGACGCCTTTGCCTCCCAGCCAAGCTCAGAGGGCCTCTGTGCCTCTGCCTGCCCAGAATCCCTTCCCTCACTTCTGTCACCTCTTCCAGGAAGTCCTCAGGAAGGCTTCTTCCCTCTTCTTCCCTCCTGGCTGCACTTCCTGTGTCTCTGCCGCTCAGGCTCTGTCCATTTCACAGCCTGGGCAGAGCCCCCAGGGTGGGATGAGCAGCTCACCTGGGCCTCGGAGTGGCAGATGGGCTGAGCTTGCCGGAGATGGGACCCCGTGGGACCCCAGGCCCAGCCCCCAGGATGGGAGTGCATCTCAGAATCCGTCAGTTCCAGCCTCCCCCAGCAGGCCCAGCCCACACACCTGCCCACCCAGGGTGCAGGGGCCTGCCAGGGCGGCGTGCCCAGCGTGTGGAGGGGGAAGGTGGAGGGTGGCCACAGGAGAACAGGACCACAGGGTATGTGGGAGAGCCAAGGCCAGAAACGGGATGGGAGGGTGGGAGGCGGGGCCCAGCCCGGTCACCATCACAACAGTCACAGAGTCCTGCAGTGCCATATCCTACCTGGCTGGGGCGCCACCCTGCCCCATCCACTCCTGGTGCTGGCCCCTCCTGCCCTCCCGTCTCCCCTTGTTCAGTGGCCCAAGGAAGCTTCAGCAGGAAAACCTGACCTCTCCTCTGCCTGTGGGGCCCTCCCTGCCCTGCTGTGAGGGAGTCATGCCTGCCTCCCTGAGCCTCCATGAGCCTTCCTATACTTGGTGACAGTGTGCGTCTCTCTGCAGCCCCTTGTGCCCAGTCTGTGCTGGGCAGTGTTTCATGGGGTGCCTGGACACCTTCCCTGCCTTTTGCCCTGGTCTTCTGCCTCACTCCTAGGGTATTAGGCTGTCCTCGACCTCCCTGCCCCTCCCAAGCTGCTTGCTCCTCTGCCCACGGGAGCTGCAGCTCCTGGGTCCTGTGGGCCCAGGCCATGAGCCAATCTCCCTGGTTTGGAGTGGGTGCAGCGGGTCTGTGGCTTCCTTGGTTCCCCAAGCACCTCTGCCCATCCTGGCACATTGTAACCGCTGATCTGCCTCTTCTAGAACGGTGCCCAGAAGTCCTGGGACTTCATGAAGACGCATGACAGGTGAGAGCCTGGCCCAACCCGGCCACTGGGGAAGCCCCAGACTGATGTCCACGGGAACACTGGGCCCAGGGGGAAGGGGCCCTCTCCTCCCTGACGTTTCTGTTCCCTGCGGGGCTCCAAAAGTCCCTTCTCTCTGCCCGGCCTCTGGGTTTCCTGTCCCTGAGGGGTCAGCCTGAGGCCTGGGGGCTGAGTCAGGTCTTAGCTCAGGCCATCAGGACCGTGATGGTGGGCAGGTCCTCTCAGGGCAGGGAGAGGTCATCCTGGAGCCTTTGCCCCTAGCATCCAGGGTCTGGGCTGGATGGCGACGTGGGTCGAGGAGTGTGGCTGGTGGGCAGCTGGTCAGTGAGGGCCAAACGTCCTGTCAGTCACCTGGCCGCAGCTGCTAGCACCCTGACCTACTCAGCTGCCCGTGTGGCCTTCCCTGCCCCTGCCTCCCATCCTGCTGGAATACAGCAGGTCTGGGTCCTGGCCGGACTGTGACCCTGGAAAGCTCTTGTCCTGCCTGGGCCTCAGCCATCCTATCTGAGCAAGGGGCCTGACCTCTGTGGGCTGCTGGCAAGGAGGTGGGATGGCCATGCTGGGAACAGAAAGGTGGGAGGCAGGGCCCCAAGCAGGGCCAGTGGAGTGCTTCTGTGCTGAGCCCCTCCCACCGTACACAGCGTGACCATTCTCTTATTCAACTCTTCTCGGAGGAGCCTGGTGTTGGTGAAGCAGTTCCGGCCAGGTGAGGCCAGCTGGGGTGGGAAGGGGATCTGCAGGGTCACTTCAGGTCCCTGTGGTCCTGAGGGTCTGAACATAGATGTGGGAGGGGGCTCCAGGGGAAGCTGAGGCCCTGTGAGGGGGCCTGGCTGCACGGGTGACCTGGAGGCGGCCACCACGTGGCTGTGAGCACAATCTGGCTTCCTCCCACGCAGCTGTGTATGCGGGCGAGGTGGAGCGCCACTTCCCAGGGTCCCTAGCAGCTGTAGACCAGGACAGGCCCCGGGCGCTGCAGCCAGCCCTGCCCGGCTCGGCGGGGGTGACAGTGGAGCTGTGTGCCGGCCTTGTGGACCAGCCTGGGCTCTCGCTGGAGGAAGCGGCTTGCAAGGAGGTTTGGGAGGAGTGTGGCTACCACTTGGCCCCGTCTGATCTGCGCCGGGTTGCCACATACTGGTGAGTGGGACCAGGCCCTCAGGTCTGTGGTGTGGCTCAGGAGACGGGAGAGGCTTCCGGGGAGAGAGTGAGGGCCCCGTCCCTGGGAGTGTGCAAGCAGGATGGATTTCTCCTTGTTTTTCAACATGGGATTAGGGGAGGGTTGGACAGAGTGCGCCTCAGATCCTAAGCCAGGCCGGAACCTGGGCTCCTGGGGCTCTCTGGAGCGTCTCAGCCCCATGCCTCCAGCCCGCGGCCCCAGCCGTGTGGGGCAGGCCGGGCAGCAGCTGCTGCTGACAGGTGCCTCCACTTCCTGTAGGATTAAGACCGGGTGCTGGGGGTGGGGGTGAGTCACAGCTCTGTTCTCAGAGGGTGGCTCAGGAATCAGGGAGAAGCTGTGTCCTGGGCTGGAGAAGGGGTGGCTCCAGCTCTCCTGGGGAAGAGGCACGGCCTGGAGCCTGTGCTTTGGGACGTGACCCCACCAAAGTCGAGGCGCCAACTCCTGCCCCATAAGGCCTGCCAGCTGGGGTTGCCTTCCCAGGACAAGATGTTGGGATGAAGCCCATCCACTTCCCCAGGGACACTACGATGGGCTCCTGACTCCAGCTGAGGTCTTGGGGAAGGAGAAGGGTGTCACAGAGTCCCCCCAGCCCCACCAGCTGAGCACCAGCCTCCACAACCTCCTCCAGAGGCTAGGGCCCACTCCACTGGGAGAAGCACCAGAAGTCTCTGAGCCTGTCAGCCTGGCACATGGGCCACTCAGGGTTGAACCTGCGGCCCTCCTGCCTCAGCAGCCTCAAGGACTTCACCTGGGCGCGTTCCTGTCTGGGTAGGTGGACTCCCAGTTAAAGGCAGCATTTCCACGCTGGGCCAGGCACGGTGGCTCACTCCTGTAATCCCAGCACTTTCGGAGGCCAAGGCAGGCGGATCACCTGAGGTCAGGAGTTCGAGACCAGCCTGACCAACATGGAGAAACCCCGTCTCTGCTAAAAATACAAAATTAGCCAGGTGTGCTGGTAGGAGCCTATAATTCCAGCTACTTAGGAGGCTGAGTCAGGAGAATCGCTTGAACCCAGAGGTGGAGGTTGCGGTGAGCCGAGATTACGCCATCGCACCCTAGCCTGGGCAACAAGAGTGAAACTCCGTCTCAGCAAAACAGAATTTCCACGCTGAAGGGTGGACTTGGGTGTGAAGGGTGGGCCTTCGTCTTCTGCAGGTGTACACCCCGTGGCCGGCCATGCCCACTGTGCCCCCACCTCCCTGGCCCGTGGTACTGAGCACAGCTGGGAGGCATGGGAGGGGTTGGAGTCCCCTTTGTCCCCCTGGAGGAGGTGGGCCTGGGCAGAATCCGGGCAGAGGGGCTGCACGGCATAGGCTCTCAGGGCAAGTGGTCAAGCAGCCCTGGCCGCGGTAGTTCTACTGGCACAACCTCTGGACCACAGCCTGATTGTGAGGGTGCTGGGGAGCCAAGGAGGGCTCTGGGAAGTGGGCATCCTGCTCAGACTTGCATTGTGAAGAGCAGGCCGTGGCTTCAGGGACGCAGGACTGGAGATGCGGCTGACTAGGGGTCAGGGCGTCTGTCTTTGAGGGCGTGATGGGGGGCTGGACTGACAGCAAAGTTCACCCACCCTGTGGCAGGGCCCGTGGCTCCTGTGTCTGATTCTGGAGGTGAGCCAGGCCTCTTACCTGCCGCTGCAAAGGACGAGGCCCGGGGAGGCAGTCAGCTTGGGGTGTGATGGAGTGAAGTTGGAACGTGCCCTGGGGTGGGGGAGGCATTGCCCAGCCTGGCTGGTAGGTTCCTCTCAGCCCGGGCCAAGGGCCGGGCCTGTCTCCTTCACAAGCCAGCGGAAACCGGGGCTGGAAACCCCAGACCCGCCACTTCCCCCAGAGGTGCAGCTGTGGCCGCCACCGGAAATGGGCCATCAGGAAGGGGTCTGCGGGAGGTGAGGGGCTAGAGGGCAAGGAAGCAGCTGGGTAAGGTCAGTCTGGGATGGGGAGGCCTTGGGGGTGGGGCATGGAAGCCCCCAGTTCTGTTCTCTGCCCATGCATGTTGGGCCCATCTCAGAGGGCGGCCTCTACCCTGCAGGCCTCCAGCTGGCCTCGGTTCATGGTACCCGACAGCCCCTCCTGGGCGAGCCAGGGCTCCCCCACCCCCTGGTCATCTTCCCAGATGCCCCTCAGTCCCGTTTCTCCCCAGATCCACACCTCGCTTTCCCCGTCCTGTTCCAGAATGCAGCCTGGTCCCTCTGCCATCCTGTCCTCCCAGCCTGTGGTCTCCCTCCACACACGCCAGTCCGGGCACCTTCCCTTGGTGCCTGACCCCTCCTGGCTGCCAGCAGCCCCCTTCTGGCCACTGCCCACTGAGGGAGGGGGCTCCGTCTCACCCCTCCCCAGCCTGGGCCACTGGGCCTGATCCTGGGGACCTCGCTGCCACCTCACCCCACTCTGCCATGCTGCGGGGGGTCAGTGCATGCTGTCCTTAGTTTGAAACTTGTGTCCTGTGGGTGCCTGGTGGTGAGGAACCCTTGCGGGAAGGCCATTCCCGGCCTGCTGGGTTTGTCCCTGCTTCCCAGCCAGCCTGTGTCCCCAGGTATGGGCTGGGGTCTGGCATGGGCCTCTGCAGCCGGCCACAGACTGAGGGGTTCCAAACAACACCGGGAACAGCCTCAGGGTGTCTGTGGTTGGGGGCTGCATACAGGGGTGGGGTCTTCTGCTCAGCCTTGACAGGTTGCAGGCAGGTCGTCAGCCGGATCTGCAGTCTCATGGGGGCATGGGGTATCCTTGGCCCACGTGGTTATGGCAGAATTCACATCCTAGTGGCTGGCAACTGGGTCCCACCTCTCTGCTGGCTATTGGCCCCTCCCAGCATGGCAGTTGCTTCCTCTTCAGGGCCAGCAGGACAGGTCCGAATTTCTCCCTCTCTGGCGTTGAAACACTCTCCGGAGGGCTTCCTGATTGGGCCATGCCCGCCTAGGATGCTCTCCCTTTTGATGAGCTCAAGTCACTGCTTAGGGTCCTTAATCACATCTACAACACCCTCCCCACCTGGCGAGTACAGCCTGATCAGGGAAGGTATGCCCTGCTGGTGGAGGGGCCACAGGCGTGCACACCAGGTGGGCAGCCGGGTGGGAGAGGGCATCCCAGAGTCCTGCCTACTGGAGGGCTGGAGGGAGCAGAGTAGAGAGGGTGGGTCGGAGGATGGTAGAAGGGCCAGGGGGCCAGCGGGGCGACTCAGCAGACCCTGTCTCAACCCGTAGGTCTGGAGTGGGACTGACTGGCTCCAGACAGACCATGTTCTACGCAGAGGTGACAGACGCCCAGCGTAGTGGTCCAGGTGGGGGCCTGGCGGAGGAAGGTGAGCTCATTGAGGTGGTGCACCTGCCCCTGGAAGGCGCCCAGGCCTTTGCAGACAACCCGGACATCCCGAAGACCCTCGGCGTCATCTTTGGTGTCTCGTGGTTCCTCAGCCAGGTGGCCCCCAACCTGGATCTCCAGTGAGATCCAGGGTTCTAGACAGAGGCCAGTCTTGGCCACTTACCCTACACCCTGCAGACCCAATAAAGGCTTACATAGCTCCAGCCTCTGCCTGC
This sequence comes from Chlorocebus sabaeus, assembly GCF_047675955.1. Lineage (NCBI taxonomy): Eukaryota > Metazoa > Chordata > Mammalia > Primates > Cercopithecidae > Chlorocebus > Chlorocebus sabaeus. Next base: position 81,588,842 of record NC_132927.1, on the reverse strand, counting down.
TGGTTCTGAGCTGTGACCAGGGCCTTGGAGAGGACTGGGGAAGGGGCGGGGAGCAGTGACCCTGACCTGAGATGGCCCTCGGGACATGGCGAGCTCTCCTGTAGCAGGAGCAACTGGTGGCAGGCCATGCAAGTGGCTGCTGTGGGGCTGACGGGCCTGGGGATGCCATGGGCAGGGCCAGGCTGTGCCTTCTCTTGGAACTAGGAGGGGTGGGGTCTGGGACTCATGGAGGGTGGCATGGCAGGCCTGGGGGTGGGCCTGCTGGTCACGGGGCTGCAGCGTGAGCTGTACTCACAGGAGTGGTGGCTGAGCCAGTTCTCGGGTGTCGGGATGGGGCAGGCAGCACTGCAGGCTGCTCACTGCAGGGAAAGTGCGCTGCCTGCTCCTGGGGCAAGTGAGTGGTCCCCACCCTGACGAGCTGGGCTAGAGCCACTCCACAGGAGCCTGGAGCCAAAGCTGCCCCATGTCGGGGGCCCCAGTAGCGTCCATGCACCCCCGACCTTGGAAGTTTTCCGGGCACCTTCCTCGGCCTGTGGGGTATGCAGAAATGTCTGCAGGCCCCCAGAGAAGGGGGTGGCAGCACAGGGTGGGGACACAGGGCCAGTGTTCTCCTTGACATGGGCCAGGTTCCTGGTGCTAACCTGATCCTGGTCCCGGAGCACGGCCTCAGCCTGGGCCGCCCAGCACCAGGCTCTACTGGCCCCTGAGCATCTCTGGCCTGTATGCCCTGGCCTTGCCTTCTGACATGTCCTGAGGGTGGGGCTGTGGGAGATGCGTGCAGCTCAGAGCTGCTTCCCAGGTGCCCACAATGCTTGTGGGGCAGGAGCCCCACTGGCCTGGTCTGCTTCCTGGGCCACAGGTGCACAGGAAGGGCTCCGCAGGTAAATGGCTGTGTTGGCACTGGTTGTGGGCATTTGAGGGCACTGCTGGGCCATCAGTCTTGGGCAGGATCCTCTCCTGGACATCATTAGGTGCAGGCTCTGGCTCCCAGGAAGGTGGAGAAGGGGACTGTGAGGTGAAGGGAGCCTCAGTACCCTGCAGGGGGGCACCCTGGGTGGGGAGGTGGGGACTGACCCCCTGTTGTCATCCAGCACAGTGCCAGGCAACCTGGCATTGGAGGCTGTCCTGAGGAGGCTGTGCCTCAGGGGCCCACAAAAGCAGTGCCACCTGTATGCAAATGCTGGCTGTGGCCCAGGTGGAACCCTGTGTGCATCAGCAAGGCCAGCGACAGGGCTGCCGCAGAGGGGCTGTCTGGTATGAGGTGTGTGCCAGGGAGAGGCTGTCACGTATGGGTGTGTGGGTCTTGGCCAGCCTCAGCTTCCCCCTACCCAGATGAGGCCCCAGCAGGATGTTCACAGCACAGGAGCTCTGCCTGACCCACAGCAGCCCTGCTGTGCTGCCCTTACCAGCAGCCTGCCTGGTGACCCCATGAGAGTGCAGTGGGCCCTCCGGGCTGACCGGCAGAGGCTGCCCACTGCCTCAGAGGGACCTCTCGCAGGCACCAGGTGGGTCTGGCCCCCAAAGCACCGAGGGGACAGGTGACAGGGCATCCGGACCTGGGTGCAGTCCAGCCCCTCACTCTGCTCCGCAGCCTGATGGGGTGGGTCAGCAGGCAGCGCTGCCGGGCCTAATGGAGCTGGCATTGATTTCCCGGCACTGGAGAGGGGTTGTAACCGGAAACTCCCCTCCCTGTCTGCTATATTTAGCACTGCAGGACCCGGCGGAAGCACAGCTTACTCCAGAACCTCGCCGGCTCTGTCCAAACCCCTGGCAGCCTGTCCCCAGCCTGGTCCCCAGGAGTGCCCTATGGGCCCAGAGCCCCTGGCCAGGCTGAGTGGCTGCACCCTTGCCCTCTGCACACAAGCTGGGCACTGCCCGCTTCAGAGCACACCCCAGCCCTTCAGAGCACAGCCAAGCCCCTCAGAGTGGGAGCCCTCCAGGCTGGGGGATGGGTGGCTCTGGGAGGCTGGAGGGTGCTGTGGTCCAGCGGGCCCCAGGACAATGACAAGGTCCCTTTCTAGAAGAGACTGGGGAGCCTGGTCTGGTGAGGGTTGGGGCTGGAGCCCTGGTCCCCGCTGGAGCCTCAGCCCCTCACCCAGCAAGGTGCAGCACCAGGGAGCAAATGCTTTTTGACAAATCTGTATAAGGGGCAAGAGTTCCCACTGCTGCCTTCTGGGAACTCAAACCAGGGTCCAGCTGCCTGGCATTTCTGGCTCAAGGGCTGCAGAAATTCCTGCAGGAAAGGGACCCCCTCTCCGATGCCTCCTATGTCCCCCTCCTCCCCAAGGGCGGGTGCGGCCACCTTCCTGACCTGGGTCCTCTCGTGGACATCATGAGGTCCAGGTAGTGGCTACCAGAAGGAGACAATGACAGGGAGCCACCCTGGGCAGGAGGGCAGGGACTGATCCCTTGGTACTGCCCTGATGCTCACCCACCTGCCCTGGGCCACGGATACCCAGGCAGGTCTCACTCCAAAGGACCTGGAGGGAGGCAGTGGGGTCGCCATTCCCCTGCTTGGCCAGATGGGCTGGGCTCTCTACCCTGAGGCTGGGCAGGCCAGTGGGCAGCGCTCCAGGCAGGTTGCGGCCCCTTCCAGGTTGAGCTTGAATCTTGAGATAAGTGCACATCCCTCACCGGGGCCTCCACGCTGAGACAACTCTGAGCTGGGGGCGCCTTGGCTGAAATGCAGATGCTGCAGGAACAGGCCCCACACAAGCCCTCAAAGTTCAGCCGCAGGGCCACTAGCCGCTGCGTGGCCAGCCCTTTCAATCCTTTCCTCCCACAGCTGGCCAAAAGCAGGAAGCTGGGAGCTGGACCAGGGAGGGGAACCTGGAGAGGCTGTTCCCTGGGTTCCCTCCTACGCTGGAATTCCCCCACCTCAGCCCAGCCACCATCCCCTCCCCTCACCTGCACCATGGCAGATCCTTGACCTCACCCCTGTGCCTGTCCCTTCCCCACAACCAGGGGTCTTTGTGAAAATGTAGGTCACTGCAGCCCACCCAGCTCAGTTGCTTTGGGTGACCCCTGTTGGGTCTTAGCGGGAGGACTCTCACGTCACCACTGGCCTTGGGTTGTAGTCAGGACCCTTTCCAGGCTCCGCTCCTGTGGCTCCACGGCCTTGACACGAGCTGTTCTCAGCTCCTGGCCTGGCTGACCTGTGCCCGTCCACCCTCTGGCGGCCCCATGCCAGATTCTGCATTACTTGTTTAAGTCCTCTGTCCACCCCTGGGCCAGGAGCTCCTGAGGGTGTGCAGGGATGGAGTCTCCCTTGTTCACCACTTAGCTGAGTGCCCAGCAGAGGCACCCAGCACCCCCTCTCCCACCATAGTGGGGCAGTGGGCATAGGTGGGGATGGAGCCCTGGGCCTCTGGAGCCGGGCAGGGGGCTCCTCTGTCCTAGGGTTTCCTTCTCTGGAGGACCTGAGGACCTGCCCCTAGGCCAAAGCACAGGAGGGGTGGCATCTCCACAGGGAGCCCCTCCCCCCGTAGGCGGTAATCACTGCCCACATACCGGAAGGTGGCAACTGGAAGGCTCTGAACACAGCTTGGATTCTCTTATTTGGTGGGGGTCTCTGTGCAGGCCTCATCCTGGTTTGTGTCTTAATCCCCATGAAGCCTACCCGCTACTAGGTTTGGGGTGGGCATTCTGAGTAAGCAGAGCCAGCTGAGGCGGGCATGGGGGCGCTCTGACCCACCCCTTTAGGGACCTTCAGCTGAGCCTGTGGCCTGGATCCTGGAGGGGCTGCTAAATAGGGATGAGGCAGGCAGACCCTGCATATGGGGTGTTCACAGGCCCTGTGCCTCCAAAGCTCTCTTCTTTCAGCCCTCAGCCCCAGCCCCATGGTGGCAGTGACTTGCTCCAGGCTGGGGGGCTACACTGTCACCCAGCTCCGGGCACAGGGCAGATTTGCCAGAGGAGCTAGGGGGAGAGAAGGCAGCTCGGTTATCACGGGGATGGGTTGAGGACCCCTCTGGTCCATGTGGGGATCTTGAACCACCAAAGTGACCCCTAGCCTTGGAAAGGACCGCGCTCAGTGGAGGAGAGGCAAGGTGCCCTTGGTATTGACCCTGTGGCGGAGCCTCGAGGTCACCCAGCGAGAGGGCAAGGAGGTGACTGCAGAGTTTGTGGAAGCCTGGTGACCAGGGTAGCAGGGGGAGGCCTCTCTTGGGGTAGCCTTCAGGCTGAGCTTGGGGGCGAGAGGCGGGAAACAGGGAATGTGGCCTGAGCATTTCCTGAGTGCATGGCCTGGCGACCCGAAGCCAGCGCCGCGCTGAGCAGTCTGCACCCTGGAGCATTTGTTGACTGGCTGCATGACTGGCGCGCCTCGCAGAGGGGAAGGCAGGGGTGTCGGAGGGGCGCAGCGCCCCCTGCAGCCGGCGTGGAGGCGGCAGGAGCGGAGCGGAGCGGGGGAGATTCCCGGAGGAGGTGGGGGGCGCGCAGCAGGGGCTGGGCACGGCTGTGGCCCCAGGGCCGCGCCACCCCGCGTGGGGGCCGAGCCCTGATCACAGCAGGAGGCGGCATCTCCTCTGGGACTGCGAGGAGCGCGGCGGTGGCGCACTGATGGGAGGGGACCACACGGCAACCTCGGGGCGCCCCACCCCCGGTTTCTGACACCCGGCGGGAGCCCAGGCGGAGGAAGGGAGGCCTCTTTGCGGCGCCGGCGCCCGCCTCGCCGACTCACGCGGAGGTGTGAGCGGGGCCCCAACGGCCCGCGCTGACCCCAAGGCCCCGTGCCCCCGCCGCCTGGGCGCCCTGGGAGGCGCACGCCAGGCCGGGGCGCTGGCAGGCGACGCCCTCCGCCGCCTTTAAAGCCTGGGGCGCCCCAGGACCCCCCCGGCCCCACCCCGCGGCGCGGCCCCGCCCCCTCATGCATATGCAGGTACGCGGGTGACGAATGGGCGAGCGAGCTGTCAGTCTCGTTCCGAACTTGTTGGCTGCGGTGCCGGGAGCGCGGGCGCGCAGAGCCGAGGCCGGGACCCGCTGCCTTCACCGTCGCCTCCGTCGCCGCCGGGTGGGAGCGGGACCGGGCAGCCGGAGCGCGGCCGCCCCTGCACGCCCGCCGCCCAGACCCGCGCGCCGCGGCGCTGCGCTCGACCCCGCCCGCGCCGCCGCCGCCTCTGCCGCTGCCGCTGCCTCTGCGGGCGCTCGGAGGGCGGGCGGGCGCTAGGAGGCCGGGGCGGCGGCTGGGAGCCGGGCGCGGGCGGCGGCGGCGGGGCCGGGCGGGCGGGTCGCGGTGGCAATGCGGGCGCAGGGCCGGGGGCGCTTGCCCCGGCGGCTGGTGCTGCTGCTGGCTCTTTGGGTGCAGGTGAGCGGGGCGGCGGGGGCGGCGGGGGTCGCGGACGGGGCACACCGGGCCGCCCCTCGGGGCCGGGCGGGCACTGCCTGGGGCCGCTGCGGTTCGGAAGCCCTCGAGGCTGCGCGCGGCGGCGGGGGCTCCGAGCGGGCGCGGCTGGGTGGGGGCGGGGCGGCGGGGCCTGTTCCCCCACCCGTGGCGCCCGGCCCGCCGACCCCGGCCCGCGCCTCCCTCCGCTCTCCCGCTGCCTTATTTTTAGGCGGCGCGGCCCATGGGCTATTTCGAGCTGCAGCTGAGCGCGCTGCGGAACGTGAACGGGGAGCTGCTGAGCGGCGCCTGCTGTGACGGCGACGGCCGGACAACGCGCGCGGGGGGCTGCGGCCACGACGAGTGCGACACGTACGTGCGCGTGTGCCTTAAGGAGTACCAGGCCAAGGTGACGCCCACGGGGCCTTGCAGCTACGGCCACGGCGCCACGCCCGTGCTGGGCGGCAACTCCTTCTACCTGCCGCCGGCGGGCGCTGCGGGGGACCGAACGCGGGCGCGGGCCCGGGCTGGCGGCGACCAGGACCCGGGCCTCGTCATCATCCCCTTCCAGTTCGCCTGGCCGGTACGTGTGCTCCACCTCCGTTCTCCAGCCCTTCCTTCTCCCTCCGCGCCCCGGCCCCTCGCGCTCCGCGTCCTCCCAGCACCTGCGGCTGGGTCTGCGTGCGAGCCGCGCGCGCCCAGGCGGGGCGGGGCCGGCAGGGGGCGCGTGCTCTGGGGGCTCGGTCCGCGCCTGGCCACGTGGGCGCGCCGGGGCCACGGGGCCACCGGGAGCGGGGTCGCGGCGGGGGCGGGGCGGCGGCGTCCCGCGTGCGCGGCGGCCTGCGGCGTGTGCCTGCGTCGCCCCGCGCGTGTCTGTCTGGGTGGGGAGGCGAGGCGAGGCGCCCAGGTCCCGGGCAGGCCGCAGAGGCATGTGCGCAGCGCGTGCTGGGGCTGGTCTAGGGCAGGCCCTGACGGAGCCGCCCCGGGCCCGTGGCCAGCCTGCGCTTGCCCTGCAGTTTCCTGGATGCCTGGGGGGCACGGGCGGGCGCCGTGGGACCTAGGCCCGGGAGAGCCTAACGCCTATGTCGGCGAAAGCCCCCGATGCTGGCCCAAGATCCTTCAGAAGCAGAGAGTGGGATCCTGGTGCTGTGATCTTCTGTGGCACTGCCCTGTTTGTGGATCTTGTTGGTTTTGTTACTCTTTGGAGGAGCAGAAACTGAGTTGGGGGCTCTCTGGTCTCCCCTGGCAGGTAGCCAGTCAGGCAGGGGCCCTGGCCTGGGCATGCTGGGAGGAAGGGCGGTAGGGGTCCAGTGTCACTGGGAAACAGGTACTCATCCCAGTGGGCTGGTGGGCGGGTAGTGGTAGGGGGGCAGGCCCAGGCCTTGGGCGCCTTACCTCATTCCCTGGAGCAGGGCCTTGCCCTGTTGCCCAGAGGTCCTTCCCTGCTTGGTCACTGTGCTGGGGGACTGGAACTGGGTGGGTGCTGGAATGAGAAAACCATGCAGACTTGTGATCAGGGAGTACATGGATCTGGCAGCCAGGAAGTGGCTCCAGCCAGCAGGAGGCACAGGAGTGTGCCCACCTGGTATCCTGGGCCCTAAAGAGATTGTGAGTTGAGGGCAAGCCCTGCCGAGGTCATGCCAGTTGAGCCTGCCGTGTCTGGCTCCCAGTCCTGTGCTGTACCTTTGAAGCTCTGGCTGGCGGCCTTGCCTGCTGCCCCTATCCTCACCCCTTTCTGAGCTCCCACCTGTGGAAGCTGGCCACAGTCCCCTTTGGCCATGTCCTCAACCCCTGAGCACCCCCCTGGGTATCCCTTGACCCGAGGGGCCTCAGAGTGGGGAAAGTGTCCCCCTGATGGAAAAGGCAGGGGCAGGCATGGGAGGGCCCAGGCAGTTGTGAGAAGCCCAGCCCCTCGCCCCCACAGCGGCTCGGCAGGCAGGTCTGAGCAGGGCCCGCAGCCTGTCATCTGCACCTGGGCCTGAGCCAGCGTGGCCCCACATCGCTACCTGAGGATGTGTTTTCTGCTCGAGTTGGCAGCAGTGGGTGTGGGGGCAGGGAGGTCTTGGAGGAATGTGGCGGGCTATCGCGTGTCCGCCCTGGCTCTTCGCCCTGCTGGCCAGCCGGTCAGGTGTGGGATGGGACTGGGCAGGCCCTTGCCTTCCTTGGAGTCTGGGCACTGGGTTTCGGGGCCAGCTCACCTCCCTGCCTCTTGCTTCCAGCCAGTTCCTCGAATGCCCCAGGAGGGGGCAGGCGGCCTGTCTCTGGGTTGGGGACTGGGGCAGAGGCATAGCTGCATGTTTGGGGGCAGCCCTGTTCTCCTGTCATGTAGCCTGGCTGCCGGGCGAGAGCTGTGCCATGATGCCAGCACCCTGGTATTTGCACTCGGGCGGCAGCAGCCCGTGGCCACACTGCCCTGACTTGCTGAGGTCCTGCTCTGTGCGGTGATCTGAGGTGTACTTGGCTGTGACAGGAAGTTCAGGCTCCCTGAGACTTGAGGGGTTTCAGCCTGGAGGCTAGGGTGGCATCCTGCCCAGGCCCATGGGACTCTTGGGCTCTGTGGAGTAAAGGGTATGAGAGGGCCTTGTGGAAGAGGAGTGGGGGAGTCTGGGCTCTGCATTCACTCCCTCTGCCCCCCGCTCCCTGAGTGACTCTGTCACCTTGTGGTCTCTGCTGGTGACCCAGGCCTGGCTGGATGGCCCTCTGCCCCCTGGCCTGGCTTCTTGGCCGGGGTCTGTGTGCTGTCTACGACTCATGGATCTGTGCTGGTCTCAGGCTCAGCTTCCCTTGGTGGGTGGGCCCAGGGTCTTAGATGTGGAGAGGTGGTGGACCACGTGCCAGCAGGCTGCCTGGCTGCCCCTCCTCTCCTGGCTCCACCCCTAGACGTCCCCAGGAGGCTGGTATCAGCCTGGGTTGGTCCTGGTGCCTGACTTGTAGCCGGCAGGGTAAGGCCACATTCTCCCGGTCGCGTGTGTGCACGCACCCCGGGTGCTCTGTAGGCGTGGCAGGTGGCGATGGAGGTTTGGAGAGGAGTAGTGTCATGGTGGGGGCAATAGGGAGCTTTGCTTTGGGGCCTGGTAGGTGGCAGGCCTAGGGGGCACCTGCTGGCTGAGGGAGGAGCAGGGTGGTGGCAGTTGGCTGTGACCTGGGCAGCCAGGGTCCTGCCCTCAGAGGTGCAGCTGGAAGCCGTGCCTGCCTGGCTGGCCCATCTCTGGAGCCAGGAGCCCAGGAGCCTGCCTGCCAGCGAGGGTCTCTCCTGTTCTGTCTCGGCATGTGCGTGCTGGGCTCCAGGGCAGCTGTGCGGGGTGGCGTGGGTGGAGCATGGTCCCCATGACAGATTTGGGCTTGTTGAGGAGAACGGGATGGGTGAGGGCCCTGCAGATATAGGAGGTGGGCCTGTGGCTGACCCTGTATCTGTCAGCTCAGGAGGCCTGAGGTCCTGGGCCATCAGAAGGTGCTGGGGCTGAGCTTTTCTCACCTGTGGAACGGGCGCGGTGGTGCTTTTTCATCGCGGGTCTCACGAAGTCAGATAGGGCTGCTGGGCTCCCAGCCTGGCTCCCAGAACTGTCCAGTACCTCCCCTTCCCAGCCTTCCCTCTCCTCTCCTCTCTTCGCCCTAGGGAGGAAGGCTCTTACAGAGCCTGCCTCCTGCTTCCAGCCCAACTGGGGCTCAAGGTGGGCCAGGCTGAGGTCTGTGCCTGGGGCCACCTAAGCTGCTGGAGGCAGGCATGAGGTTCAGCCCCACGCTGCTTCCTGTTTTTTCTGAGCTTGGGGCTGGGGCTGACAGGGCCCTGGCCTCCCCACCCTACCTTCAGGGGATCCCGTCTGCACACGGAGCCACCTTCTTCCCACACCTTCCCAGCAGGGACCAGGAGAGCTGGCTGGTCTGGTGTGGACCGTGGGTGTCTGGGTTCCTGTGTTGGGTGGGCATCAGTCTGCTCCTCCTGCCGTGGCCCTGGGGCCCAGAGCCCTGGGGGGAACTCAGAGCATGTCCGCCTTGTACACTGGGGGTCTTGTTCAAAGCTTTGGTATGGGGGCAGGGTGGGGCTTTCAGTGCCCAGGCAACATGGGGACCGTAGGAGCCAGGGAGGACTGCCCTTGGCTAGGGAGGTTTGGAGAGTGGGCTGGGGGTTTGTCACTGGTCCCTGAGAGTGGACTGAAGGGTCAAAGCTGCAGCATGATAGGAAGGCGGGGGTGGGGTGGGGGGTGCGGGTCGGGGAGCAGGCAGCAGGCCTGGGTGGGAGGGGACTGTGGCTCTCAGGGGCCCTCCTGGGCTGCTCCGTGGTGTCTTTATGAGAAGCAAGCTAGGTCAATGAAGGGGCGCTTGTGGAGCTGGCTCCGGCCTGAGCTGCTGGTGGTGGGGTGGGGGTGGGAAGACAAGAATCTGCAATCGCAGGCTCCAGCCAGGGTCCCTGTCCCCAGACCTAGGCCTGAGCGGGGTCCCTGTCCCCAGACCCCAGGTCCCAGCCAGGGTCCCTATCCCCAGACCCCAGGCCTGAGCGGGGTCCCTGTCCCCAGACCCCAGGTCCCCGCCAGGGTCCCTATCCCCAGACCCCAGGCCTGAGCGGGGTGCCTGTACCCACACTCCAGGCCTGAGCAGGGTCCCTGTCTCTAGACCCTAGGCCTGAGTGGGGTCCCTGTCCTCAGGCTAGAGGCCTGAGCGAGGTCCCTGTCCCCAGCCCCAGGACTGAGCGGGGTCCCTGTCCCCAGACCCCAGGCCTGAGTGGGGTCACTGTCCTGAGACCACAGGCCTGAGCAGAGTCCCTGTCCCCAGACCTCAGGCCTGAGTGGGGTTCCTGTCCCCACATCCCACGCCTGAGCGGGGTGTGGCTGGCATCAGTTGTACCCTGGGCTTTGTGGCAGGTGCTAGCAGGTCCTGGCTGCCACCGTCTTCACAGTGGGGGGCCTGGGACCTAGGGGGGGTGTGCTGGGGATGGGGAGGTGCACCCAGGCAAGGCCCTGGCTGGTCTCTGGTGTGGAGCATGGGTGTCTGGGTTCCTGCGTGAGGTGGGCTTTGGTCTGCTCCTCCTGCTGCGGCCCTGGGGCCCAGAGCCCTGGGGATGGTGTTTGCCCCCACCCCCTCTTCCCTCCCTCGGGTGACAATGGTGGCAGAGGCCTGGGCCTCTCAGAAGCTCAGGTTTCAGGAAATGTATCTGTGCTTGGAGCTCCTGGCGCCTGCACCAAGCCCGGTGCTCTGTGGGGGGCGGGAGACTGATGCAAGGCCGAGGGGAAGAAACCAAGTCAGGGCTTTGGGGGGGAGCAGGTCTAGGAGGCTGTGTTGGCCTGGACCATGCAGGGCCCTGGACCTGGAGTGCCCTGGGCTTTGGGGTGCCCTAGACCTGGGTGGCCTGAGTTTTGGGATGCTGTATATTGGGGGTACACTGGGCTGGGGTACACTGGACTTAGGGTGCCTGGGCTTTGGAGTACCCTGGGCCATGCAGTGCCCTGGGCTGGGGGTGCCCTGGACCTGGAGTGCCCTGAGTTTTGGGGTGCCCTGGACTGGGGGTGCGCTGGGCCATGGGGTACACAAGGCTGTGGGGTGTACTGGATCTAGGGTGCCCTGGGCTGTGGGGTACTCTGTGCTTTGGGTGCTCTGGGCCTGAGGCGTCCTGGGCTTTAAGGTGCCCTGGACCTTGGGGTGTGCTGGGCCATGCAGTGCTTTGGGCTCTGGGGTACCCTGGGCTTTCGGGGCCCTGGACCTAGGATACCTTGGACTTTGGGGTACCCTGGACCTGGGGTACTCTGGGTCTTGGGGTATATTGGGCCATGCAGTGCTTTGGGGCTCTGGGGTACCCTGGGCTTTGGGATGCCCTGGAACTGGGTGTCCTGGGTCTTGGGGTACCCTGGACCTGGAGTACCCTGGGTCTTGGAGTATGCTGGGCCATGCAGTGCCCTGGGCTGTGGGATACTCTGGGCTTTGAGGTGCCCTGGCCTGGGGTGGAACATCTATTGCCTTGTCTGCCTGTCCTCTGACTTGTGCCACTGCTGTTGCCCCTGCCTGGGGACAGGAGGAGGGGTTTAGACTTAGTCTTGAGGGTTTAGGCTGGGGAGGAGGCAATCAGATGGTGGGAGATGAAGTTGGGCTGGGGGTCTGCTTGTGCGGTGGGGGTGGGTCAGGCCAGGCTTGCAGGGAGAGGCTTAGCTGGGCCTGCAGGGATGAAGCCCTTCCCCCTTGGCCTCCAGAGGCTAGGTAGGGGCATAGCCCCACTAGGCTGGCCTCGAGGGAGGGCCTTGGTTCCTCTCCCTGCTTGCTGGGGAACCTGGGCAGGTGATGGGGCTGACCTGTCCCTAGATCCCCAGTCCACGCAGCCCCTATTGCCCCTGCCAGCACCAGGCCCACATCCCCACATGTCCCAGCCCCATTCCTAGAAGGGCAACATGCCCCTCACCCCCCACCCAACCCAGGCCCTATTGTCCCTCCTGTATTCTAGGGGTTTGGTGTTGACAAAACCCTGTCCCAGACCATGGCCTGCCAGGCAGGAAGGACAGGGGTGAGAGGTTGCTATTCCCAGAGGAGGCAACTGAGTCCTGGAAGGACAGGGGTGAGAGGTTGCTATTCACAGAGGAGGCAAATGAGTCCTGGAGGCTGGCCCCTGGGGAAGAAGAGGAGCTGGGAGGGCTGGCAGGTGGGGTGAGGCAGGTACCGCCCTGTCAGCCGGCTCAGGTTCGCTCTGGATAACTTCCTGCCATCCAGGTGTAGGGACCCCAGCTGGCGGGCGGCAAGGCCCTCTCGGCGGGCGGGCAGGCGCACGTCCCTGCGGGAGCAGGTAACCGGAGCCTTGGGCTCAGGCAAAGGTGGCAGTAATCTTACCTGAGTGCCTGGCATGAGGTTTCCTGGGAGTTGAGAGGAGCTCCCTGCTGGCCCTGAAGCTCAGGTGTGGCTGTACTGGGAGACCGGGAGGCCTGGCTTTCCTCTGCCACTGAGCTGCTCTCAGACCCATGCTGGCCCCATCCTCTCACCTCACTATTGCTGCTTCCTGGCCCTGCTGGTTCCTGTCCAGCGGCTAGAGTGACGGTTAAAGCCTGGTGGGTCCCAGTCCTCACTCAGACCCCAACAACAGACCTCACTCAGACCCCCAACATTCTTCACTCAGACCCCCGACAGACCTCACTCAGACCCCCAACAGTCCTCACTCAGACCCCCAACAACAGTCCTCACTCAGACCCCCGACAGACCTCACTCAGACCCCCGACAGACCTCACTTAGACCCCCAACAGTCCTCACTCAGACCCCCAACAACAGTCCTCACTCAGACCCCCAGCAGTCCTCACTCAGACCCCCAGCAGTCCTCACTCAGACCCCCAATAGACCTCACTCAGACCCCCGACAGTCCTCACTCAGACCCCCAACAACAGTCCTCAGACCCCCGACAGACCTCACTTAGACCCCCAAACAGTCCTCAGACCCCCAACAACAGTCCTCACTCAGACCCCCAACAACAGTCCTCACTCAGACCCCCAGCAGTCCTCACTCAGACCCCCAACAGACCTCGCTTAGACCCCCAACAGTTCTCACTCAGACCCCCAACAACAGTCCTCACACCCCCAGCAGTCCTCACTCAGACCCCCAATAGACCTCAGAGCCCCAACAACAGTCCTCACTCAGACCCCCAACAGACCTCGCTTAGACCCCCAACAGTCCTCAGTCAGACCCCCAACAACAGTCCTCAGACCCCCAGCAGTCCTCACTCAGACCCCCAATAGACCTCAGACCCCCACCAACAGTCCTCAGACCCCCAGCAGTCCTCACTCAGATCCCCAACAGACCTCACTCAGACCCCCACCAACAGTCCTCAGACCCCCAGCAGTCCTCACTCAGACCCCCAACAGCAGTCCTCAGACCCCCAACAGACCTCACTCAGACCCCCAACAATAGTTCTCACTCAGACCCCCAACAACAGTCCTCACTCAGACCCCCAATAGTCCTCACTCAGACCCCCAATAGACCTCACTCAGACCGCCAACAACAGTCCTCACTCAGACCCCCAATAGACCTCACTCAGACCGCCAACAACAGTCCTCACTCAGACCCCCAACAGTCCTCACTCAGTCCCCCAACAGCAGACCTCACTCAGACCCCCAACAGTCCTCACTCAGACCCCCAATAGTCCTCACTCAGACCCCCAACAACAGACCTCACTGAGACCCCCAGTAGTCCTCATTCAGACCCCAACAACAGTCCTCACTCAGACCCCCAGTAGTCCTCATTCAGACCCCAACAACAGTCCTCACTCAGACCCCCAACAGTCCTCATTCAGACCCCAACAACAGTCCTCACTCAGACCCCCAACAGTCCTCATTCAGACCCCCAACAACAGTCCTCAGACCCCCAACAACAGACCTCACTCAGACCCCCAACAACAGTCCTTACTCAGACCCTCAACAGTCCTCATTCAGACCCCCAACAACAGACCTCACTCAGACTCCCAACAACAGTCCTCACTCAGACCCCCAACAACAGACCTCACTCAGACCCCAACAACAGTCCTCACTCAGACCCCCAACAACAGACCTCACTCAGACCCCCAACAACAGTTCTCACTCAGTCCCCCAACAGTCCTCACTCAGACCCCCAACAACAGTCCTCACTCAGTCCCCCAACAGTCCTCACTCAGACCCCCAACAACAGTCCTCACTCAGACCCCCAACAACAGTCCTCACTCAGTCCCCCAACAGTCCTCACTCAGACCCCCAACAACAGTCCTCACTCAGACCCCCAACAACAGTCCTCACTCAGACCCCCAACAACAGTCCTCACTCAGTCCCCCAACAGTCCTCACTCAGACCCCCAACAACAGTCCTCACTCAGACCCCCAACAACAGTCCTCACTCAGTCCCCCAACAGTCCTCACTCAGACCCCCAACAACAGTCCTCACTCAGACCCCCAACAACAGTCCTCACTCAGACGCCCAACAACAGTCCTCACTCAGACCCCCAACAACAGCTCTCACTCAGTCCCCCAACAGTCCTCACTCAGACCCCCAACAACAGTCCTCACTCAGACCCCCAACAACAGACCTCACTCAGACCCCCAACAACAGCTCTCACTCAGTCCCCCAACAGTCCTCACTCAGACCCCCAACAACAGTCCTCACTCAGACCCCAACAACAGTCCTCACTCAGACCCCCAACAACAGCTCTCACTCAGTCCCCCAACAGTCCTCACTCAGACCCCCAACAACAGTCCTCACTCAGACCCCCAACAACAGACCTCACTCAGACCCCCAACAACAGTCTTCACTCAGACCCCCAACAACAGACCTCACTCAGACCCCCAACATTTCTCAGACCCCTGACAGACCTCACTCAGACCCCCAAAGTCCTCACTCAGACCCCTGACAGTCATCCACTTCGCTTAGCCTCAGGAAGGAAGTCCGTGCTGGGGTCTGGATCTATGGTATGACCCCACTGTCCCCGTGGGCTCTGCATTCTCAGCCCCTGGGCTTCCTTGTGGGCTCTGCGATGCAGCTCCTTCACTTCCTCATGCCCTGCAGCCGCAATCCCAACACCACCCCTTCAAAGCCTGGCCTGGCTTTTTTTTTTTTTTTTTTTTTTTTTTTTTTTTTTTTTTTGAGACAGAGTTTCGCCCTGGTTGCCCTGGAGTGCAATGGTGCGATCTTGGCTCGCTGCAACCTCTGCCTCCTGAGTTCAAGTGATTCTCCTGCCTCAGCCTCCCGAGTAGCTGCGATTACAGACACCTGCTACCATGACTGGCTAATTTTTGTATTTTTAGTATAGATGGGGATTCACTATGTTGACCAGACTAGTCTCGAACTCCTGACCTCAGGTATCTGCCTGCCTCAGACTCTTAAAGGATTACAGGCGTGAGCCACCGTGTCCCATTGGCCTGGCCTTATTAGAACAACAGCCCCTGCCCCCTGCTGCTTTCCCCGAGCCCCACTGGTCATAGGTTGTCATCCTTGGTGGCAGAGGCATGCCTGCTGCACACTTGATGTGAATGAATGAAGTAAGGAAGGAACCAAATGCCCGATGCCTGGGAAGCGGCTGGTTGCTCCAGCTGTCACCAGGGGTGGGGAAGGGCTTGGCCAGGTGCAGCTGCAAGGATGGTGCTCCCGGCAGACAGGTGGATAGGCTGGGATGGGTGAGTGGGGATGGGCAGGAGCCTCAGGAGCCCCAAGGGTGCTGTGAGCTGGGAGGGTGTGGACAGAGCTCTGGGGGTTGGGGGTGTGGATGGAGCCCTGAGGGGTGTGGATGGAGCTCTTCGTGGCATGTGGCTGGAGCTGATGGGGGCGATTTGTGGACAGAGCTCTTGGGGGGTGTAGACGGAGCCTTGGTGGGGGTTGTAGATAGAGTGCTGGGGGTGGGGTGGACAGAGTCCGGTGGGGGTACGGATGGAGCCTTGCGGGGAATATGGATGGAGCTCTTGGCGGCGTGTGGATGGAACTCTTCGGGAGTGTACAGAGCCCTGGGGGTAGTGTGGATGGAGGTCTTTGTGGGGTGTGGACGGAGCTCTGGGGAGGTGTGGACGGAACCTATTGGAGTGTGTTGGGGGTGTGGATGGAGCTCTGGGGGTGTGTGGATGGAGCTTGTTGGGGGTGTGGATGGAGCTCTGAGGGGTGTGGACGGAGCTCTGGGGAGGTGTGGACGGAACCTGTTGGAGTGTGTTGGGGGTGTGGACGGAGCTCTGGGGAGGTGTGGACGGAACCTGTTGGAGTGTGTTGGGGGTGTGGATGGAGCTCTGAGGGGTGTGGACGGAGCTCTGGGGAGGTGTGGACGGAGCTCTGGGGAGGTGTGGACGGAACCTGTTGGAGTGTGTTGGGGGTGTGGACGGAGCTCTGGGGAGGTGTGGACGGACCCTGTTGGAGTGTGTTGGGGGTGTGGATGGAGCTCTGGGGAGTGTTGATGGAGCTCTGGGGAGTGTGGACGGAGCCTGTTGCGGGGTGTGGATGCAGCTCTTTGGGGGTGTGGACGGAGCCCTGTTGGGGGATGTGGATTGAGTTATTGGGGGTGTGGACGGAGCTCTGTTGGGGAGTGTGGGTGGAGCCTGTTGGGGGGTGTGGACGGAGCTCTTGGTGGGGTATGGATGCAGCTCTTTGGGGGGTGTGGACGGAGCCCTGTTGGGGGATGTGGATTGAGTTATTGGGGGTGTGGACTGAGCTCTGGGGGGTATGGATTGAGCTCGGCGGGGGTGTGGATGGAGCTCTGTGTGGGGGTGTGGAAGGAGCCTGTTGGGGGGTGTGGATGGAGCTCTGTGTGGGGGTGTGGATGGAGCTCTGTGTGGGGGTGTGGATGGAGCTCTGTGTGGGGGTGTGGATGGAGCCTGTTGGGGGGTGTGGACGGAGCTCTGTGTGGGGGTGTGGATGGAGCTCTGTGTGGGGGTGTGGATGGAGCCTGTTGGGGGGTGTGGAGGAGCTCTGTGTGGGGGTGTGGATGGAGCCTGTTGGGGGGTGTGGATGGAGCTCTGTGTGGGGGTGTGGACGGAGCTCTGTGTGGGGGTGTGGATGGAGCCTGTTGGGGGGTGTGGATGGAGCTCTGTGTGGGGGTGTGGACGGAGCCTGTTGGGGGGTGTGGATGGAGCCTGTTGGGGGGTGTGGACGGAGCTCTGTGTGGGGGTGTGGACGGAGCTCTGTGTGGGGGTGTGGATGGAGCCTGTTGGGGGGTGTGGATGGAGCTCTGTGTGGGGGTGTGGATGGA
Source organism: Chlorocebus sabaeus (assembly GCF_047675955.1). Classification (NCBI taxonomy): domain Eukaryota; kingdom Metazoa; phylum Chordata; class Mammalia; order Primates; family Cercopithecidae; genus Chlorocebus; species Chlorocebus sabaeus. Next base: position 81,571,870 of record NC_132927.1, on the reverse strand, counting down.
GCCTGTTGGGGGGTGTGGATGGAGCTCTGTGTGGGGGTGTGGATGGAGCCCTGTGTGGGGGTGTGGATGGAGCCTGTTGGGGGGTGTGGATGGAGCCTGTTGGGGGGCGTGGATGGAGCTCTGTGTGGGGGGTGTGGATGGAGCCTGTTGGGGGGTGTGGATGGAGCCTGTTGGGGGGTGTGGATGGAGCTCTGTGTGGGGGTGTGGATGGAGCTCTGTGTGGGGGGTGTGGATGGAGCTCTGTGTGGGGGGTGTGGACGGAGCCTGTTGGGGGGTGTGGACGGAGCCTGTTGGGGGGTGTGGACGGAGCCTGTTGGGGGGTGTGGATGGAGCTCTGTGTGAGGGTGTGGATGGAGCCTGTTGGGGGGGTGGATGGAGCTCTGTGTGGGGGTGTGGGCGGAGCCTGTTGGGGGGTGTGGACGGAGCTCTGTGTGGGGGTGTGGACGGAGCTCTGTGTGGGGGGTGTGGATGGAGCTCTGTGTGGGGGTGTGGACGGAGCTCTGTGTGGGGGTGTGGACGGAGCCTGTTGGGGGGTGTGGACGGAGCCTGTTGGGGGGTGTGGATGGAACTCTGTGTGGGGGTGTGGACGGAGCCTGTTGGGGGGTGTGGATGGAGCTCTGTGTGGGGGTGTGGATGGAGCCTGTTGGGGGGTGTGGACGGAGCTCTGTGTGGGGGTGTGGATGGAGCCTCTTGGGGGGTGTGGATGGAGCTCTGTGTGGGGGTGTGGACGGAGCTCTGTGTGGGGGTGTGGACGGAGCCTGTTGGGGGGTGTGGATGGAGCTCTGTGTGGGGGGTGTGGATGGAGCCTGTTGGGGGGTGTGGACGGAGCTCTGTGTGGGGGTGTGGATGGAGCTCTGTGTGGGGGTGTGGACGGAGCTCTGTGTGGGGGTGTGGACGGAGCTCTGTGTGGGGGGTGTGGATGGAGCCTGTTGGGGGGTGTGGATGGAGCCTGTTGGGGGGTGTGGATGGAGCTCTGTGTGGGGGGTGTGGACGGAGCCTGTTGGGGGGTGTGGATGGAGCCTGTTGGGGGGTGTGGACGGAGCCTGTTGGGGGGTGTGGACGGAGCTCTGTGTGGGGGTGTGGACGGAGCCTGTTGGGGGGTGTGGATGGAGCCTGTTGGGGGGTGTGGACGGAGCCTGTTGGGGGGTGTGGACGGAGCTCTGTGTGGGGGTGTGGACGGAGCCTGTTGGGGGGTGTGGATGGAGCTCTGTGTGGGGGGTGTGGACGGAGCCTGTTGGAGGGTGTGGATGGAGCCTGTTGGGGGGTGTGGATGGAGCCTGTTGGGGGGTGTGGATGGAGCTCTGTGTGGGGGGTGTGGACGGAGCCTGTTGGGGGGTGTGGATGGAGCCTGTTGGGGGGTGTGGATGGAGCCTGTTGGGGGGTGTGGATGGAGCTCTCTGTGGGGGTGTGGATGGAGCTCTGTGTGGGGGTGTGGATGGAGCCTGTTGGGGGGTGTGGATGGAGCCTGTTGGGGGGTGTGGATGGAGCTCTGTGTGGGGGTGTGGATGGAGCCTTGGGAGGCATGTGGACAGAGCTCTGGGGATCGTCTGGTGCCTGTAGGCAGAGGTTTGCAGACCCTGGTAGCCTCAGAGATGGGCGGGGACTGGGCCCCGTGGCCTGGCAGCACCATGGCGGATGTGGGAAAACAGGTTTAAGGGAGACCTAAGAGGTGGGATTGAGGGCCTGGTGACAGCTTGACGTGGCTAGGGAGGGTTCTAGGAGTGTGTTGGGGATGGCCCCCCACTTCCATCATGTGCTCCCAGCGGCATGAGGCTCCTCAGGCCATCCCTGGGTGTTCTGCCGGCAGGAGCTCAGGAAGGGAGGCCAGGGTTGCACAGCTGTGAGTGAGGCCTAGGTTGGCTGCTGTGTTGGGCCCTAGGTGTCCATATTTGAGGGACAGTCGGAGGTGTGGGGCGGGGGCTAGGTGGGGGTCCTGGAGGCTGGGCTGGGTGTGGCTGGCAGCAGGTTGGTTAGGGGAGGGGCTGGACGTGGAGTGTACTCTTCTGAAACATCTTGGGAGGCCAGGCCTGTCCTTAGCTGGATGGGGCCGAGGCACCGGGGCAGGGGTGGGGGAGGGGCTGGCAGGCGTGGGGTTGGGCCTTGCTGGGGAAGTATGGTTTTCCCCAGCATAGCCAGGCCTTGGAGCTGGGTGGATGGGGGGCGCTGAGGGATGGACTGGCCTGGCCTGCCCGGACACTGCCCGATGCAGCATCCCCTGGGGTGGGAAGCCAGCAGGCCTGGAGGTGGCTCAGCCCCAGCCCCCTCCTGTGGGCCCTACCCAGATGGAGCCAGGGCTGGGCTCAGGGGCCACGGGCACACCAGGGGTGGAGCTGTGGGATTCCTGGGCAGTGAGGGCTGAGAGGCCGTGGCATGTGGGTACCCAGTGCTGGGCAGTACAGGGCATGTCCTGGGGGTCGCACCTGTCCGAGCATGCCTGTGAGTGACAGTCTCCGTGGACTGCACTAGGTGGAGCAGGGGGCCTGCCCTGTGGTCTCTTTGCTTGACTGACAGCATCGGCTGTCACCATGGCTGGGGTACAAGGGCCAGGTGGCCCGGGGGCAGAGCGGGAGTAGTGGCCATGGTCTGAGGCTGTGCTGGGCAGTCCCAGGACCTCTTGGCCTCAGTTTCCCCAACTGTACCGCAGGGGCTTCTCCTGCCTCGTGTCCTGTGTGGGGGTGGAGGTGGGTGTGGGTTTGCCTGTGTGCTATGTACCTGCAGGACCTGAGCTCGGGCCTGTTAGGGACTCTGGCTGGGTGTCCTGTACTTGGCCACCCCGTGCACCTGGTAGAGGCTGCCGGCGTGGCAATGGGGCCCCACATTCTCTCGTGTGGTCACCCCCAGTGAGGCGCCAAGGGGTGTTCCACCGGAAACGCTCAGGTCCCGGCTACCTGTGGGCCCCAGTCTGTGGCCACTCCAGCCAGGCTGCCCCTTGCCCACCTCTCCCCCGGTTGCTCTTCCCGTGCTCCATGCTGACTTGAGCCAGCTCAGGGCAGGCTGGGCCTCTGGCACCCCAGCGGTAGGGAGCCCAGGCCCCTGAGCCCAAATGGCCTGGAGGGGCAGTCTCCCTCCCTTGAGCTGGGTTATTTTGGGGTCTGCAGAGGATGTGGCCTGAGGATGAGGAGGGTGGTGGGTCCTGTGAGGAACTCTAGGAGGGGGTCCCTGGCTGGGGAGGAAAGGCCAGAGCCTGGCAGACCCAGGGGCAGGTTGGAGCCCTGGGCCCTGTCCCACCCTGAATAAAGCAGGCAGGTGTGGCCTCTGGCACCTGACCCACCTCTCCATATCTACAGCGCTCTTTCACCCTCATCGTGGAGGCCTGGGACTGGGACAACGATACCACCCCGAATGGTGAGTGAGCCCTGGGCCAGGTGGCAGCGCCTCTCAGCTTCAGGGCACCTGTGGCGGGGCCCATGTCCTCTGCCTGCTTGAGACAAAGCCTTTCTTTACTCTGAGGATCATGTGTGCTGTTTCCCTTTTTGCTCTGGCTGCCAGGAAGCTCTGCCACGTTTGGGATTTGAAGAGCTGTGCATGCACTCTCTTCCCCAGTCCTGGCTTTGCCTATGTTGTTCTCCTATCGGGTGTGCTCTTTTGGGGCCCACGTCAGTGACTTAGTGGAGGGGACACCCTTGAGTGTCTCTCTGGCTTTGTAGCCCCCTCTACCTGTCTGTACTGGAGCATGGAGCCTTTGTGGCCCTCTCCCTGAGGCCCACCTGCTAGCTGGCTGACCTGGGCAGGGGCTCTGCAGGGCCCCGCAGGGGTAGTGGGGGATGACTTCTATGGGTGGATGCGGAAGTACCCGCAGGCCGAGGGAGCTGCTCATGTGAAGGCTCAGACAGGAGCACGCTTGCTGTGCAGGAGGGGCTGCCGGGGCCGGGCTCAGATCATGGGGGCTGGCACACCACTGAGAAGACACGGGCTCTGTCTGGCAAGCTCTGGCTGCCTTATGGAGGGTGGGCTGTGGGGCCAGGACGGAGACCGAGGAGGAGCTGCGCCATGAATCTGGGCGTGTCAGGGTGACCTGGACCAGGGGCAGTGTGAGGGAGTGAGGGAGACTCTGGCTGCTCTCAGAAGTGGAGACACAGGGTTGGCCAGTGGGTTGGAGGTGGTGAGAGAGCAGGGCCAGGGCATCCTGGCTGCCAGCAGAGTGGAGGGGCTGTTTACAGGGCAGGGATGGTGGCAGGGGTGCCCAGGTGGGGAGTAGCAGCTGTGGGGACCCCAGCGACTCAGGGCAGTGGTGTTCCCTGAGGGGGTGGCAGGGGAACAGTTGGGCTGAGGCCCAAGTAAGGTCGTCAGGGCTCTTGATGACGTGGGCCTGGAGAGGCTGGGGTGGCCGGGAGGCCCCTTGGGGAGTGACCAGCTCGGTGTCTTCCCAGGCCTTGGCCCATGAGGCGGGAGAGCTGGGGTCTGGAGGACCTGTTCACCCTTTATTGTGGAAAACATTGAGCCTGTGCCGAAGCACAGGGACCGGCATCACAGACGTTGCATACCAGCACCAGCAGCTGCAGTGCCCCTGGCCCCTGGTCTCCCATTGTCTTACCTAAAGTGAGGCTTAGCCGGCAGGTCTCAGGACCTGTGCCTGTCTTGGGGGCCTGAGGGGAGGGTTGTTTTAAGGTGGGGACGGTAGCAGTGTTTGGCACTTCTGGGAGCAAGTCACAGCACAGGAAAGGGGAGGGCAACTGAGCGCCATGCCTGTGCTGGTGAGGGCTGGACACGGTGCCCAGCTGTGTGCAGGTGTTGGAGCAGGGCTGTGGGTGGGTGGGCACAGGTGTGGGATACGGGACTCACCCCCTGGCAGCAGTCATGCCTTCTCTGTGGAGCCCGTGGTCTCGGCAGCCCTCCCTGCAGGACGCCCCGCCCCTAACTGGGCCCCCCAGCCCTCTGCGTTTAGGGTGGGAGCAGGAGCGCAGGCTTGGTGGCGGGAGGGATAGGCCTTTCGGGGCCCTGAGCTTTCTGTAGCAGTCTGGCCAGGGGCCCTGCCCTCGGAGTGCTGCTGCCGCCTGCTGTGCCCTGGCCTTGCAGCAGCCGCAGACTTCTGCCCCGTCCCCGTTGTTCCTGGAGGCCACCTGGCTGGGCTGGTGTCTCTGGCCTGTGCTGACTATGCCGCCTCCCCAAGAGGAGCTGCTGATCGAGCGGGTGTCGCATGCTGGCATGATCAACCCGGAGGACCGCTGGAAGAGCCTGCACTTCAGCGGCCACGTGGCGCACCTGGAGCTGCAGATCCGTGTGCGCTGTGACGAGAACTACTACAGCGCCACCTGCAACAAGTTCTGCCGACCCCGCAACGACTTTTTTGGCCACTACACCTGCGACCAGTATGGCAACAAGGCCTGCATGGATGGCTGGATGGGGAAGGAGTGCAAGGAAGGTGAGGGGGCTGCCGGGCCACGTGGAGGGCAGGGAGGGCCTCGGGCAGGGCCCTGGGCACGCGCTTTGCCACCAGGCTGGCTGCAGCTGTGCCTCTCGCTCCTCTCTGTTCGCAGCTGTGTGTAAACAAGGGTGTAATTTGCTCCACGGGGGATGCACCGTGCCTGGGGAGTGCAGGTGAGTGTGCCGCCGGCCCACCTTTGCCCTCGCACCCTTTGCCCTCACATCCTCGCTGGCACACTCGGCCTTGCTCTCAGGAGTCACCCGGCGCTGGCTGGAGGTCGGGTGCGCAGCCTGTGAGAGCCAGGCCGTGTGCTCGGGATGCTCCTTAGTGCAGTACGTGCATGTCTGAGCGTGGGATATGTCTGATGGCGGCAGCCCTGTGAGGATGGTGAGGAGAGATTGGGGAGGCTGGATAGACAGTCACATCACCAAGCGGCAGAGACCTGGAGGCTGCAGGCCACCCGAAGATGGGGCACGGGCAGAGGACACAGTAACCCTGTCCATGTGGAGGGGGTGGGTGGCAAGCGGCCGACAAGTGAGACCAGCAGGCGAGGGGTGGCAGAGCAGACTGGTGGTGGGAGATGAGGCCTGCAGGACCAGGGAGAGAGGAAGGGGCTGCTGGCAGGTTTGTAGCTGGGCAAGGTGGGTGGGAAGGCTGTGGTAGCTGTTGAGTGGGGAAGCACCAGACGGGAGGCTGTGAGAGGCAGGCTGTGAGGAGGAGGCTGCTGTGGGGCATGTGGGGGTTCGGGGGGAGGGGCCAGCGGAAGGTGGAGAGGGGCACAGGTCCTGCAGGCATCCTGGGTTGGAGCCCAGGGGTTTGTGGATAGATTTGATCAAGGAGGAAGAGTCTGGGGTCAGGAAGAACCCCGAGCCGCTGCATAGTGGAGCCATCACGACTGAAGGAGGACTGCCACAGAGGAGCAGGCAGGGCAGAGGTTAGGTGGATATGGAGAGGCGATGCCTGCCCTGTCCCGGAGATACCCAGAAAGCTCGTGGGAGAGGCCTGGCCTCAGCCCCGCGGGGCCTGTGGGGGGCCTGTGGCATTCAGGCAGTGTTGAAAGCCCAGACAGCAAAGGGGGAAAGACGGAGAGGAGAGAGGCCAAGAAGCGAGTCCCAGCTGCCGCAGGTCAGGGCAGGTGGATGAGGAGCCAGCAAGGGCCTCCACGAGGGAGTGGCTGGGGCCCTGCAGCCAAGTCCAGACAGTGGAGGCCTCTGGACCCGGACCAGGGTGTGGGGGAATCCAGCCGGGGGACTGGCAGCTTTGCCCTAGAGTGGAGCAGAGAAGTCGCAGGGGGGAACCAGAGGGGCTGGGGCCCAGGGTCTGGGGTAGGCATGGGCTTCGAGCTGTGGTGCTTACTGTACGTGAGCAAGCTGGGGAGCCCGAGAGAGGGGCGCAAGTGGGTGGAGAGACAGCAGGTGGAGGTGAGTACCACCGTCCAGCCAGCCTTGGATTTCAGGGGTCCCGGAACCTCCCTCTGAGGAGTGGGTTTGCCTCCGTGGGACAAGGACCCTGGGGCACAGTGAGGCTGAATGATTTCCCCAGGATCACACAGCATGGCGTTTTGGAGAGGAGTGGGGGTTTGGGAACCAGCTGAGTTGGGAGCCAAGGTGGGGAGGTGGGTGACCCTTCCACAGGTCCCATGGCTGAGTGGCCTGGAGGGCTGTGAGAAGCTTTCTTGGCCGGTCCCAGAGCAGGGAGGCAAGGAGGGCTGGGGTCGCCCACCTGGTCACTTGCACACGCAGGGATTCCCGGCAGGTTGAGTCTCAGAAAGTGCAACAGGGTGGGCCTGGTCTGGGCAGATGTAGATGTAGGCCCACGGGATTCGGCCCTGCTCACCCTCGCCTGGCCCAGCGTGCATCACACAACCTGGATGGCAGTGCCACCCTCCCTGGATGGCTGCTGGCTGGCAGCCGCAATGTCCTACCAAGGCTGGAGGAAGGCGGTAGGGAAGCTGGCCATCCCTGCCCTTTCCCCGCAGGAAGATGAGGAGACGGAGTCCGGGGGGCCTGGTGGGTGGGGGCAGTAGGTGAGCCCCGCCTGCCCCTCTTGCTGGCCCTGTGGGGGAGGCCCAGCTGTTGCTGACAGCCTCGGCTCAGGTTCCAGTGCAGGACACCCCCCCCCGCCACCGGATGCTGCGGAGATGGCCATGCCTTCCTGCTGCCGCCTCTCCAGGGCCCTGGGGCTGCTGGCTGGGGAAACTAGGAGGTGGGGGCCTGGCGTGGGCTGCCCCGCCCAGGGTTGAGAGCACGCCCTTGGGACCCACGAGGTCTGGGCTCTGAGCCCGGCTGTGGCGCTCCCTGGCGGATGACCCAAGGTGTGTCACAGCCCCACCCTGAGCCTGGGTCTCTATGTCCATGGAGGAGGAATTCCAGGCAGGACGCGAGGCCACCCGCATGGGCCACTGTGCGTGCTGGGCTGTTACCATGCTGGGCTGGATGCTGGAGACACGTTCTCCCCAGCCTCAGTTTCCCCATTTTTGGCAGCTGAACTGGGCTGATAGGCCTTCGGTGCTGGCTGTGTGGCTTGAGGGCGGCTCAGGAAGGGCCGTGGTTCTTTCCTTTTACGAAAATAAAGTGTTGCGGGTGCCGGTGTGGAAGTGACGTGGCCTGGACGACATTCCCATCCTGCAGGACCGGAGAGTTCTAGGAAGGGCCCCCCGGGAGTCCCGGCAGGGCCTGGATGGCAGCCCGCTGGGCCTTGGGGTGTCGTCATTGCAGGCTCTCTCCCCTGACGGAGGCACCCTTGAGTCAGGCCAAGTTCTCCCCTGGCCACCTGCCCTCTTCTGGAGGACTCCCAAGACGGGACGTTGGCCGATAGCCTGGAGCAGGGTGAGGCCTGGGGGTTGTGGCCGGGGGGCCACGAGGCCTCTCGTTTCCAGGGTGCAGGTGGAGCTCCTGCAGGGTCAGGAACTGCCCTGAGCGGGGCCAGCCCAGGCTAGCCTGTGGGCCTCAGTAGCCCCATCTATGAGATGGGTACCTTGTGGGACTTGACTGGGAGCGAGCGAAATGACTGTCTTTGAGGTGGGGGTGAGGGTATGTGCTGTGCCCAGGGCCACATGGCCGAGGCAGGGCCAGGAGTGCTCCCCTGCTGCCCGCTGGCCTGCCCAGCCCCTGGTGCCACCCGGCCCTTGCAGCACGTGGTGAGTCTGAGCCGGCATTCTCATCCCCGGGCTCCCGGCAGGGCCTTCCTTTCCTGGCGCCTGCTCTCGGGGCCTAGCTCACGGGTGAGTCCCAAAATAGCTCAGGGAGGAGTGACGGGACAGCTGGGGCTGACCGTCGGCAGCCAGCGGCCGGGAATGCCCGTGACAGTGGGGCTGGCCTGCGAGGCCGCAACCCCTGCCCGGCTCGGGCTGCTCCAGTTCAAAGGCCTGAGGCGCCGGTCCTGGGTGTGGCTTGGGTGACTGTGCCTGGCTTCTCTGCCACCCTTTCAGGTGCCACAGCTCACTGGGTCTTGCGCCCCTCCGCCTTCCCCCAGGTGCAGCTACGGCTGGCAAGGGAGGTTCTGCGATGAGTGTGTCCCATACCCCGGCTGTGTGCACGGCAGCTGCGTGGAGCCCTGGCAGTGCAACTGTGAGACCAACTGGGGCGGCCTGCTCTGCGACAAAGGTAGTGGTGGGGGGTGGCGGGCCTGATGCTCTACCTTCGAAGGGTGGGTTGTCGGGGAGTGGGGGGCCTGCTTTTCCCCTGAGCATCCCACCCCTGCCCCCAGACCTGAACTACTGTGGCAGCCACCACCCGTGCACCAACGGAGGCACGTGCATCAACGCTGAGCCCGACCAGTACCGCTGCACCTGCCCCGATGGCTACTCAGGCAGGAACTGTGAGAAGGGTACGTGGGGGGCCTGCTGCCCAGGTTCTGGCCAGGCAGGGACTGGTTCCCTTGGGAGCTGGTCAGGCCCCATCCCTCTGGCCTCTTGTGTGGTGGGCCCCTGACCCCCAGCTTCGGAACCTGTGGGCTTGGGGAGGCGTGCCTGTGGCAAGCTGGGGGCCTCGCTGCCAGCTCTGCCCCTCCCTGTGGTTCTGCAGCTGAGCATGCCTGCACCTCCAACCCATGTGCCAACGGGGGCTCTTGCCATGAGGTGCCGTCCGGCTTCGAATGCCACTGCCCATCGGGCTGGAGCGGGCCCACCTGTGCCCTTGGTGAGTGTCTGCACGTGAGTGGGGGACTCCCGCCTGGCATCAATGGGGGTCTGGGAGTGGGGCAACTCGCTGGGGATGGGGTGCAGTGGTCAAGTCCACACGTGTGGCTGCGGCTGGCTTGGCGAGGACAAGGGGCAGGAAGACCCAGGCTTGCGGCCCCACCTTATCCCCACCATGGGGACCTTATCCCCACGGCTCACACTGCCAGGGCCCCACCTTTCTCCATCCTCTGCAGACATCGATGAGTGTGCCTCAAACCCGTGTGCGGCCGGTGGTACCTGTGTGGACCAGGTGGACGGCTTCGAGTGCATCTGCCCCGAGCAGTGGGTGGGGGCTACCTGCCAGCTGGGTAAGGGTTCCGAGTGTGTGCACAGGAACGTGGGCCACGCATGCAGGCTGCTGGGGCTGCTGCTGGAGCTGCTGGGCTGCGGGCGCAGGTGCCGGTGCTGCAGGGCAGGCAGGGCCCGAGCCCCACAGCTCCCCCTTGTCTCTTTCACAGACGCCAATGAGTGTGAAGGGAAGCCGTGCCTTAACGCTTTTTCTTGCAAAAACCTGATTGGCGGCTATTACTGTGATTGCATCCCGGGCTGGAAGGGCATCAACTGCCACATCAGTCAGTATGGGGGGTGGGTGCCGGCGGGTGGGCCGAGGCACATGGGACCCCGCCTCTGACCCTGCTCCTCTGCCCCCAGACGTCAACGACTGTCGTGGGCAGTGTCAGCACGGGGGCACCTGCAAGGTGAGGCGGGGCCGGGAGGGGGTGTGGCGTGGGTGCTGCGGGGCCGTCAGGGCACCTGCGGGAGGCTCACCTGGCTGGCCCGCCCAGGACCTGGTGAACGGGTACCAGTGCGTGTGCCCACGGGGCTTCGGAGGCCGGCACTGCGAGCTGGAACGAGACGAGTGTGCCAGCAGCCCCTGCCACAGCGGCGGCCTCTGTGAGGACCTGGCCGACGGCTTCCGCTGCCACTGCCCCCAGGGCTTCTCCGGGCCTCTCTGTGAGGTGAGGTCTGCCTGGCCACCCTGCCCCACCTGCTGCTTTAGGAGCTGTAGGGCAGGCCTCGGCCCCGACCATGGGGCCTGAGTGACCCGGGAGTGCCGCACGGGGAGTTGTCCCCATGGCATCCCAGGCTCAGCCCTCCCCTGGGTGCCGGGTGGGCAGGTGGGGCTGTCACAGGTCACCAGGCTTAGCCCCTTGTGGCCCTCGCTTGTGATGGGTCTCCTGGTGGCCTGGGCTAGGAACCCCCGGGCTGCTGCCTGCCCAGGCCCATCTGTCCAACTGTGCGCTCCCTCGGGACTGGAGGGCAGGGGGCTCTGGTGGGCAGAGTATGTGGAGTAGGGTGGATGCCTGATGGTGGACGGGCATACACCTGTCATGGGTGAGTCCTGGGTCGGAGTGGGCGTCTCTCTCGGGGCTGATGCTCTCGCCTCCCTCTGACCATCTTTTGGTGCTGGACCCCCTCCGCCAACCTCCCCTTTCCCCGTGCCTCTAAAATAACCTGCCTCCCTACCACCCCTGCCCCACCTCCCCCACCCCTGCCTCCCTGTTACCTGCCTCCCTACCACCCCTGCCCCACCTCCCCCAACCCTGCCTCCCCGTTACCTGCCTCCCTACCACCCCTGCCCCACCTCCCCCACCCCTGCCTCCCTACCACCCCTGCCCCACCTCCCCCACCCCTGCCTCCCTACCACCCCTGCCCCACCTCCCCCACCCCTGCCTCCCTACCACCCCTGCCCCACCTCCCCCACCCCTGCCTCCCTACCACCCCTGCCCCACCTCCCCCACCCCTGCCTCCCTACCACCCCTGCCCCACCTCCCCCACCCCTGCCTCCCTACCACCCCTGCCCCACCTCCGCCACCCCTGCCTCCCTGTTACCTGCCTCCCTACCACCCCTGCCCCACCTCCCCCAACCCTGCCTCCGTTACCTGCCTCCCTGTTACCTGCCTTCCTACCACCCCCTACCCTACCTCCCCCACCCCTTACCTCCCCTTTTTCCCTGCCTCCCCCCACCCACCTCCCTACCACCGTCGGCCGCCCTCGATCCTGCCCTGGTCTTGGTGCAGAGGGTGGGGCCTCCAGTGCAGGGGATGGGACTCCTGTCCAGAGGGCTTCTAAGAGCCCAGGGCAGGGGTCTGACCTCAGAACCTGCAAGCATGGCAGTGGCTGGCCCTGGAAAAGACCCACAGTCTCTGAGGGTGGCCAGGCAGTGTGTGAGGTACTCAGGAGCTGTCCTTCCTGCCAGCAGCAGGGGCCAAGGCCACATCCCTCCCGAGGGACGCTGAGGAAGCTGGGCTGCAGCGGAGGTGGGGGTAGGGGCCCACAGGTATCTGCGTTCAGCTGACAAGGCCTGGGCAGTCTCAGGTGGGCAGGGGTCTTGGACTCTGGCTGGCACTGCCAGGCCCAGGGCAGAGGGGCCTGGGGGTTCCCAGGGATCTGCCTTCATGTGGACAGAGGCCTGGCCTGGGCTCTCACAGGCACCCCCGACCCTGCAGGTGGATGTCGACCTTTGTGAGCCGAGCCCCTGCCGGAACGGCGCTCGCTGCTATAACCTAGAGAGTGACTATTACTGCGCCTGCCCTGATGACTTTGGTGGCAAGAACTGCTCCGTGCCCCGCGAGCCATGCCCTGGCGGGGCCTGCAGAGGTGCTGGGTGCGGCGTGGGGTGGTGGGGGAGATGGTGGGCAAGGGCGGGCCTGACTCCTGACCATACTGCCTGCCATAGTGATCGACGGCTGCGGGGCGGATGCAGGGCCTGGGGCGCCTGGCGCAGCAGCCTCTGGCGTGTGTGGCCCCCATGGACACTGCGTCAGCCAGCCAGGGGGCAACTTTTCCTGCGTCTGTGACAGTGGCTTTACTGGCACCTACTGCCATGAGAGTGAGTGGCCGTGAACAGCGGGCTGGCGGTGGGGCTGGGCTGGCCTGAGGCCCTGGCTCACCCTGCTTGCTTCTGCAGACATTGATGACTGCCTGGGCCAGCCCTGCCGCAATGGGGGCACGTGCATCGACGAGGTGGACGCCTTCCGCTGCTTCTGCCCCAGCGGCTGGGAGGGCGAGCTCTGCGACACCAGTGAGTGTTCCAGCGCCCGCCCACGCGGCCTGTGCCTCCACCCCTGTGGGCCCCTCATCACCCTGAGGTGGGCTACTGTCTGGGTGCCGCAGGCCCAGTACCCGGAAGGGCCTGGCCAGAGGGTGCTGCCACCACGGGGTGGAATCTCAGGCTGCCCCCACGCCTGGGGCCGGCTCCCTGCCACGATGCTCCTTCCCTGCCCCTCTCTGTCCTCCCTTGGCCCAGCTCCAGGGCTTCTTCCCCCGGGAAGCCCTCCCTGAGCGCCGGTGACCCCCCGCCTGCTGACCGGCGTCCTCGCCCCCAGATCCCAACGACTGCCTTCCCGATCCCTGCCACAGCCGCGGCCGCTGCTACGACCTGGTCAACGACTTCTACTGTGCGTGCGACGACGGCTGGAAAGGCAAGACCTGCCACTCACGTGAGTGCCCGCAGGCCCCGGCCGCCGACCCTGGCCCTGGCGGTCTGGGGCCCGCCTGCTGAGCGGCCCATGTGCCCACAGGCGAGTTCCAGTGCGACACGTACACCTGCAGCAACGGTGGGACCTGCTATGACAGCGGGGACACCTTCCGCTGTGCCTGCCCCCCCGGCTGGAAGGGCAGCACCTGCGCCGTTGGTGAGGAGCCCCCGACGCCCCTGTGACCACCGGGCATGGGCCCTCCCCAGCGCCGCTCCCTCGGCCGTGGTGGGCGGAGGGGTCTTTTTTGAGGGCCGCACCTGCCCCTCGCCCCGGGTCTGTCTGCCCTGTCTGGGTTGGGGACGTGGTATGGAGACCCAGGGCCTGTGCAGGACCAGGTGAGAAGCTCCCTCCTCCTCTCCTTACAGCCAAGAACAGCAGCTGCCTGCCCAACCCCTGTGTGAACGGGGGCACCTGCGTGGGCAGCGGCGCCTCCTTCTCCTGTATCTGCCGGGACGGCTGGGAGGGCCGCACTTGCACGCACAGTGAGCATGGGAGGGACATCCACAGACGACATCCCTGTCCCCGACTCTCCCCCTATCCCCTTCTGCCAGCCCCTCCCCTGGCTGCCCCTGCCCCCAGCAAAAGGCACCCTCCTTGATGCCCTCCCCAGCCCCACAGCCTGATCACGCCGAGCCAGCCTGGACCGTGCCTGGCACGCTTAGGGGGTGGGTACTGATCCCCTGCCTTCTCCTTCTTCTCCCAAACCAGATACCAACGACTGCAACCCTCTGCCTTGGTGAGTGGCACCCGGGGGCCGCAGCAGGGGTGGGTGGGACTTGGCATACCGCGGGGGGCTGCCTGATGCCCACCCTCTGCTCTGCAGCTACAACGGTGGCATCTGTGTTGACGGCGTCAACTGGTTCCGCTGCGAGTGTGCGGCTGGCTTCGCGGGACCCGACTGCCGCATCAGTGAGTGGCCTGGGATGACAGACAGCCCCAGCCCGGGAGCCCTTCCAGCCCAGCCGAGGTGTCAGGAGTCTGGGGACATCAACGTCCACATCCCTTGAAGGGCAGTGTGGCCACAGCCACTTCCTGCCTCTCTCTGAGCCTCAGTTTCCCCACATGACTGTGCCCTGTGGGGTTCCTGCGGTGTACCCTGCCAAGTGACTGGGGGGGGTGCCAGCCCGGGGGACCAGACCAAGGCCAAGGGAGCTGTGGGGGTTGGAGCATGCAGCTTGACATGGGCTCCTCTGTGGCTGCAGGGCTGTTGTCCCTGGGTGTCGGCCCAGGTGTCTGTCCAGCACCCCTTGGCTGGTCCAACGCAGCAGGTGGGGCTAACCCAGGATGGGACAGGCCCACTGCAGAAGCAGATGGAGGAGGGTGCTATTGGGCCAGGGTCAGGCTGGGCTCAGGAAGGCCTCGGGCAGGCGGCAGCTTGAGTGCTGGGGCAGGTGGGACCTGCAGAGCTGGCAAGGCCTGTGTGCTGGCCTAGGGGCTGCTTCTCATCGGCCTGGGGCTTTCGCCCGTGTGCCACTGGCTCCCCGCTGCCCTAGGCCATGCCGGTCCTGTGGTGGCCATTCACCGTGCTCAGCAGCAGCCGCTCTCCCCGCAGACATTGACGAATGCCAGTCCTCGCCCTGCGCCTACGGGGCCACGTGTGTGGATGAGATCAACGGGTATCGCTGTAGCTGCCCCCCTGGCCGAGCTGGCCCCCGGTGCCAGGAAGGTAGGCCCCGTGTGATTGCCCTGGCCTGGGGCGGGTTGGGGGCCATGGGTGAGACCCAGCCCCGAGGGCCAAATGCACACTGCTGACCCTCGAGCCCCTTCTCCCCACAGTGATCGGGTTCGGGAGGTCCTGCTGGTCCCGGGGCACTCCGTTCCCGCACGGAAGCTCCTGGGTGGAAGACTGCAACAGCTGCCGCTGCCTAGATGGCCGCCGTGACTGCAGCAAGGTGCGGGCTGCCCGTGAGCCTCCCTGCCCTCCCCGAGGCTGGTGCACGCTGACCCTGACCACTCTGTGAGATCAGGAGGCGGGTGCTGGGGTCAGGATGGGCTGAGAGCAGTCTGCCCCCACTTGAGGGACACCCAGGGAGGAGGGAGCTCAGCCAGGCCCCATGCTTCAATGCACAGTTGGGAAAACTGAGGCCTGGTCTGGGTCCTGCCTTGCTCCGCCTGCCCTTTTTGGTGTTGAGCTCGGCCTGCCTCCCTGGGAGCCCTGGGTGGGGCGTGGGCTGGGACTCACAGACCTGGGCGGTGTCCCTCCCTGGCATGGGGTCTGTGCCTGCCTGTGGGTCCTCATCTGTGTGCCTGCATCTGACCCGCCTGTGCGTAACTGCCCAGGTGTGGTGCGGGTGGAAGCCTTGTCTGCTGGTCGGCCAGCCCGAGGCCCTGAGCGCCCAGTGCCCGCCGGGGCAAAGGTGCCTGGAGAAGGCCCCAGGCCAGTGTCTGCGACCACCCTGTGAGGACTGGGGGGAGTGCGGCACAGAAGAGCCACCGAGCACCCCCTGCCTGCCGCGCTCCGGCCACCTGGACAATAACTGCGCCCGCCTCACCTTGCGTTTCAACCGTGACCATGTGCCCCAGGTGAGGGGCCTGGTGGCATCTGAGCTTGCAGAGGCCACACGCCGGCATCTGCTTGTGGCATGGCCAAAGCCTAGCCCCGTGGGGCAGGGAGGCCCTGGTTGGCTGAGCAGAGTCACTCTTGGTCACAGAGAGTGGCCCTGTGGGGTGAGATGAGAGGGGCATTGGGCCTGGTGCTGGGTGTGGGTGGCAGAGGAGGCCGGGAGAGCAGCCAGCTGGGGGTACCTGTTTGTCCAGCTATCCTGAGGGCCTGCACTGATGGCGCCATGGCTGCCTCACCCCAGCTCTTGGGCTGCAGCTCTGTGGGCAGTTTTGTCCTAGCCAAGGACCCAGCTTTGTCTGCTGTGTGCTTGGAGCTGGGCCCCCGTCTCCCAGGAGGACTCAGAACTGGAGGAGACCCACTGTACCCCGCCCCTGCCTCTCCTCCCCCCACTGCCCTGCAGGTGGAGCTGGCTCTGCCATGAGGGCAGGCGAGTGGGCACTGTCACTCCTGCCTCCTGGTATAGGGCACAGCCGGGTGGGAAGCTGCCCCCACTAGACCCTGGGCATCCCTGCTCTGCTCTCCTGGGCGGGCTATAGGATGTGTCCCGCGTGTACCCAGTGTCAGTCCAGGGACGTAGCTGTCAGGTTCACGGCCCTGCCCTGCCCATGCACTGCCTGTCTCTGCCCAGGGCACCACGGTGGGCGCCATTTGCTCTGGGATCCGCTCCCTGCCAGCTACGAGGGCTGTGGCACGGGACCGCCTGCTGGTGTTGCTCTGCGACCGGGCGTCCTCCGGGGCCAGTGCCGTGGAGGTGGCCATGGTGAGTGTCAGTGGGGAGCAGCACGTGGGTGGGCCCTGGGTCCAGTCCTGTGCAGGTCCTGGCTGTGCTGGGCAGAGGCTCTGGCGAGGCTAGTCATGGTGCGGAGGGACTGCAGGCAGGCATGTCTCCCCAGGCTGGGGCTGCGGCCCCTCACTGCCCATGCTGCAGGCTCATGGAACTACTCCCTGGGCCTGGCCAGCACTGGGGACATGCAGGGCTGTGGTGTGGAGCCCACTTCCCCTGCAGCTGCATCCTCGCCTGGTCCCCTGCTCTGTCTTTGCCTCTGTGTCCCCACGTCACAGGCAGCAGGAGAGTCCGTGGGCTCAGTCTGCCCTGGGAGGCCTGCTTTGGGACTGGCACCTGCCCTGGCCTTGGGGGGTGTCAGATGTGAGTGGATACCAAGGGAGTCGGGTGAGACTGGGGTGGGGATGTGCCTGGAGAGGGGAGGGAATGTTCTGGAACATGATGAGTGTGTGTGCAGAGCAGTGGGTGTGGCCATGGCACAGCGTGGCAGGTGGAGGCCGTGGCCAGGCACAGGAGGGATGTGCAGTGTTTTGGTGCCCTGAGGCTGCAGATGGGGTGGGGGACATGGGTGGGTGCTGCTGGGTGATGGAAGGGCAGTAGGGCAGGGGGAAGATGTGAGAAGTATGCCAGCATGGGCATGGTGCCATCAGGGACGTGGTGGAGGCAGGGGCACAGCCCCGGGTTGCTGTGGCCTCCTGAAGGCACTAGGTTTGTGGTGCCCTTGGGGCGTGGCCCATAGGTGGGGGTGAGGGCTGGGAGCTGACGAGAAGGGATGGCCATCTCGGAGCAGGCGTCAGTGAATGGGGCCACACCCCCCACCGACCCACTGCCTGGTGGTAAGGTCCCCACTGCAGGACTCCAGGCTCTCCTGTGTGCCCGGACGGGGCCACCCTCCACCCCTCCACTTCCCCCCGCCACTACTGCCTGGTGGTGAGGCCCCCACCGCAGGACCCCGGGCTCTCCTGTGCTTCCAAATGGGGCCACCCTCCACCCCTCCAGTCCTCCCCCTGCCACTCCCTGCTCCCTGCCTATTGGTGAGGTCCCCACTGCAGGACCCCGGGCTCTCCTGTGTGCCCACCATGCTCCAGCGTGGCCAGAGCCTCAGTATTGGGGGCAGGCTCCTGGGAGCCTGGGGCCCTCGGGCCATCCCCCCAACGCCTTTCTTTGCCACAGTCCTTCAGCCCTGCGAGGGACCTGCCTGACAGCAGCTTGATCCAGGGCGCGGCCCATGCCATCGTGGCCGCCATCACCCAGCGGGGGAACGGCTCACTGCTCCTGGCTGTCACCGAGGTCAAGGTGGAGACAGTCGTTATGGGTGGCTCTTCCACAGGTAAGCACGGGAGGTGGGCCCCTGGGAAGGTGCCAGGCGGGCAACTCAGGCATTGGCATAGAGCCGGCCGATCCTGCCAGCCACCAGGAACACAGAAGTCCCTGGCACCTGCTGCCCCAACTGCCCAGCCCCACAACCCAACCTTCCTAGCCCCCGTCCTGGGACCCTCCCCACAAGCCAGGAACCAGCGGGTGGGGCCTGGCCGCCTGGCCAGCAGGGCCCTCCCAGGCCTGGATGTGTGTGGCTAGTGCCTTGCAGGCACCCAGGCCTTAGTGCCTACTGGCTCTTCTCCCCGGTCCCCAGGTCTGCTGGTGCCCGTGCTGTGTGGTGCCTTCAGCGTGCTGTGGCTGGCGTGCGTGGTCCTGTGCGTGTGGTGGACACGCAAGCGCAGGAAAGAGCGGGAGAGGAGCCGGCTGCCGCGGGAGGAGAGCACCAACAACCAGTGGGCCCCGCTCAACCCCATCCGCAACCCCATCGAACGGCCGGGGGGCGGCCCGTGGGGCGGCGGGGGCCACAAGGACGTGCTCTACCAGTGCAAGAACTTCACGCCGCCGCCGCGCAGGGCAGACGAGGCGCTGCCCGGGCCTGCCGGCCACGTGGGCGTCAGGGAGGACGAGGAGGACGAGGATCTAGGCCGCGGTGAGGAGGACTCCCTGGAGGCGGAGAAGTTCCTCTCGCACAAATTCACCAAAGATCCTGGCCGCTCGCCGGGGAGGCCGGCCCACTGGGCCTCGGGCCCCAAAGTGGACAACCGCGCGGTCAGGAGCATCAATGAGGCCCGCTACACTGGCAAGGAGTAGGGGCGGCCGCCAGCTGGACCGGGACCCAGGGCCCTCGGTGGGAGCCATGCCGTCTGCTGGACCTGGAGGCCAAGGCCATGTGCATAGTTTCTTTATTTTGTGTAAAAAAACCACCAAAAACAAAAAACAAATGTTTATTTTCTACGTTTCTTTAACCTTGTATAAATTATTCAGTAACTGTCAGGCCGAAAACAATGGAGTATTCTCGGATAGTTGCTATTTTTGTAAAGTTTCCGTGCGTGGCACTCGCTGTACGGCAGGAGAGAGCAAAGGGTGTCTGCGTCCTCACCAAATCGTAGCGTTTGTTACCAGAGGTTGTGCACTGTTTACAGAATCTTCCTTTTATTCCTCACTCGGGTTTCTCTGTGGCTCCAGGCCAAAGTGCCGGTGAGACCCATGGCTGTGTTGGTGTGGCCCATGGCTGTCGGTGGGACCCGTGGCTGATGGTGTGGCCTGTGGCTGTCGGTGGGACTCGTGGCTGTCAGTGGGACCCGTGGCTGTTGGTGGGACCTACGGTGGTCGGTGGGACCCTGGTTATTGATGCGGCCCCGGCCGCCGGCACGGCCCGTGGCTGTTGGCACACCTGTGGTTGTTAGTGGGGCCTGAGGTCATCGGCGTGGCCTGAGGCCGGCAGGTCGACCTCGAGCTTGCTGGCCAGTCCGCCCCGCCTGCCGTCTGTGCTTCCTCCTGCCCAGAACGCCCGCTCCAGCGATCTCTCCACTGTGCTTTCAGAAGTGCCCTTCCTGCTGCGCAGTTCTCCCCTCCTGGGACGGCGGCAGTATTGAAGCTTGTGACAAGTGCCTTCACACAGACCCCTCGCAACTGTCCACGCGTGCCGTGGCACCAGGCGCTGCCCACCTGCCGGCCCCGGCCGCCCCTCCTCGTGAAAGTGCATTTTTGTAAATGTGTACATATTAAAGGAAGCACTCTGTATATTTGATTTAATAACGTCAACATTCCAGCCTCCCTTGTTCTTTGGGTGCTGTTCCTTTTGCATTTAGAGTCAGACTGGGGGAGAACCGCGCCGGCAGAGAGGCGTGAGGCAGTGGGGCATGTGCGGGGTGTTGGCCCACATGGCTGTGGTGGCTGCGGAGGGTGAGACGGTCCTGCTGAGTCAGGGCCTGCCAGGGCCTCGAACGCATTGCCAAGTTGGTGGATGCAGGTTTGGCCAAAACCATTCTGGGAATGGGGAGGGGGGTGTCTAGGTGCCTGGCACCTGACCCTGACTACAAACAGCTGAAAACAGTTTTATAAAATAGTATAAAATTGCTTACCCACGAATACCTATCAAAGTCTTAAAGAATTAACAGTTCAAAATTTTTATTCATTCATTTATTCCTTTGTTTTGCTTGTTCATTCAGAGGCAAGGTCAGCATTTGAGAGACTGGAGGCAGGAGAGAAGCAGCCCTTCCACCTGGCCCTGGAGCTGGTTTTGCCTCTCACTGCTTGAGCCAACTGGAACATGGCATGGTGGCCTCAGGGCTGGGCATGGAAGGCCGACTCCAAGGCTGACTCCGAGCCGTCTGTCAGTGACGTGCAAGTCTTTAACCTGCTGTGAGGGGCAGGAGGTCAACTGAGTCAAGGAGCAAAGCCAAGAACCAGATCTGTACAAAAAAGAAGAAAAAAGTCCTGCCAACAGCCTGGAAGTGAGGCTGCCTTGCAGAGGCAGAACAAATGAATAAATGAATGAATGAATAAAAATTTTGACCTGGTAATTCCTTAAGACCTGCTGGTTGCTGCAGAAGTGACTCTGGATGTTGAGCACTGCTGCTAGGGACTCCAGGAAGCTGTGCAAATGAGCTATGGTGTGCACTCCAGGGGCAGTCTCTCTCACTCCGGCTGGAGTCCTCCCATCAGCTCCACCACCGTATTGAGCCAGGTCTGCAGGGACACACAGAGGAGCTGGTAGGAGACCCTGCTTGCCATCGGCTGCTCACAAGCCCAAGGCTTGTGCCATCAGGGTGAGGGCAGGGGTTAAACCCGCCTCCTGCCTTGGCCCCAAGGAGTTGGCCAGGCAGTTCAGGCAGAAGGCCAGCCCCTGAGGAGTCATGTACACCATGACTCGTGTGGACATGAAGCCCATGTTCCCACCACCAGGTTGGCCAAAAAGACGGCAAGCTTTGCGTTTCCTTTTAAACGGCGTTTACCTAACTTGCAGTTCCCTAGGTTCCTGGTGGAACCAAATGCAAATCACCTTTGTCATAGACCTCTGTACGCCTCATGAATGATTTTTCAAGGTCAGTGAGTAGACCACAATCAAACCAAGCACACGGGAACCTGGCACCATGATTGAAATGCGTGCAGAGGCATCTGAGTATACTGGAATTCTCAGACATGGATTGTAAAAAGCTTGCTGTGCTCAAAGACAGCTTGGAAAAGCTGATAGGCCAAACAAACTTCAACCTAGCACCAAGTAGAACTTCTGGAAATGAAAAAAAAATACAATCTTTAAACACTCCAGAAGTAGTTTGGCAGCCACTCTTAGACACTGCTAAAGAGAGAATTTGTGAACTAGAAGATAAGTGAGAAGAAATGATCCAGGCTACCCGCCAGGACAAGAGATAGAAAATAACATCAGCAGCTGAGGAGGGGGCCCCAGGCAAGGGCCTGGCAGGGGCTGTCCTGAGACCCATGGGAGCCCATCAGGCATGGAGTGAGCAGTGAGTAGGTGTGGCAGGTATAGCAGGTGTCATGGGTGGGGCTGGGTTGCCTAGTTACTTCTGCAGGAAGTGTCCCACAGACCTGCACCTCCCTGGCTGTGCCAATGTGTTCCCCCAATTCTGGGGAAGCCCCTGTAACCTCGGGGAGATGCATCTGGCTTGGAATCTCACAGGACGTAGACTGGCCTCTGTGCCTGTGTAAGGGTGTGCGGCTGTTGGAGGGGTGGCACTCAGGGATCAGCATGCACCAAGTGTGCATGGGTTGAGCTGAGAGCCTCTGCCGTTGCCTGCAT
The DNA here is from genome assembly GCF_047675955.1 of Chlorocebus sabaeus. NCBI lineage: Eukaryota > Metazoa > Chordata > Mammalia > Primates > Cercopithecidae > Chlorocebus > Chlorocebus sabaeus. The sequence continues at coordinate 81,550,413 of NC_132927.1, read as the reverse complement.
GTGTCCATGGTGGGCAGGCCTGCCACCCCAACCCCAAGCTTGTTGTCCAGTGTCCTGAGCCCACTGGGAGTTCATGGCCTCCCTCCACCCGATACTCAGTCATAAACCACCACTTGGGTGACCTTGCACCTAAGGCCTGGCTGGTGCCTGGCCATAGCCAGCCCATATGGATGGCAGCACCAAGAGGTCCAGGCCCGGCCAGCAAGCTTACTGCTTGCTGTCTCACGCCATGCCAGGGTGGATGATGGGGCTCTTCTTCATCTCAGTGCTACCACCCCCATGGTGTGGTCATAAGCCAGGCTGGGTTCTGGCCCAACCCCCTGGGGTGAGCCTGGCAGTCCACTCCTTCGGACCCTAGGCCACCTCCACGCCTCCCGAATGCCACTCACCTGCCTCACGGAGTCCACTATGCAGAGGCCAGGGTCCACAAGTGAGGGTTAGGCCCCAGGGTCCATCCTGCTGCCACCAAAGCCTTGTTCCCTTGTGGGTGGGTGGGTGGAGTGGCTGCCTCCAGAGAGGGTGCTGTGTGGTCTGCAAATCTAGCGAAGGAAGGCAGGCTCCCTGGCACCCCCAGGCTGGTGCCAGGCTCCTGGGGCCCCTCTGGCTGTGGCTGCAGGAACCCTGGTGGCCACCCCCGCTCTGGCCGCTGGGCTTGGGACCTGTGCCACTCCTGTTTGCCCCTCAGGACACGCAGGCATGCCCTGCCACCCATCCTGGCTGCCGAGTTCCTGGAGCCCGTTGTGTCCTGCCCTGCCATGAAGCGGGGACCCCCGACAGCGAGTCTCCCGCTGCCTCCACTCTTTTTGCTCTTCCTGTTGACAAGTCTGGGGTTCTGACCCGCTGTGCAGAGGGAGAGCTCCTCTGTCACTGGGGCATATGTCACCAAAATGAGCACCTGGGCCTCCCCAAGCCTGGTGGGCAGTGAGCTTGGGGGACACCAGGCTCTGAGGCATGTGCCGGGGACGGTGGGGACGGGCTGGACACAGGGCCTGTTCCCCACACTTTGGAGCTGCTCCCAGCTGGGCCCAGAGGCTACATGGCTGTTGGCTGTGTGGCTCGAATGGGAAAGGTCTGGATGCAGAGGGAACTCTGAGGTGACCACTGCGGCCCCAGGAGGGTGCCTGGCTGAGGAGGCCCTGGGCAGCAGGCGCTCACTCAGGCAGAGGATACAGGGACCCACACCACCATCCCTGCCACGACTTTCCAGGCAGAGTGACCTGTGCACAGAGGCCAACCTGCAAGCTAGATGGTGTGGGCGGGGCCCCATGCGCACATGCCTTGGAGACTTCCGCCTCCCTGGGCCATCCTCTCCCACCTCTTCTCATTCCCACACCGTCAGAGCAGGGAGCAATGAGTCGGCCCTGCCTAGCCTGGCTCGAGAGGTGCGTCCTGACTGTGCCGTCTGACCCAGCCTGGGACCAAGTCATGGCAGGGGCCTGCTGTGGGTGCAGAGCCCCTCTCAGGTGGTGAAGCAGCACCTCCCGCACCCACTGCTGCCAGGGCCGCCTGCTGCGTCCTTGGTGTTCGGCTGCTGGGACTGCGCCTGCTGGTTCTGCTTGGCAACAGCTCTGACTGCCGCATCTCTGAAGAAACCGGGCCCCAGGGTGCAGAGAGGAGGTTCCACACAGGAGCCTGGTCCCTGCGGTGGCCAGACCCATTAACCCCTGCAGGCCAGGCAGCAGCAGCCGGCTGGTATGGGCCTCATGGTGGCCACAGGCCCAACTCCAACTGTCCCAAGACCCAGCAGGGCTCACCCCTTCCCCATCAGACCCCCAGACCCAGGGTCTTCCAAGGAGCCCCTGAGGTCAACAGGGACTTGTTAGGTCTCAGATGGAGAGCATCTGGATGCCAGGGCTTGAAGACCTTTATACAAAAGGGGAAACTGAGGCCCAGGAGGAAGGGACCTGCCCTGTGACATTCTTCATGGCTCCCCAGCCCAGGTGGATTCAGGGGCTAGGATTTGAGTCTTGGGGTGGCGTTCTGAGAGTAGGGCAGCCAGCAGGAGGCACGGAGCCACGGGAGGGCTTGCTGGGGACAGTGGTGTCAGTGCGGCTCTGGGCCAGGGGGCTGGGGTGGCAGCTGGGCGGCACCGGGGGCTTCTCCTCTGGGTAGACAGGTGCTGTGGAGCATCTGTAGGGGCAGAGGCAGGGGCCCTAGGAAGCTCACTCTAGGCTAGAAGGTGTGGCCTGTGGGGTCACCTGTTCAGCTGCAATATTGTTATCCTGCTGTTGATCTGGGAACCAGGAAGTGTCTGCTTGAAAGCCTTCTGTGGAGGAAGGAAGCCCAAACTGTAAGGAGGATTCTAGAAGCACGGAGGAGGCTGGAAAAGGCTGCTGAGAGGCCTCCGGGGCTGCAGCGTCCTTGCTCTGGTGGAATGGCCAGGTGGCTTCCTTGTGCATCACAGGTTTGGGGTGGCCCAAGGGGAAGGGGGTCTGACCCCGAGGGCTGGCAAGGACACACTCATCAACCGTGGGCAGGAGACAGGTCCTGGGAGAGCGCCCAGGCCATGGGACGTGTCCACTCAGGCAGGAGGCCTCTCACCGGGCAGGGCTGGGCAGCCTCCCCCACGGTGGCCAGGATCACCCCCGGGCCCCTCAGCCCTCATCCCACATGTTGCCATTTCCACAGCTGGATCCAGTCCCCCCACTCAGCACCCCGTCCCGCCCCTGCCTTCCACTCCTACAGGCCTCTGAAGGCCAGGACCGCCCTGCCACCCCGCCAGACCGCAACAGCCCTGAGGGGCTCGGTAGCCAGAGATAGGCCCTGCCTGGACGCACAGCGCGGAGCTGCAGAGGAGGGGCCAGGCGCCTCATCATCAAAGATGCTCATTTGACGTGATCAAAGTGCGGCACAAAATGGCTTTCCAGAGCTAGAGCCCTGAGGTCCCAATGAGCAATTGGGCAGCAAAGCAGAAGAACGGCGCGGCGGGGAGCTGGTGCCGAGACTCACACGAGGCCTGGAGCCGGAGACGGGGAAAGGAAACTCGGGGCACAGCCTCTGAGTCCCAGGAGCTGCAGAGGGAGAGGGAGGGACGGACGGAGGTGAGAACATTATATGAAAGAGAGCATTTCTCTGAGCTAAGTAGAGACCCCAGCCCGCAGACCGAGGGGCCCACCGGCTTCAGGCTGGAAACCTGGTGCCACGGCAAGGCCTGGGGAAAAGGAAACCTTCCGAAGCCACAGGCAGACGCCCCGCCAACGGGGAAAGAGAATGGACTGTGTGGTGAGCTAGAGCAGCGAGCCCCGCAGAACGAGGCCCCCTGCCTGGCTGTGGTCCGCGGGCTGGGGGCGGGTGTGCAGACCCTGCAGAAGGAAGGCACAAGCACCAGTCCCTTGGGAAGGCGCCTGGCAAAGCCACTAGTTTCCAATGCAGGTGCCCTTGGGTGCAGCAACCTACAGCGCCAGCCGTGAGGGTCCCAGGCCTAGGAGGGCGCAACTGCACAGCCACGCGTGGCATGGACCAGGCACCAGACAAGGCCACCACGGGAGAGGCCACTGGGGAGGCCACCGGGCTGCCGGGCCTCGCAGGGCAGTGTGCAGATTCATGGAGCAAGCACACTGCGGCAGATTGCTGAGATGCTGCCACTTTCGGGAGGAGCTGGAAAGGAGGAATTCAGAAACAAGCCACCGTACGATATGATCTGTGCTTGTTTTTTTGTTTTTTTGTTTTTTTGTTTTTTTTTTTTGACAAGGTCTCACTCTGTCACCCAGGCTTGAGGGCAGTGGCACAATCATAGCCCACTTCAGCCTCATCCTCCTGAGATCAAGGGATCTTCCCACCTCAGTCTCTGGAGTAGCTGGGACTACAGGCACGCACCATCAGGCCCAGCTAATTTTTAAAAAACTTTTTTGTAGAGATGAGTTCTCCCTATGTTGCCCAGGCTGGTCTCAAATTCCTGTCCTGAAGTGATCCTCCTGCCTTAGCCTCCCAAAGTTCTGGAATTATCGGAGTGAACCGCTGCCTCCAGCCTCATTTTAAACATTCTTAAGTGTACAGTTTAGTGGCATTAAGTACAGTCAATTGTGCAATCATCATGGTTTACCTTTAAAAATTTCTTTCTTTTCTTTGTTTTTTGATCATGGCTCACTGCAGCCTCTACCTCCTGGGCTCAAGGGATCCTCCTGCCCCAGCCTCAACCTCCCAACTAGCTGACACCACAGGTGTGCGCCACCACACCCGGCTAATTTTTAATTTTTTGTAGAGATGGGGGTCTTGCTATGTTGCCCAGGCTGGTCTTGAACTCCTGGCCTCAAGTGATTCTCCTACCTTGGCTTCCCAAAGTGTTGGGATTACAGGCATAAGCCACTGCGCCTGGCCTAACAAAATGTCAGTTGTGGTAAATACACATAAAATATCTCTCTTAACCATTTCAAGTGTGTAATTCCACAATGTAATTCCATTCACATTGCTGATCACACTGGGTCTCCAGAAGTTTTTCATCTTGCAAATCTGAAACTCTATCCCCATTAAACACCAACTCCCCATTCCCTTCTCCACACACCCCTTGGTGTCCACCATTCTACTGCCTGTCTCTATGAGTTTGACTACTTTGGATGCCTCGTGTAAGTGGAGTCAAGCAGTGTTTGTCTTTCTGTGCCTGGCTTACTTTGCTTGACTTGATGTTCTCAAGGTTCATCCATGCTGTTGCATATGGCAGAATTTCCTTCCTTTTTAAGGCAGAATCCTAGTTCCTGGGATGCGCAGACCACACTTTGCTTATTCAGTCATCTGTTGATGGCCCCTGGCTACTGTGTCTAATGCTGCTGTGAGCATGACTGTGCAAACATCCCTTTGAGACCCTCCTTTTGGTTTTGCTGGGAGTACACCCAGAAGCAAAATTGTGGGATCCACTCTGGGGTTATTCTGCTTTTAATTTTTTGAGAAACTGCCATACCTCTTTCCAAGACAACATTCCCACCAGCAGCGCACAAAGATTCCAACTTATCCACAGCCTTAACTTGTTATGTTTTGTTTTGTTTCATTCTGTTTTAATAACAGCCATCCTATTGGGTGGGAGGTGGTATCTCACTGTGGTTTTGATTTGCATTTCTCTAATGATTAATGATGTTGAGATGATCTGTGTTCTTTTTTTTATTTTTTGAGACGGCCTATTTTTATATTAATTGTACTATTTTTCCCCTTGTTCTGTAGCCATACTTATTAGAGTCTTTTTTAGGAAAAGAAATTTTGGACTAGAGCTGATTGTAAATGTTTGCAGAGAAGAATTTAGAACAATACCTTTGAATGACAAAACTTGGACTAGTCATGGTTAAAATTTGATAAAATTCCCACAGTATAAGGAAATGTAGTTATTTTTGTTACCTGTAGCATTTTAAGATAACAATAAGAACCATGACTGACAGTGTCACATAAGGGCTATCAGGCTTTTATAAATTTGATGCAATCTTTAAAATACTCACATTAATAACATATCCATGTAAACATAGGTTTAGAACAGGTTTTAATATAACAAAGTTATGACTGATATTTGTTTTTTAAATTTATATAATTTTGGAACATTTATAGCAATAATATACCCATAAATGTAATTGAAAGAAGGTCTAGCATCACTTACCATTTGACAATGTTTCCATACAGTTTACCAAATAAGTCTAATCATGTAATTCAAAAAGGCTTAATTTAGGATTTTGGTCCTGGAGAAATCCGTAAAAAATGTCAAAAGGTTTAAAGCACTTGATCAAAACAGAATTGCAAGTCATTGAAAAATAATAGTTATTTGTTTAACCAGAGTGATAATTAAAAGACCTCAAAGGCAATACAAAAGTTACATGGATGTAAAAGCCTTAACCCTTTCAAAGCTCAGTTCTTCTAAGTTATCAAAAATCTCATAAAGACAGCACAGGAATTATCTTGACAAAATGTAAAATCTTGTGTGTGTGTGTGTTTTAGGCCAGTTACTAAAAAGGTAAAGAAAAACCTCTTGTAATGTCTGATTGATTCTCCTTATGGGAAGCAATAGGTGGCTTCTAGGTTGATTTCTAGGTTTAGGTAACCTGGAAATCAAACTTCATTAAGAAAGGGTGTTTGTGCTTAATCAGACACAGGAGAGTGTGTCCAGGGTAATGAGTGTACACTACATTATAGGGGAGTGTAAACAAGAACACTAGTACCTTGAACGGGGGAATACATGACTCTTAGTAACGGCATGGGAAGTATCCTGGTTACATTGAACAATTCAGACATGTTAAGAAAAGCCAGCCAGGCACAGTGGCTCACACTGTAATTCTAACACTTTGGGAAGCCAAGGTAGGAGGATCCCTTGAGGCCAGGAGTTTGAAACTAGTATGATCAATATACACACACACACACACACCCAAAGAAAAAGAAAGAAAAGTCAAATGTGATCAAGCCAATACACTCCAGCCTGGTGACAAAGTGAGAACCTGTTTGAAAAAGAAAGGAAACAAAAAGAAAAGCCAACAGCACAGAATCAAATTATACTGGCAGAAAACATTGCTTTTCTAAACTGTGAAGATAAACATTTAAGCATCAGACCACAACAGCAAATTTAGAATGGGAGTTGATGAAAAGATTGAAGGAGAGAGTTACAATCCCAGCCAAACAAAAAGATATGCCTTTTCAAGGGGAGAGGGAACAGAAGGCAATGATATATGACTGCACATTACATGGCAAAAGTTGAACTTCTGAGATATAAATATGAGAAGTTTAAAAAAGAAACAGATAAGAATCAAAACCTCTTATAATTTTATTAAGAGCAAATCAAGACTTTAAGAAAACTTTGTTCTAATACAGGGAACCAATTTTTAGTTTTGTAGTAGTGTATTTTTTTTTTTTTTTTTTTTGAGACAGAGTCTCGCTCTATCACTCAGGCTGGAGTGCAGTGGCGCAATCTTGGCTCACCGCAAGCTCCGCCTCCCGGGTTCACGCCATTCTCCTGTCTCAGCCTCCCGAGTAGCTGGGACTACAGGTGCCTGCCACCACACCCGGCTAATTTTTTGTGTTTTTAGTAGAGACAGGTTTTCACATTGTTAACTAGTATGGTCTCAATCTCCTGACCTCGTGATCCACCCGCCTTGGCTTCCCAAAGTGCTGGGATTACAGGCGCCCACCACCACACCTGGCTAATTTTTTGTATTTTTAGTAGAGATGGGGTTTCACATTGTTAACTAGGATGGTCTTGATCTCCTGACCTTGTGATCCGCCCGCCTCGGCCTCCCAAAGTGCTGGGATTACAGGCGTGAGCCACTGCGCCCAGCCATAGTAGTGTATTTTTAATATCAAAGCTCAAACCTTAGAAAGATTATTATAAATAATTATTTAAAATTATAGCCAACAATCACATACAAAATTCCTTTTATAAAATTTCTTTTTCATGAAACTTATCACAACTTACACAGGCCATTTAAGCTATGCTTGGACTTTTTGCTTTGTCCTATAATCAGTCATTTTACTTTAGGACAAAAACTTCACCATACAAGATTCTTTCTCATACAAAATTATTCTCTCTCTCTTTTTTAAACTTTTCTTACCAAAAATACAACTTCATATCCATAAGCTTCTTTACATCTCTCCCTCCTACTTGCTGGCTTCTTTTAATTTTGTTTCATATTTAAAAAAAACTGAAAATTAGACAAAAATTATTTTTTCTCAATAAAGAACACATTTTTATGCCTTTTAAATAATTTTTAAATTAAAAACACATTTTTGGCACATTTACATATGAAATAATATATAAATTATAATTTTGAACTCTTAGTAAATAAACTTAAATTTAGTGAAAACCCAGGAAGCCAGAAATCTTGAACTATCTGTCACATATTAGAATTTTATTGATGAGAACCGTATTATAATTTTTTTTTTTTTTTTTGAGACGGAGTCTCGCTCTGCACCCAAACTGAAGTGCAGTGGCTGGATCTCAGCTCACTGCAAGCTCCGCCTTTCAGGTTCACACCATTCTCCTGCCTCAGCCTCCCGAGTAGCCGGGACTATAGGTGCCCGCCACCTTGCCCGGCTAGTTTTTTGTATTTTTTAGTAGAGATGGGGTTTCACTGGTTTAGCCAGGATGATCTCGATCTCCTGACCTTGTGATCTGCCTGTCTCGGCCTCCCAAAGTGCTGGGATTACAGGCTTGAGCCACCACGCCCGGCCTATAATTTTTTGAGATGGAGTCTTGCTCTATCACCCAGGCTGGAGTACAGTGGCATGATCTCGGCTCACTGCAACCTCCTTCTCCCAGGTTCACGTGATTCTCCCACCCCAGCCTCCCAAGTATCTGGGACTACAGGTGCATGCCACCACACCCAGCTAATTTTTGTATTTTTGTAGTGATGGGGTTTTGCTATGTTAGCCAGGCTGGTCTTGAACTCCTGACCTTGGATTATCTGCCTGCCTCAGCCTCCCAAAGTACTGAGATTTCAGGCTTGAGTCACCAGGCCCGGCTCGTATTATAATTTGTAGAAACATGTAACATAATTTTTCTTAGTTGGAAATGGAGACATTTAATTTAAGATTTCAAACATGAAAAGTTTATTTATAGGCATTTATCCCATTGACATTTACTTATTTAGTAAATTGTTTTTCTAGACCTTCAAGATAAGATCTTTGCCTAGATTAATTATAAAAACTGAGGTATTAGACAAAGTGAATCATCATTTTTAAGTTATTTTCCTGCTAACCATTTTTACAGCCTGTGAATATTAGGTGTTCACCTAAGTAAGAATATTAAAGTTAAATATATATGGCTATTTTTATGATAACTCAGAAGATTTAGCTCTTTTTATTAAACCAACAATATGAAATTTCTTTTAAAAAAATTACACAAAGGTCATTCTGTTTCCGGCTGGGTTCATAGTTTTATAGTCTTCATGCTAAACCCTGACACCTTAAAATATTTATCAGCTCATATAAACCTGTCTGACCACTCAACCCAGGCAAATGTATGCTGACAATTCTGAAGACATTTCTATTTCTTATTTTACCACTAATTTCAAAGTCATCTTTTTTTTTTTTTTTTTTTTTTTTTGGAGACGGAGTCTTGCTCTGTCGCCCAGGCTGGAGTGCAGTGGCCGGATCTCAACTCACTGCAAGCTCCACCTCCCAGGTTTACGCCATTCTCCTGCCTCAGCCTCCTGAGTAGCTGGGACTACAGGTGCCCGCCACCTCGCCTGGCTAGTTTTTTGTATTTTTTAGTAGAGACAGGGTTTCACTGTGTTAGCCAGGATGGTCTCGATCTCCTGACCTCGTGATCCGCCCGTCTCGGCCTCCCAAAGTGCTGGGATTACAGGCTTGAGCCACCGCGCCCGGGCTCAAAGTCATCTTATTTCTTTCTTTTTTTTTTTTTTTTTTTGAGACAGAGTCTCGCTGTGTCGCCCAGGCTGGAGTGCAGTGGCCAGATCTCAGCTCACTGCAAACTCCGCCTCCCGGGTTTTTACGCCATTCTCCTGCCTCAGCCTCCCGAGTAGCCGGGACTACAGGCGCCCGCCACCTCGCCCGGCTAGTTTTTTGCATTTTTTAGTAGAGACGGGGTTTCACTGTGTTAGCCAGGATGGAAAGTCATCTTATTTCTTAGAGATTTACTTAAGTCAGATGAACTTCAAAAATATTTGGGCTTACTAATTTATGAGCACTCATTTATAAGTCATTTAGTACCATGTAGACACAACATATAACATAAACATACATATTTGTAAACACATCAAACACACATACACACACACAAATGTCTTACAGCTTTCATTTTAGAATTTTAGTCATGAGATACTAATAAGAAACTCACTGGTTTATAAAAGATGTTTGGATCCAAGTTACATTTTTTTTTTTGAGGCAGAATCTCGCTCTTGTTGCCCAGGCTGGAGTGCAGTGGCACAATCTTGGCTCACTGCAACCTCCACCTCCCAGGTTCAAGCGAATCTTGGTTCTCAGCCTCCTGAGTAGCTGGGATTATAGGCACCCACCACCAGCCCAGCTAATATTTGTATTTTTAGTAGAGATGGGGTTTCATTATGTTGGTCAGGCTGGTCTCGAACTCCTTACCTCAAGTGATCTGCCCACCTTGGCCTTCCAAAGCACTGGGATTACAGGTGTGAGCCACCATGCCTGGCCCCAAGTTACATTTCTGACAACACTGGGTCATGTTCACATGGCTAAACTTTATTTGCTTAGATTTTTAAAACCCCTTTTACCTTTTTTTTTTTTTTTTTTTTTTTTTAGTTTTACATGAGTTTAGGGTTAAAAATTCAGTGTATACATTTTAGTTAGAACTGGCTGAATTCTGTAAGAAAAACAAAATCTCCAAGTAGTCTTGAACTAGTAATATCATAAACAATGAGTTTTATCTCGAAAGCACTAGAAAATTCAGCAGATTCAGGCTGGACGCAGTGGCTCATGCCTGTAATTCCAGCACTTTGGGAGGCTGAGGCGGGCAGATCACAAGGTCAGGAGATCGAGACCATCCTGGCTAACATGGTGAAACCTGGTCTCTACTAAAAAAATAGAAAAAATTAGCTGGGCGTGGTGGTGGGTGCCTGTAGTCTCAGCTGCTCAGGAGGCTGAGGCAGGAGAATGGCATGAATCCGGGAGGCAGAACTTGCAGTGAGCCAAGATCGCACCACTGCACTCCAGCCTGGGCGACTGAACGAGATTCTGTCTCAAAAAAAAAAAAAGAAAAAAAAGAAAAGTCAGCAGATTCAATATAGTCAGTATGAAAAGAAAAAAAGAGAGAACTTAGAAGACTCTACATGTTAACTCTGTAGTTGCAGATTGGTTGCTCGAACTCTGAAGTTTTCTTGATGTTATTTGTCCATCAGTTTAAACATGTGGACAAGAATGGGTAATAATATGTAGCTGACTGTAGTCCCAGAAAACCTGGCATGTCTTAATGTTTGAAAATCCAATGTTTGGTCATTTCAGTGTTAAATCATTGTCTCTGTTTCTCCCTCTGGTTATCTAAAAACTTGTGGGGCCTCAGAGTACTGTGTGACCAACCCTCATGTGTGTATCCTCAGAAGAGCCAATTGTCAATTGCTTGTGACAAGGAATTTCCTGTGGGACCTCTGTGTGTTGAAAGGATTGCATCTCCAACACTTCTGTGAGCCCTCTAATCACCGAGGGATGCCAAATCAGAATCTAGGTGGAAGGAGCAAATATTCCTGGTCTTTGGAGTTGACTCAGGTCAAACTCTCATAGATTTTCATAGCTTCTGTCCTGCTGAGCCTCGCTTACAGAGTCAAACGGAAAGGGAGAGAGAGCACTGCCACAACCCAACCAATCAGACACCTCACACGATCATTTCTTCCTAGTATCTTTCAGCGAGGAGAAATCCCCTTCTCAAGAAATAAAAGTCACCAGGAATAACTTACCCCTTCATCAAGGAGTCATAGCAACTGCGTGTGAATAAATCTCAAGACCACCAACGGTGTGGGAGGAGAGACTCACTTAGTTGTCTATAACCACTGGGGAGCCAGAGGGACTCAAAGGGCGCAGGCTGGTACCAAGGCACCGGGTCCCGGTGATGTTTCAGACAACTCTGGGCAGCTGGGCTTGGAGTTCACTCATGGTAGTCATGACTGTTGACTAAAGGAGAAAAAGTCAAGCTTTCAAATAACTCAAGTTAGTTTTATCCTGAAGTCTGACGGAGGACTACAGATTAAGGCCAACAGCCTGGGAGCGGCTCCGTCAGGCTCCTCCAACACAGTGTTTCAACTCACTGCTTGTGTAAGGAGTGGGGGTTAATATGTGCAAGAGCACATCCACGTGCTTGGATGTGACATTGAAGCAGAGTCACATCGAGGTTTGGTGGTAGAGTACATCTGCTTATAGATGACAGAGGCATCATCAAGAACCCCATCACATGTTATCTTATGTGTAGGAAAAGGCAATACTTTTTTTGTTTGTTTTTGAGACAGAACCGCACTCCGTCGCCCAGGCTGGAGTGCAGTGGCGCAATCTCAGCTCACTGCAACCTCTGCCCCTCCAGGTTTCAGCAATTCTCTGCCTCAGCCTCCGGAGTAGCTGGGATTACAGGCACGTGCCACCACGCCCGGCTAATTTTTTTATATTTTTAGTAGAGACGGGGTTTCACCATCTTGGCCAGGCTGGTCTTGAACTCCTGACCTCGTGATCCACCCACCTCGGCCTCCCAAAGTGCAGGAATTATAGGCATGAGCCACGGCGCCCGGCCAATAATTTTTTTTTTTTTTTTTTTTTTTTTTTTTTTTGAGTCAGGGTCTTGCTCTGTCATCCAGGCTGGAGTGCAGTGACTGATTTTTAAAAATTTAATCAGCAATCATGGCCACCAGCAAGGGACTCAGAGCCGACTGTTCAGGGTTGTCTGATCATAGCTCACGGTGTAACCTCAAACTCCTAAGCTCAAGTGATCCTCCTGCCTCAGCCTCCCAAGCAGCTAGACATGCGCCACTGTGCCCAGCTACTTTAAGGCCAAGCACGGTGGCTCACACCTGTAATCCCAGCACTTTGGGAGGCTGCAGCAGGTGGATCACTTGAGGTCAGGAGTTGGAGATCATCCTGGCCAACATGATGAAACCCCATCTCTACTAAAAATATAAAAATTAGCTGGGCATGATGGCGCATGCCTGTAATCCCAGCTACTCAGGAGACTGAGGCAGGACAATCGCTTGAACCTCAACTGTGGAGGTTGCAGTGAGCCAAGATCCTGCCACTGCACTCCAGCCTGGGTGACAGAGCTAGACTCTGTCTCAAAAATAAAAATAAAAATAAAAATAGAGACAGGGTCTTGCCATGTTGCCCAGGCTGGTCTCAAACTCTTGGCCTCAGATTATCATCCCACATGGGCCTCCACTGAGCCTGGCAGGGGTCATTTATCTTTGGAGGAATGTAGTGACTCAGGCAAGAGATGTGGGGGCCGTGCACTCTGTCCTGCTTTGTCTTCAAAGCATCTTTCTGGAGAGCTACACATTGTGGAAGAGTCAGGGCTTTGTGAAATTGTACTGCAAGCAGAAAGCTTCTTACATTTGCTACTTTGTTTTGCAAAAGTAACACTTGTGCATTAGAGAGGATTTGAAAAGGACAAAAATACAGAAACTAAGGGGGAAAAATCCATCATCCCACTACTCAGAAACAACCACAGTTAATATTTTGGGATTTTTGTTTTGTTTTCTGACCTTTTATTCTATTTAATTTTTATTGTGGTAAAATCACATACTATAAAATGTACCATCCAAACCATCTTTAGGTGTGCAGTTCATCATTCGTAGTTTTCAGTTTATACACCTGACATCTTTTTTGTCAAATTTATTCTTAGTATTTCATACTAGGTGATGCCTTTGTGGGTCGTGTTTTAAAATTTCTCAATTTCCAATTGTTTCTTGTAAATACATAAAAATACAATTGATTTAGCCGGGCGTGGTGGCTCATGCCTATAATCCCAGCACTTTGGGAGACTGAGGCAGGCGGACCTGAGGTCAGGAGTTCAAGACCAGCCTGGCCAACATGGTGAAACCCTGTCTCTACTAAAAATACAAAAATTATCCGGACGTGATGGCAGGCACCTGTAATCCCAGCTACTTGGGAGGCTGAGGCAGGAGAATCCCTTGAACCTGGGAGGCGGAGGTTATAGTGAGCTGAAATCGTTCCATTGCACACTCCAGCGTGCATGACAAGAGTGAAGCTCCGTCTCAAAAAAAAAAAAAAAAATACGGTTGATTTTTGTTTAATGCTCTTATATCCCACAACCTTGCTAAATTCCCTTACTTGTTCTGGCTTCTGTCTTTTAGAAAACTGACATGAGCTCTGCTAATGATGGAGACGTTGACTGAGTCATCCAAGCCAGCTTGCTATTTCCATTCCTAGACATGAAATTGCCGGGTTGCAGGAAAATGAAGCATTTTGGATGAGTGCTGCCAAACTACTTCCCAAAAGAGCTGCTGACTTCTACTACAGCGGGGGCATTCCTGTCCTCCCCACCCAGCTAGGCAGGCTGTGGGATTTGGGGCAGAGCCACGGGGTTGTCTGTGAAATGGCTCCCGGTCCTGCACCTGGCTCTGACCGACAAGCGTCATCTTCACGGCTTTTCCAGGCATCCTATGGGCGATTTATCTGAGTGTCAGCAAATGAAAAGAGGGCTCTGTGTGAGTTCCTGTCCGTATAGCATGGAGTGTCATTTTAAAGGACACCTTTTGTGCTGTTGTCTAAATACGAGCGGCTGGGGGCATTGAACTAATGGACTTTGGGCAGAGTCAAGCAGCTCCATAGTGAAGGACCAGGAGGCGACTTTCCCTGCCTGGTTCTCACCCTCCTGTCAGTCCTTGCCGGCCAGGGCCCAGTCCATCAGATTCTGCTCGCCCACCTCACCTCCGCAGCCGGGTGGCCTTTCATCCCACTTGATTGAATGGTATGAAATTGCCTCTTTTTAGTCAAAACAGCCACCTATCAGCAATTTCGTGTAGTTCAACCAAATTATTTAAGTGCAGCTGATGCTCAGCACCAATTTTCTCAGCATAAGAATCCCCTGGTTCCCCAGGCCAAGCAGCCCCTCAGGGTCCAGAGCATGGGAAACAGAGGGGTCGTCCTCACAATGGCCTTTCCTGACCAAGTGCATCTTAACCTGAGCAGCTAGAGGGGCAGGGAGATCTCACCTTCCTCATCCTTCTTCCTCTCCTCTGGAAATAGCAGAACCCTCCAGTGGCTTTCCACCTTGTTCAGAGAAAAAGCCCAAGTCCTTAAAGGTCGCCCCATGGTCCAGCCTCCCAACCTCCACCCTGCCCTGGCTCCTCGGGCAGCCTCCCAGGTGTGTGCAATTGTCCCTCCCTTGCATCTTAAAGCCTCTGCCTGTCGTCCAGCACCCCTCCCTGGTCTGGGAGCGTCTCTGTGAGTCATGGCCCCACGGTGCCTCTCACTGCTGGAGCTGTTTACTGTCTGTCTGCCCCCAGAATCCAAGGTCCAGTAGGGCAGAGACTTAGACTGGGTTTCCCCTGTCCTGTCCCCAGGTGTGACCTGGTATGTCGCAGACACCCAGCAGATACTGCATGCATGAATGGATGAATATCCATGTCAAAATACCCTTGATAAAAGTTCCATTTTTGGCCAGGTGTGGTGGCTCACGCCTGTAATCCCAGCACTTTGGGAGGCCAAGGCAGGTGGATCACCTGAGGTCAAAAATTCAAGACCAGCCTAGTCAACACAGTGAAACCCTGTCTCTACTAAAAATACAAAAATTAGCCAGGCATGGCGGGGGTTGCCTGTAATCCCAGCTACTCGTAAGGCTGAGGCAGGAGAATCGCCTGAACCCATGTGGCGGAGGTTGCAGTGGGCCGAGATCATGCCATTGTGCTCCAGCCTGGGCAACAAGAGCAAAACTTCGTCTCAAAACAAAATAAAAAATCCCTTTTCTTGTCCCTGTTCTGCTTGTGCCTAAGGGTGTGTGTAGGACACTGTTGGGCAATTCAGGATTTCTTACACCCGCTTCACTTCAATATTGCTCTTACATTTCAATACCAAGTGTTTTGTTTTGTTTTTTTAGAGATGGGGTTTTGCTCTGTCACCCAGGCTGGAGTACAGTGGCATGATCATGGCTCACTGCAGCCATGAACTCCTGGGCTCAAGTTATCCTCCTGCCTCAGCCTTCTGAGTAGCTGGGACCACAGGTGTGCACCACCATGCCCAGTTTCCAAGTGTGTGTGTGAGAAATAGGAACTCACAGGTGCCCTAACACCTGGATTCTGACATGTTTGAAAAGAGTGGTATAAAGTGCTTCAATCACTGCTGTCCTTCACCATTGCATATTGCTGTGGAGAAGCTTGGGGTCAGCTGTTTTTTCTCTCCTTGTGGTAAGTTGATTTTTCTGCCTGTGTGGCTGTAGGATTTATAGCAGATTTTGTTTCTGGCTACTCAGCCCTTACCAGCTCTTCTCACTCTCCTCCACGGCACTGGGGCTAGACATCTGAAAACTACATTCCCCAGACCCGCTGCCAAGTGGATTTCCATGGGGTTCTGTACTTGGAGGCACTTGTGTGGGGTTAGAATGCAGGGGCTAGGAAGGACCACTCTGCTTTTGACCTTGGCAGCAGCAGCAGCTGTCTCAAGGTGACATCGTAGCAAAGGAGCTCAGGCTCAGATGATGGAGGTTTTGCAGGGTGGAGGCCACCAAGGCCCATCCCTGGTCATGGCTGTGCAGCAGGCGGGATGTCTAGCTCAGGCTCCTACAGGCATCATAGCTACTTCCCACAGGTCAAGATCTTTGGTCAACACCTCCATCCCGTTGTATTCTGTACAGGTTCTCTGTATTAGAAACACACAGAGTGGTTTCTGTTTCCTGTCTGCTGATCCACACTGAGCATCAGGAGTGCATCCAAGAGAAAGACCCCGATCTGTGCTCTGTGGAGAACCCCGACGTGCATTCTGCGGTTGCTTCACGCAGGGGTCCAGATGTTGAGACAGAAGAAGGATCACACCCCTAGAGCGCATGGGAAGTTGTGTTGCTTTGATAATGGACTTTCTGAGGAGGCAGGGCAGGCACAACCTGGTCCCGAACGGCTGAGCGAAGAGGGCGTGTGTTGCTTTGCTGTTTACTGGAGCCGGGGCTGGGGCTGGAGTTTGCGTGGTTTGAACTTCCTGAACACGGGCTTTCTCATTGGCTTGCTCAGATGCAGGGCAAAAGGTTGCAGGTGAGGGGCTTACCTGAAAGTTTTCAGCAGTCAAAGAGCAAAAGCGGAGTCAGACTCTATGATAATCTGGGCTTGGTTCACGTGACCAGGCTCGGATGTGGTGACGGCCTCATTCTAACGGAAAATGGAACGCGATAACCTGTATCATCCCTGTGAACCTTTATCCAGATTACCACCTGGAGTTGTCTGCGATAGGCTGCTGGGGTGGCGCATCAGTTAGCCAGAGCTGTGTCACAGCCGTGCACCTCCATGGCTGAAGGCGTTAAGTGGGCACTTACTGTTGCTTGGGAGGTTCTGGCTCAGCTGCAGTTCTGCTGATCTGGGCCTGGTCTTTGCTGAGCTTGCTTATGAGCCTGTGGCCACCTGGCAGGTCAGCTGAGGGTTAACTAGTTTAGGGTGGTCTCACTATCACCTCTAGGGGTGGCTGAAGGTCAACTGGGGCAATGGGAGTGACTGGGCCACAATGCGTCTCATCCTCCAGCACTCTAGCCTGGGCTTGTTCCCATAGCAGCATGGCAGGAACAGAGGGAGGAGTGTTCACGGTTGCCTTGTCTTTCTTCTTTCTCTTTCCTTCCTCTCTTTCTTTCCAGCTTTATTAACATACATTTCATATACCATAAATACACTCTTATCTACAGCCATACCACCCTGAATGTGCCCGATCCCGTCTTATAAAATGCACTCATTTCCAGCATACAATTCAATTGCTTTTCACAAATGGAGAGTCATGCAATGGTAACGACTCTAAGCTTAGAACACCTCCATCACCCCAAAAGCAGGCTGCACACCCCTGCAGTCACTCCCTGTTCCCACCCGTGGTCCCCAGGGACTGAACTATTCCATTCATTTCCTGTCTCTCTAGATTTGCCTTTTCTGGACATTTTGTATCAGTAGAGTCATAAAATCTATGGTCTTTTGTGTCTGATGGCTTTCACTCAGCATAGCCATGTTATTCCATGTATCAGAATTTTGTTCCTTTTTATTACCATGTCATGTCCCACTGCATGAATAGACCACACTGTTTCTCCATTCACCAGTGGATAGACACTTGGGTTATTTCCAGTTTGGGGGCTACTATGAATAAAACTGCTATAAATATTCACGTACAGGTTTTTGTGTGCAGATATGTTTTCATTTCTCTTGGGTGGATACCTAGGCGTGGGATTGCTGGGCCATATGGTGACTCTATGTTTAACAATCCAAGAACCTGCCAAACTGTCTCCAAAGCAGCTACTGCACCATTTTACATTCCTGTTACGAATAAGCGAGGGTTCTAGCTTCTCCACAACCTCTCCAGCTCTTATCTGTCTTTCTGGTTACAGGCATCCCAGGGTGTGCAGAGTGGTATCTCGTGGTTATAATTTGCATTTCTCCATTAACTAATGTTGCCAAGCATTTTTGAAAGCATCTGAATATGTCCTTTGGAGAAATATCTCTTCAAATCTTTTGGCCATTTTAAATTGGGATGTTTGTCTTCTTACTTAGTTGTAAGACACAGGCACACACATATTATTAATATAAGTCCTTTAGGGAATATATAAAATTCGAGTGTTTTCTCCCATTCTCTGGGCTGGCTTCTTGTTGAAAAATCTATTGACCATAAATGTAAAAGATTACTTGTGGATTTTCAGTTCTTTTCCATTTATCTGTATGTCTATCATATTTCCAGTACCACACTGTCTTGATTACTGTGACTTGGTAGTAAGTTTTGAAATTAGGAAGTGTGAGTTTTCCATCTTTGACCTTTTTTTTAAGATTATGTTGGCTGTTTGGGGTACTTTATTGGCATGTCAATTTCTAGGAAAGCAAAGAAAACAAAACAAAGCCAGCTGAAATTTTAGTAAGGACTACAATACATCTGTAGATGAATGTGGGAATTATTTTTATCTTAACAGTGTTGAGTTGTCCAATCCATGAACATGGGATGTCTCTCCATTTAGGTCTTCTTTCAGCAACATTTTGTAATTTTCAGTGGACATGACTGCACTTGCTCAAGGGGTCTTGAGGTTCAGTCCTGGGACTGTTAAATGACATGTCTAACACACTCTGTTGGACACAGTTCTGGGGTCCATGCACCAGATACAAGACATGGAGAAAGAGACTACCCCTGTTGGTAGGAAGCATTGCAAGGACATATGGTACAGAGTGTGGATCCAGGGATGGTGAAGAAATGTGGCCATTGCTCTCACCTTTTTAGCACAGGTGTGAATGATGACTATGAGGAATGAGGAATGACTATGAGTGCAGTTGCTGATGCCTGCACTGGGGAACTTAATGAAAGTCAGTGCAAATCCTCTGGTTAAATGTCTTCATTTACAAATGACAAAAAAATGGAGCATCTATCATGGGCCTAATCACTTACCTCATGTAGCCTCAGCACTGACTTAGTCGAAAGTCACCCCAAATTGGCCTTGGAAGTTGCAGAAGTCCAAGGAAAGTTGAATCTAGAGCCTCACCAGGTCATGTATATGAGTAGAGTCCTGAGAATCAGAATGAGAATATTACCTGGGTTGGAATGAGTCTGATGAACTTGAACTTCCAACCTCTCTCCAGACTCCCGGGCTTACAAAGCAGCCCCTCCTCCCCTCTGTGTAGACTGGCCTTCCTTTGCTTGGCAGGTAAGTGGTACAGATTTTAACCTTGCCCAACAGGAGGTCCGGTCTTTGCCTTCAGCTCCTGGGCACTAATCTCTAGGTCCTTAGGATGTCCAGCCTAGTAAGAGGGTCTTTGTTTCTGTGGAGGTTTTGGGCCACACCAGACAGTCTACACTTACAATGTGATTTATGGTGAGAGTCTCGGGTCACATGGGATTGCCTGATGTCCAGAGGGACCAGAGACTGAGGTTGGCCACACAGACAATCAGTCATGGAGTCCAATAAAGACTTTGGACACTGAGGCTCAAGTGAGCTTCCCTGCTTGACCATACTCCATGCAGACTGTCACACATCAGTACCAAGAAGTCACATTATCCACAACTCTGGAGGGAGAGGACACCTGGAAGCTTGAACGTGGTGTCTCCTGGCCCCTGACCCCAGTGCCTGTTCCTTTGACTGCTTTTAATCCATATCTTTTTGCTGTAATAAACCATAAACACGAGTATAACAGCTTTCAGTGAGCTCTGTAGGCCCTTCTGGTAAATTGTTGAACCACAGAGTGATCTCGGGAACCCTCCAGACCTACAGTGGGTATCAGAAGTAAGGGCAGTTTTGCAGAATGCAGCCCCTAACTTCATGCCTGCCCTGTGATCACCTCCCCCAAGGCAGTTGTTTGCTGGGTGATTATCCCATCTCACAGCCTCAGCATCCCTTTTTGCCTCTAGATTCGTAACTCAAGGCAGATCCCAGCATGCCCCATGGGGACACATATAAGGTCTAAACCCAATGAGAGATGGCTGACACCCCAAAATTCATATGGGTAGAAACTCTTGGGTTGAGTGTGGGGATGGCTTCTGTCTTAGTCTGGCCTGCTTTAAGAGGCTCCCATAGACTAAGTGGTTTATAAACAACAGATATTTATTGTTCACAGTTTGGGAGGCTGGAAGTCTGAAATCAAAATGCTGGCAGATTCCGTGTCTGTTGAGGGTTTGTTCTTCATAGACAGTGCCTTCTCACTCTGTCCTCATGTGGCCAAGCTTGAACAGCTTCCTAGGGCCTCTTTTAGAGGGCACTAAACCCACTCATGAAGGCTGTGCCCTTATGATGTATTCACCTCCCCAAGACCTCACCTCCTAAGACTATCACCTTGGAGGTGAAGACTTCAACATACGAATTTGGGGGGATTCAAATATTCAGTGCACAGCAGCTTCCAAGGGTGGTCCTCCACCGTGGGTGGATCCGGTCACGCTTATCCATGTGTATTTCCTTATCAGAGCTGCTGGCATGTGGGTGATTGCTTACCAGTGAGGAGGGGTCCCTGGTTTGCTTGGTTAGACAGCCGAAACATGCACTCAGTGGCCCTCACTGACTGAGGTCAAGACGCCAGCACACCTCTGGTGTAGCTGAGAAAAAATGAGAGGGCTTAGGGAATGGGATACTGTTACGGTTTTGTCCTGTGTAGCTCATCCTGCACCTCTATGCCTTGTAGATGTTCCCACCTCTTAGCGGGTAGATCCTTTCCCCTGAATGGGGAAAGAAATTTTACTCCAGAGCTCGGCCTCAGAGACAAGCTAACCACGTCATATTTCTTCATTCCTTTAACGAATGCTTCACTAGTGTTCACTCTATGCCAGATCTTGCTCTGAAACCTTTGCAAAAATAATTCACTTAATCAACCCACAGCACCACAGGTGTTTTGTTGGTGATACTGTTATTATTCCCATTTTGCAGGTAAGAAACTGAGGCATACAAGGGCTACATGGATGGCCACAGTCACAGAGCTGACAGAGCATCCTGATCCCTTCCAGATCACTCAGCATGAAGCTCCCACCTCCACACAAGGGGGAGAGGCCCCAGGCCCGCACCTCTCTCCTTGGCATGAATTTGGTCTCCAAATGTGCTGTGAGCACATGCATGGACAAGAAGCACATGAGCCTCCCCAGAGCAGACAGGATTCTCAAGGATGCTATGCCCACTCTGGAAGGGTGCCCCTGATGGGCGCCTCTGCCCTCTCTTGTCCCCCTTCCTGAGGTACAGACCCTCACAGGCCCAGCCTTGTGCAGAGCCCAGTTCCAGTCCCTGTCTGGGCAGAGCCTGTGGCCTGGCTGTGTCCCCAGAGCCCAGTGCCTCCCAGACGCAGCTGGGTCCGACAGCCCTGCCCCTGTGGGTCCACATGCCTCCTTCTGACCTCCCAACTTGGCTATGCATTTTATCGTCATTTTAGAAAATCAGCACTTCTGGCGCTTGGGGTATAAACAGAGCTCCCGGCCCTGCCTGTTCAGGCATCTTGGGCAGGAGAAACCAGCCTTTTGCCCGTGGCCTAGGGGTCCACTCCAGTCTGTCTAACCACAGTGAGGATTCTGTTGTCGTGAAGCACCTGCGCACAGAACATTCTCCTGGTGCCCCAGTGATGGACATTTCAAGCTGTTGCTGTGGAGCCGCCTGTGTGCAGGTTTTTTGAGGGATGGCTCTATCGCTGTGGGTGTACCGTGTCAAGAGCGAACACGTCTGAAGATGTCGGTGGGGGCAATGGTGCTGCTCTGCACAGAGGCTGCACACTGTGCGAGCTCACCCAGAGAGGGAAGAGAGTTCCCTTTCCAGCACCGGGAGTGGGTGGGGCTCCTATGAAGAACAAAAATATGTGACCTTATTTGTACCCCAAGCTGGTAGAACAGGTTGCACTGGCTATGTTTGTCTATAGTGTCTTTTGCCATGAGATAATTTTAATTTTTACATGGAAAAATCTGTCATTTCTTCCATTATGTATATATGTATATTGCAAATATATATATATATTGCAAATTCAGAGTTCATGGTGGAGTCTTTGCTGAGTAAAAGTCTTAAATGCTTATGGTCGAATCTGTCCATCATTTTGGGACGTATGTTGCAAGAAGCATTCCTCAGTTTGTTCACTGTGGTTCTCTTAACTGATCAGAAGTTTGAAATTTTTGTGTAGTCAGGTCTGTCAGTCTTTCTTTGTGGCTTCTGTGCTTTTATGGTGGGGGTGTTGAGGAGGACCACAAATAATGGCCCATCCCTCCCCCGACACACATACACACCAAATTCAGACCAAGTGAGGCCCATGAGTCAAACTGGTGGAAATGAAAATCCGGTTCAGTACTGACAGGGCTGGGTTGAGGCTGTGGATTAGATAAGCAGCTGCCATGGGCTCCATGAAGCATGCCCCTCTAACAGACACCCTCTGGTGACAGTTGGATGGGAAAAATGAGGTAGAAACTGTCATGTTGCTTCCCACGTTTTCCACCAGCAAGCCCAGACATGGAGATGGTCAGCATTTCTGAGGCAGCAGTAACAGAAGCCTCAGAGTCTCACCCCTAGACCTCATGTCATAGGATATTCATTTTGCTGTTACTTGTCGTGGCTAGGGGAATATGGTCCTAGAGTCAAACACAGGGGCATCTTCTGTTTCCACAGTTTCTAGATTGTGGCAGGAATGGAAGCTTCCTTGAGAGGTGCATTGGATATCTTTTTGCTGTGTAATGAATCATCCCAAAGCTCAATGACCATGCATTCAGGTCATGATTCTGTGGGTTGACAATTTGGGCTGGGCTCAGCAGGATGGTTATTCTGCTAGGCTTGGCTGGGTTAACTCTTGCTTCTGTGGTCAGCTGTTGGTTCTGTTGTTAGTTGGTGGGTCAGCTGGGATCTGGCTGGTTCTTATTGGCATCACACACAGGTCTATTAGTTGACTGGTTTGGGGCTGGGGTGCTTCAACACTTATCCAGTTTCTTAGCCTCACCAATACTTGTTCACATGGTTCCAGTTCTCCAAGAGCACCAGAGCAGGAGCTCCACAGCTTTACTTTGAATACCTTCTTTGATCAAAGCTAGTCACAGGCCAGTCCCTAATGAGGGGGCTGGGGGAGGTGGTGAAATTGATCTACTTCTTGACTGCAGGAGCTGCAAAGGATCTGTGGCCATTTCTAATCTGCCACAGCAGGACAGTTCTGCAGTACCATTGTGAGAGCCATTGCTGAGGCTCGACTGAAACCCTGCTCTTCCCACTGTCACAGTGCTCTTAATTCTCTCCATTCTGCCTTGATTCAATCCCCTTTTTACCAAAAGTAGCCAGGATAAGTTTTTGTTATCCACAGCTGAATCCTGTCTCCTGCAGTATTTGATACCAGAAGTGACTGCAGAGAACAGACCTTTGAGGGTGAGATTCTGGGATGGTTTCTGCGACCTGGTTGGGTTTGGGGGCCATGAGGATGAAGGGATATTTGGAGTCCATGGCACCTGGTGAAAGTTATTAAGTAACCACCCATGCTCACCCAGATTGAAGTGCCTGTGCAGTGTGGGTCTGGTATGGCAGCACAGTACAGCGGGCAGGAGGGGCACAGGGCTGTGGGATGGGGCGGCTGCTCTGAGCTGCACTGGAGAGTCTAATGAAACAAGATGACATAGTTGGGCTTTTCAAATGCTGAGCTCAAGCCATGGTCAGAGAACAAGAAGGTTTCCATAATCACTAAAAGAATCTCTTATCTCTTAAGGCTGTTGAGTCTGATGTGCCCTCAAGTCAGCCTCAGGGCATTATTGGGAGGTTTGCTGAATGCCGATGTAGACTGGACTTTCATCCTCCCTCAGGTCTCTTATGTGAGAATCAGGGCATGGACTGGGAATCAGGAGGGGAGCGATGAACTGCATACCCTGACAATCACGCCAAGCAGAAGTAGCCCCTGTTTGATGGGTCTGGTCCTGCCTTGTTTGAAGACCTTGCTGTGACCTCACCTGATGTGGTTACTTTGCAAGTAGGTGCTGACTTCCATCCCACTCCACCACTACCAACCTCACCGCTTCCAAACCTGCAATTAGAATCAGATCCCGGCATGTCCCGGGGGGATCAGCACAAACCTAATTTGGGAAAAGAAGGCTTACACATCAAAAGGTTTGCAAGATTTGTCATTTATATTGTTAGAAGACTGGGGGTGTGTAGGGGGGTGGCTTCTGCAAACACTAAACCTGGGAGAGAAGCACAAACTTAAAGATTAGAGTCTGTTGAGCTGTGTGCATTTACAAGAGATTCTGAATTCAGTATTTTTAGCTTAAGAAGCTGGAAGTAGCCGGGTGCGGTGGCTCACACCTGTAATCCCAGCACTTTGGGAGGCCGAGGCCGGCAGATCACAAGGTCAGGAGATCGAGACCATTGTGGCTAACATGGTGAAACCCTGTCTCTACTAAATATACAAAAATTAGCTGGGTGTGGTGGTGGATGCCTGTAGTCCCAGCTATGTGGGAGGCTGAGCCAGGAGAATGGCATGAACCTGGGAGGTGGAGCTTGCAGTGAGCAGAGATCATGCCACTGCACTCCAGCCTGGGCAACAGAGCAAGATTACATCTAAAAAAAAAAAAAAAAAAAAAAAAAAGCTGGAAGTGCTTTTAACATTTTTCTTCATTGGTTGATTGAAGCCTGAGCTCCAGAGTCACCTCCATCAGTGGAGGCTGAGCCGCTGAAGCGCCTTGGCATGACGTAGAGGAAGGAGTGGAAAATGAGGAAAGAGGTACTCATCCCCTGACTCTCCCCCATGAAGACCCTGAGAAAAAGTCCCTCACCATGGCCTGGGAAATAGGTGGGAGAGCAAACGCTGGCTTTTGGCCCAACCCCAAGGCTGTCCTCCTCAGGTGGGAGTGAGAGAGGGAGATGCTGCTGTTAAAACGGCTCCCTGCCTGCAGTGGGGATGATGGGCAACATCCTAAAGGGTCAGATCATAGAGAGAGAAGCAAAAATGAATGGACTTAGGTTGGTTAGAATGAATAAGTAAGTCTAGGAGCTAACTATTTGGGGATGAAATCAAAATAAAATAGAAAAACAATGAGAAAACCCAATCAAGGAGAGAAAAGAGGGACTCGCCCTCCACGTCGACTGCCTGACCCTCTTCCAAGCACACTTTCCTTCTTTTCATTCCTGCTCTAAAACTTTTGTTTTTTTTGAGATGGAGTCTCGCTCTGTCACCCAGGCTGGAGTGCAGTGGCCCGATCTCCACTCACTGCAAGCTCTGCCTCCCGGGTTCACACCATTCTCCTGCCTCAGCCTCCCGTGTAGCTGGGACTATAGGTGCCACCACCGCGCCCGGCTAATTTTTGTATTTTTAGTAGAGACAGGGTTTCACCGTGTTAGCCAGGATGGTCTCGATCTCCTGACCTCGTGATCCGCCCATCTCGGCCTCCCAAAGTGCTGGGATTACAGGCATGAGCCACTGGGCTCAACCTCATTTTTAATTTTTTAAAATGTTAAAAAAAAATTGTTTTTGAAACAGCTCACTCTGTTGCCCAGGCTGGAGTGCAGTGGCACAATCTCGGCTCACTGCAACCTCTGCCTCCTGGGTCCAAGTAATCCTCTTGCCTCACTTTCCCAAGTAGCTGGGACGACAGGTGCACACTGCTGTGCCCGGCTAATTTCTTTTGTATTTTAGTAGAGACAGGGTTTCATTGTGTTGCCCAGGCTGCTCTCGAACTCCTGAGCTCAGGCAATCCACCTGCCTTGACCTCCCAAAGTGCTAGGATTACAGGCGTGAGCCACCGCGCCCGGCCTAGATCCTGTCTTAAAAAAAAAAAAAGAAAAAAATCTGTCAATAAAAATAACATATTTTAAAAATAATATTGATAACAAAACTCCAAAATGTAGCACAATAACATAAAATTACAGGCTGTAATGGCAATCATTGCAACGTTATTGTCGTTTGCAATAACGACAATGCAAAAATATTAAATAAGATATTGGTAAATAGGATCAAGCAGCACATTTTTAAAAATCACACTCTGGGCTGGGCGCAGTGGCTCACGCCTGTAATCCCAGCACTTTGGGAGGCCGAGGCAGGTGGATCACGAGGTCAGGAGGTCAAGACCATCCTGGCTAACATGGTGAAATCCCGTCTCTACTAAAAATACAAAAAATTAGCTGAGTGTGGCGGCATGCGTGCCTGTAGTCCCAGCTACTCGGGAGGCTGAGGCAGGAGAATGGCGTGAACCCGGGAGGTGGAGCTTGCAGTGAGTGGAGATCGTGCCACTTCACTCCAGCCTGGGTGACTGAGCAAGACTCCTTCTCAAAAAAAAAAAAAAAAAAAAAAAATCACACATTACAATGGCTTGCGCCTGTAATCCCCATGTGTTGGGAGGTCAAGGTGGGAGGATTGCTTGAGGCCAGGACTTTGAGACCAGCCTGGGAAACGTAACAAGATCCTGGCTCTACAATGTTTGAAAAATTGCCTGGGCGTGGTAGTGCACACCGGTAGTCCTAGCTACTCGGGAGGCTGAGCCAGAAGGATCGCTGGAGCCTAGGAATTTGGCTTTACAGTGAGCTATGATCACACCACTGCACTCCAGTCGGGGTGACAGAAAAAAACAACATCCACTTAAAAAAAAACCCACACAACCATACTCTGAAACTGCATGACGTCTACCATGGAATCATGGAATGTAAGGGTGGCTCTTTTTTTTTTTTTTCTTTTTTTTTGAGGCGGAGTCTCGCTCTGTCGCCCCAGGCTGGAGTGCAGTGGTGAGATCTCGGCTCACTGCAACCTCTACCTCTCGGGTTCAAGCGATTCTCCTGTCACAGCTCCCGCATAGCTGGGATTACAAGTGCATGCCATCATGCCCAGCTAATTTTTGTATTTTTAGTAGAGACAGGGTTTCACCATGCTGGCCAGGCTGGTCTCCAACTCCTGACCTCAGGTGATCTGCCCACCTCAGCCTTCCAAAGTGCCAGGATTACAGGCATGAACCACTGCGCCCACCCAGGATGGCTCATTAATGGAGAATATTTTAATACAATTCACCATATTAACAAATCAGAAGGCACAAGTTATTAACCTCTCCTTAGATACTTGAAGAGGCATTTTATAAAATTTAACATATCTTATTTTGTTGAGGAAATTTACATACAGTCAAATGGACAGATTTTTAAAACAATCTTAAACCTACGGAAAAGTTTCAACTTATTTTCTGGAACCATTTGAGAGTAAGTTGCTGACCCGATGCCCCATCACCCTCAAGTGCTTTAGTGTGTGGTTCCCATAGCAAGAATATTCTCCCAAATAATCAAAATCCAACTCTCAAAGTCAGGAAACTGGCCGGGTGTGGTGGCTCACGCCTGTAATCCCAGCACTTTGGGAGGCTGAGGGGGGGCGAATCACGAGGTCAGGAGATAGAGACCATCCTTGCGAACACAGTGAAACCTCGTCTTTACAAAAAATACAAAAATTAGCCGGGTGTGGTGGCGGGCGCCTGTAGTTCCAGCTACTCGGGAGGCTGAGGCAGAAGAATCTCTTGAACCTGGGAGGTGGGGATTGTAGTGAGCCAAGATCGCGCCACTGCACACCAGCCTGGGCAACAGAGCGAGACTCTATGTCAAAAACAAACAAGCAAACAAACAAAAAACCACCAAACAAAGTCAGGAAACTGACACTGATGAAGCAGTGCCTTCTAGTTGTCAAACTCCCTGCAGATTTCATCACTTTCCTCACACGATCCCATCTGGAACTCCACACTGCATTCGGTTGCCCCATCTCTCCAGTCTCCTTCCGTTTGGATTCGTTCTTCAGTATTTCCTTGACTTTTATGTCTGGACACATTGGAAAAATCACATGCCGGTTATTTTGTAGGATGTTCCTCAGTCTGGATCTGCCTGAGGTTTCCTCGTTGTTAGACTCAGAATGTACATTGTTGTTACGAACATCTCAGAAGACAGGCTGTGTTCCCAGGGCACCCCATCAGGTGAACACACATTTCACTTTGCCCTGTTACAGACGATCTGCACCTTGATCAGTTCTCAGAATGTGAAGCTGCTCTCTCTCTCTCTGTAATTACTGAACATTTTGTGAGAAGGTATATTGAGACTATGCAAATATCCTAGTCCTCATAAGTAATACATATCAGGGTGGATTCATGAATTCTTATTTATTCAATGCATTCTAATTGTAACTTTCAGTATTTATTTTATAGCCAAATCATCCCAGATTTGACCACTTAAGCTAGCTCCTATGTCTTTTTGACATACCCCCTTCATTTGTTTTTTTGTCTGTTTGTTTGTTTGTTTGAGACAGAGTCTTGCTCAGTCACCCAGGCTGGTATACAGTGGCATGATCACAGCTCACTGCAGCTCCACCTCCTGGGTTCAAGGGATCCTCCCACCTCAGCCTCCCAGGTAACTGGGACTATAGGTGCTCACTACCAGTCCCGGCTAATTTTTCTCTGTTTTGTTGTTGTTGTTGTTGCTGTTGTTGTTTTCAGACAGAGTCTGGCTCTGTCACCCAGGCTGGAGTGCAGTGGCGTGATCTCGGCTCACTGTAACCTCTGCCTCCTGGGTTCAAGTAATTCTCCTGTCTCGGCCTCCCAAGTAGCTAGGACTACAGGTGTGTGCCACTATGTCTGGCTAATTTTTTATATTTTAGTAGAGACGGGTTTCACAATGTTGCCGAAGCTGGTCTCGAACTCCTGAGCTCAAGCAATCCGCCTGCCTTGGCCTCCCAAAGTGCTGGGATTACAGGCGTGAGCCACTGCACCCAGCGAGTCCCAGCTAACTTTTACAAAGTTGTTTGTAGAACCAGGGTCTTGCTATGTTGCCCAGGCTGGTTGC
Source organism: Chlorocebus sabaeus (assembly GCF_047675955.1). Lineage (NCBI taxonomy): Eukaryota > Metazoa > Chordata > Mammalia > Primates > Cercopithecidae > Chlorocebus > Chlorocebus sabaeus. Next base: position 81,521,606 of record NC_132927.1, on the reverse strand, counting down.
GAAGTCCTGGGCTTAAGGGATCCTCCCATCTCAGTCTCCCAAGCATCTGGGACTACAGGTGTGCACCCACCACACAGGCCCCTTCATTCTTGAAGCACAACTTACTCTCTGATAAACATGGTGTTCCAGGGCTCCCCTTATATGTTCCCTGAACCAACCTAGTTACTAGCCATTCCTTCAAGGATCCCTAATTCCTTTTAGTGGAGGAGGTATTCCAATATACAGATCTTAAGTGTACAATTCAATGAGATTTGAGAAATGTATGCGCCATTGCAGACAATAGCCTCCATCAAAGTATAAGCCATTTCCATCACCCCAAAAAGTTACTTTGCTCTTGAAGATTATTCCTAACCCCATAAGCAATCGCTCTTCTGATTTCTCTCAACATAGATTCATTTTGCCTCTGAATTCATGATTATATTCAAATGAAGAATTCATTTATTCTTCATTTGAATAGAAATATTAAGTACACATGTTTTTGAGTTTGGCGTTTTTTATTCCATCTAAAGTTTTTGAGGTTCCTTCATGTTGTGGCATACATCAATCATTCATTTTTGTTTTTGCCGCGTAGTATTTCATGGTAGGGCTCTACCACGATTTCTTTATCACCTTGATAATGCTGTAGCATTATAGGCATTGGTCACCATGCCTGACCCTTCTCTCTTTCTCTCTTTTCTAGAGACAGGGTCTTGCTCTGTCACCCGGGCTGGAGTGCAGTGCTGATCATAGCGCACTGCAGCCTCGAACTCCTGGGTTCACGTCATAGTCCTGCTTCAGTCTCCCAAATAGCTAAGACTACAGGAGTGTGCCACCAGGCCTAACTCTGTGTGTGTGCGTGTGTGTGTGTGCATGTGTGTGTGTGTGCGTGTGTGTGTGTGCATGTGTGTGTGCGTGTGTGTGTGTGTGTGCATGTGTGTGCGTGCATGTGTGTGTGCATGTGTGTGTGTGCATGTGTGTGTGTGTGCAGATGGGGTATTGCTATATTGCCCAGGCTGGTCTTGAACTCTTGGCCTAAGGCAATCCTCCCACCTCAGCTTCCCAAAGAAGGGGGATTACAGTGTGAGCCAGCATGCCTGGCCTTCTAGTTTCCATTTCACTATGGAGATTTCATGTTTGTCCATTCATGTCGCTCATTTGCTCCTTTAATCTTGGGACCTATTTACAACAGGTCTTTTAAAGTTAAGGTCTGCTAATTCCAACATCTGTTCACCTGGAGATCTGCTTCTATTTACTTCTATTCTACTGGCAGATCATCTTGAACATATCAGGCTTGACTTCTGCTTGTTTTTAAATTTATTTTTATTTTGTTTTGAGACAGGGTCTCACTTTGTTGCCCAGGCTTGAGTGCAGTGACGTGATCATGGCTCACTGCAGCCTCAAACTCCTGGGCTCAAGTGATCCTCCCACCTCAGCCTCCTGGAGAGCTGGAACTACAAGTACCCACCACCGCACCTGACTGCTTGTGTTTTGATAATATAAAATAATGTTATTAAAAATTCATATGGCTCCTGCCTATAATCCCAACACTTTGGGAGGCCAAGGCGAGAGGATTGCTTGAGCCTAGAAATTGGAGACCAGTTTCTGCAACATAGTGAGACCCTGTCTTTAAAAAAAAAAAAAAAAGTAAAAAATTAAAATAAATTAGCTGGGCATGGTGTCACGTGTCTGTAATCCCAGCTACTTGAGAGGCTGAGGTGGGAGGATTGCTTGAACCTAGGAGGTTCAAGTGAACCATGATTGTACCACTGTACTTCAGCCTGGGCAACAGAGTGAGACCCTGTCTCAAAAAGAAAAATGTTTATTCTTAATTGTAAATTGAGCAAAAGTATACATTATAAAATGATACATCTGATACCATCCCTTATTTGTAAAAATTTGACAATGGCTATATAAGCATAGAAAGGACTAGAAGGAAATATTTTACGATCATAGTAAAGTTATCCCTGGTTTGTTGAGATAATGATTTTAGCCTTCTCCGAGCCTTCAGTTTTCTGCAATGAATATGCTTGTAGATGTCCTCAGTTTTCCTTATCTAAAGTTTTTGTTTTTATGTGATAAGAACACTTAACGTGGGATCTACCCTCTGTACAAATTCTTAAGTGTAGTACACTACAGTATTGTTAACTATGGGGCGATGTTGTACAGGAGATCTCTAGAACTTACTCATCTTGCATAATTGAGACTTTATGCCCATTGACTAGAAACTCCCCATTTCCCCCTTCTCCCAGCTCCTGGCAGGCAAACAACATTCTATTCCCTGACTTTATGAGTTTGACTATTCCAGATACCTCATATAAGCGGGATCAGGTAGCATTTGTCTTCCTGTTTTTGTTTCTGTCTTCCTTTCCTGTTTTCCTGTGCTTCATCCCTCTTCTCGTGTTTTCTTTTTTGGGTTTCATTCATATTTTTGTGTTGCTATGCTTTGATTCCTTTCTCCATTTCTTCTGTGTAACTTCTATAGCTATTTTCTTTGTGTTTACCATAGGGCTTATATAAAATACCTTATAATTAAAATAGTGTGTTTTAAGCTGATAACTTCAATCACATAAGCAAATTCTACACTTTTACCATTACTCCTACTTTATGTTACTGATGTCACAATTAACATCCACTTATATTGTGCACCCATTAAAATATTTTTAGTTGTAGTTATCTTCAATAATTCTGTAATTTAACTTTTATGTTAGAACTAAAGGGATTTACCCACCACCATGACAGTAATACAGTATTCTGTATTTGTCTATATATTTACCCTTGTCAAAGAGTTTTATGTGGCTGGGCACGGTGGCTTACGTCTGTAATCCCACCACTTTGGGAGCCCGAGAAGGGCGGATTACTTGAGGTCAGAAGTTTGAGACCAGCCTGGCCAACGTAGTGAAACTTCGTCTCTACTAAAACTACAAAAATTAGCTGGGTGTGGTGGTGCGTGCCTGTAATCCCAGCTACTTGGGAAGCTGAGGCAGGAGAATTGCTTGAACCTGGGAGGCGGAGGTTGTAGTGAGCTGAGATGGCATCATTGTACTCTAGCCTGGGCAACAAGAGCGAAACTCCATCTCAAAAAAAAAAAAACAAAAAACAAAAAAATAAAAACAGTTTTATGTTTTCTTATGCTGTCATGTTGCTGTTTATTGTCCTTTCATTTCCAGTGAAATAACTCCCTTCATTATTTCTTATAAGGCAAGTTAATAGTAAAGAACAGTGTCAGCTTTTGTTTGTCTGGAAAGTATGTCTCTCAGCTTCATTTTTGAAAGACAGTTTTTTCCCAGGTACAATATTCTTGCTTGGTAGTTTTTAAAATGTCAGCACTTTGTGTATGTCATCCCATTCCCTCTGGTTTGCAAGATTTCTGAAAAATTAGTTTATTTCTTATGGAGATTCTCTTAAATGTGATAAGTCACTTTTCCCTGCTGCTTTCTAATTCTCTGTCTCTGGCAACTTGATTTTAATGTAGCCTTGCTGTAAATTTCTTTGAGTTCATCTTATTTGGGACCTTTTGGGCTTCTTGAATCTGGATGCCCATTCTTCCCCAGATCTAAGGAGTTTTCAACCATTATTTCTTTGAATATAATGGTTCTTTCCCTTATCTTTCTGGGACTCCCTTAATGCATCTATTGGTCTGCTTGATGGTGTCCCATAAGTCCCTTCTACTTTCTTTACTCCTTTTTTCTTTTTGCTGTTTGCTCCTATGATTAATTTCCAGTGACCTTTCTTTGAGTTCACTGATCCTTTTTTCAGATGGATCCAATCTGCTGTTCAGCTCCTCTTGTGAATTTTTCAGTACAGTTATCTTATTCTTCAGCTCCACGATTTCTGTTTGGTACTTTTTAGTATTTTCTGTCTCTGTTGAAATTCTCCCATTGTTTATACATTGTTTTCCTGTCTTCAGTGAGCAATTTTATGACAGTTATTTAAAATTCTCTGTCCAATAAATCATATAACTCCCTATCACTAGGGTCAGTTTCTAGAGATTTATCTTATTCCTTTGTTTGAAACATCGTTCCCTGTTTCTTCATTTTCTTTGCCTTTCTGTGTTGGTGTCTGAACATTAAACAAAGCAGGCCTCTGTCAAGTTTTCATGAACTGGCCAGGTACAGGAGAAGACCCTCACCAATCAGCCAAGCCAAAGATTCTGGGAGCCTCTCTAAACTTCCTGCTGACCCAACCCACCTTCTTTGTTTTCTTCAGCCCCCAGGTGTCTAGAGTATGCCAAGTCCTGTCAGCACTTTAGACAAGTGACTGAAAGAAGTTCTTCAGGTAGCCTCCAGAAAATTGGATTGTTGGGTGTTCTGTTCAACTGTTTTCTTCCCTAGGGAGAAGCTTGAATCTAAGATGTGTTATGTTTTTTTCCTATTCACTCTGTGCTGAGTTGGGCTGTGGTGACTAGTTGCACTCTAGATCATCCCACCATGTCTCTTCTCATGGCCCTGAGGCAGTGGGGTTATTTCAGGTCCCTTCCATGCTCTGAGACAGGCTAGACAGAAGTCAGCCCCCTGGGTAGCCCTCAGAAAAGTTGAGGTATTGAATACACAGCTCGTTTCTCTCTCACTCCATGGTAAGTTGGGAGCTAGGGGATTTCCTCGCAGTCATACTGCACTGTGCTGGGCGTAGGGATCATGCCAAGAGGGTGTCTTGAATTCCCTACTGGTTTCAATGTGAGTAGATTCATCTCACCTGGAATGCAGGAGACTCTAAACTAGTTTCTGGATTTCTTGCAAAGGGAATTTTCATGAATTGTTGTTGAGTTGATGTCTTCGTGGTTTTGAAAAGGAGAGTCCAGAGCCTCCAATTCCATCATTTCGCTGATGTCACTCCAGGCTTGGTTTTATGCTTTGTAAGGGTGAATCTGTTTGGGTTTTGTTCTTAGTGCTATGCTTTGGCCCTTGTTCTGGAGTGTGATTCTTATTCTTAAGCCACGGCCTTTCTGATTTCTCAACTGATTGCCTGAGGGGCTCAGTGAGGTTTCTCCACCCTAGCTGGGCAAGAACTGCAATGTCACCTCGCACTGCACACTGCTGGGCTTGTCTGTCAGCTCTCAGCGCCACAGCAGCAGCTTCCCGCTAGGCCTTGTGAAGGATCACCCTGCACATGTATAGCCTGGACTCACCCAGGGATCCGAGGGACCCACATGCAGCCTCTGTACCCTCATTCTACGTAGCACGCTCCCCTTCACTGCCCTGCTCTACCAATTGCAGCCACCTCAGCGCCCAAACGCTGACCTCTGCTTTCCCAGCCAGTGATCTCTGCTGCGGCTTTACCTCTCATATCTTGGTAGGAAAACCCAAGGTAAAAAGACAGGGCAAACTTGGACTCACTTCAGGTATTTCCCTTCTCTCAGGTTATCACAGTCCTGCCAGTTGTCCAATTCCTGTACATAATTGCCTTATACATTTGGCCCAATTTTATCATTGTTTATGGCAGGAGGCTAAGTATAAATCTCATTACTTGTCGTGGCCAGAATCAACTTGCATTCTCAATAATACTTCTCAATGTGCTGCCATACATTTATGTCAGCCTCAAAGCTACCCCTTTGCCAAATGGGGAAGATACTAGAAGCATCTCTGTCAAGGTGAAAACTCAGGAAGGTGTCTTCTATCATCACTGTTATTTAATTTTTTTGCAATTGGGAGAGAGAAAGAAATTAAGTTTAAAAAATGCAAAGGAGGAAATAGAATATCACTTTTTGCAGATGACATGATTAAGTCCCTGGAAAATCCAAGATAATCAATTTAATTTCTATTACAAACAATATTTAAGTTTTGTGGCTAGAGGCCAGATGCAGTGGCTCATGCCTGTAATCCCAGCACTTTGGGAGGCCGAGGCGGGCGGATCATGAGGTCAGGAGATTGAGACCATCCTGGCTAACACAGTGAAAGCCTGTCTCTAATAAAAATACAAAAAAATTAGTCAGGCGTGGTGGCAGGCACCTGTAGTCCCAGCTACTGGGGAGGCTGAGGCAGGAGAATGGCGTGAACTCGGGAGACAGAGCTTGCAGTGAGCCGAGATTGGGCCACTGCACTCCAGCCTGGGTGATAGAGCAAGACTCCATCTGAAAAAAAAAAAAAAAAAAGTTTTGTGACTGGGACAAAAGTAACATGATAATTAGCCTTCATCTATATAAAAAATGACTTGCTAGCAGGAATATTGATGAGAAAAAATATCCCATTTACCATAGCACCAAAAAAAAATTAAAACCTAGGAATAAACTTAAAAAGAAACATGTACAATCAAAAGGAATAACACTTTAAATCCACTGAGGGACATGAAAGGAGACTTGAGTGAATGAAAGGCATGTCCTGTTCTCAGACCCAGTGGCTGAACATCATAAGACAACAATCTTCACTGCTAGGAATTTATCCTGTGGATATGTTCTCATGTGTATGAAATGAGGTACGTGCAAGGTTATTCACTGTAGCATTGTCGGTAACGGTGCAGGGCAGGCAAGCCCCCAAACTGGGGCTTAGCCCAGGAGGGTTCCAGCCGTGCATGGCAGCAGCAGAGGAACTGTTCCTTGTGGAGCAGGGCCACCCATAGGTAGTGCTCAGAGGCAGCTCTGCACTCAGATTTATACCCACTTTTAATTACATGCAAATTCAGGGGTAGTTTATGCAGACATTTCTAGGATGAGGGTGGTAACTTCTGGGTTGCCAGGTCATTGCCATGGAAAGATGCTGTAACTTCTAGGTGTTGCCATGGTAATGGTAAACAGACATGGCACACTGGTGGGTGTGTCTTATGGGGAGGTGCCTCTGCCCTGGACCTGTTTTAGCTAGTCCTCAATTTGGTCCAGTGTCTGAGCCCTACCTCCAGAGTTCAGTTCCGTTTTCTACCTCAATAGCAAAAGTTTGGAAACAACTCAAAAGGTCGATGAGGCTGGTTAAATATTACACACCCAGAGTGGCGGATACTGCCATTAACAAAAACGAGGCTGGGTGGAGTGGCTCATGCCTGTAGTGTCAGCAGTTTGGGAGGCCTAGGCAGGGGGACCTCTCGAGTTCAGGAGTTCAAGACCAGCCTGGGCAACAAAGCAAGACCCAGTCTCTAAAAGAACATGTGAAAATTACCAGGCATGGTGGCACATGCCTTTAGTACCAGCTACTTGGGGGGCTGAGGCTGGAGGATTGCTGAGCCCAGAAGATCCAGGCTGTAGTGAGCTATGATTGTGCCAATGCACTCCAGCTTGGGCAACAGAGTGAGACTTTGTCTTTAAAACAAAACAAAACAAAACAAAACAAAAACAAAACCCAAGAAAACAAGAACAAGACAACTTGCCAGGCACTGATAAAGGATGATCCGCAAGATTGATGGTTCAGTGGAAAAATCAAGGTGCTAATGGGACAGTATGTGATCACTTGTGATGTATGTGTGGCATGCACTTGTGTGTCTGGTTTTGTATGTTAGAAATGTTTTATCTTCAAGTAAAAGAAAATCCAACCTAACATGAGGCCAACAAACAGGGGTTTATTTTTCTCCCTTGAGACCCAGAGGCAGTGGCCCCAGTCCTGACTCAGCTGCCCAACTATGCCATTGCCATCTTAGGCTTCTCTTTCCATTCTGCTCTCTGAAGCAGAATGGCATTTCCCTCAGTCTTGCTGCCTCCTATTTGCAAGATGGCTGACTCATCTCCAAACATGATGGCAATGCAATGTTCAAATTAAGAAGAAAGGGGAAGTGCAAAAAGGTGATTGGTCCTACATGTTACTGGAAAAGCAAATGCTTTCTGATTGTACCACTCAGCAAGTGTTTCTTGTATCTCATTGGCCAGAATGGAGTCACATGACTGTTTCCTAGCTGCAAGGGAGGCTGGGAAATAGAGCATTTAACTTCCAGGACTCTGCAATAGAGAAAGGCAAAGGAGAATAGGTCAAGAATGAGTGGTAGGGCTGGGTATGGTGGCTCATGCCTATAATCCCAGCACTTTGGGAAGCTGAGGGGGGTAGATTACTGGAGCCCAAGAGTTCAAGACTAGCCTGGGCAACAAGGTGAAACCCTATCCTGGAAAAAAAAAAAGAGTGGTAGGTGACTCACTTTACTACATTGGTCATACTTAGAAAGTCTTCAAAAAGACACATATGAAATTGGTAACTGGGAGTTCAAGACAAGCCTGGCCAAATGGTTAAACTCCATCTTTACTAAAAATACAAAATTTCGGGTATGGTTGTGGGTGCCTGTAATCCCAGCAACTCTGGAGGCTGAGGTAGGAGAGCTGCTTGAACCCAGGAGGCAGAGATTGCAGTGAGTTGAGATCGTGCCATTGCACTCCAGCCTGGTCAACAGAGTGAGACTTCGTCTCAAAAAAAAAAAAGAAAAGAAATTAAAGTAATCACACCTGTATCCCATCACACACACACACAAACACACTTCCCAAAGCCCCAGCACAGCAGTATTCACAGCACCCATATCCCAGACCTGTGGGGAACAGATAATCCACAGGATAGGATATGTCTGTTGTTCCAGAAAATGAGAGGTTAAGGGAAAGTGGTCCCACCCATTTGATGAAGCTCTGAGACAGCTCAAAATGGGAACACAAGTAAATTGCAACCCAGTTTTATAAAAATCTTGAAGTATCAACTAACCAAAATCCAACAGAATACCAAGGTCACATAAAGTTTATCTCAGGAATATCAGAAGGGTTCAAATCAGAAATGTTAATACAGAAATTCACCAGGTTCAAGAAGAAAAGTAAAGTCCTCATGGGGGCTGAGCGTGGTGGTGCCTGCCTGTGGTCTTGGCTACTTGGAGGCTGATGTGGGAGGATCACTTGAGCCCAACAGGTCGAGGCTGCAGTGAGCCGAGATCATACCACTGCCCTCGAGCCTGGGCAACACAGTGAGACCTTGTCTCAAAAAAAAAAAAAAAAAAAATTGTAATCATTATATAGATGTAGAATATGGCATTTGATAACATTTACTATACCCATGATTTAAAGATTTTTAAAAGCAGAGAATAAGAACGAGAGGGCATTTTCCTATGACTGTCTTTCTCACACCCGTGGCCGGCATCACAGGGAGACTGCCCGTGACCTCCCTCTAAGGTTAGGAGGCACTGGGTGGCTGCTGTCAGTTACTCTTCCATATCATCCTGGAAGTCCTGGCCAATGCAACAAGACAGGAAAAAGAAATCGGGCTTCGAGGAGCAATACCAAGGGAGGCAAAGTCATGTTACTGTGTCTTTCATGATAACGTGATTGTTTAATGTTGAATTTCCCAAATAACCAACAGTTAACTGTTAGCACTAATCAGAGGTCAACAAGGGGGCCCAATATAAAGACGTCAATAGCATTCTTTAAAGCCAGTAAAAATAAATAAATAAATAAATAAATAAATAAATAAATAACAGGGAAGAGCTTATTTTCCGAAAGAACAAAAATTATAAAATATTCAACAATTAACCTTGAAATCCACCTATCTTTTATGGGGACCAAAAAACAAAAAAAACAAACAAAACAAAACAAAACAAAACAACAAAAAATAAAACCAAGCAATCTGAAATCTCTTTCCAGGCCATGTCAGAAGACTGGGCGAGAGGGTGCCATTCAGCCCCGTGTGGAGAGGCCTGGCGGGAAGTGCCCACTGTTGCTGTGGCTGTGCTTGCCAGGTTCCAGTGCCCACATTCCTGCAGCTTTGGAGGCCTGGGGGAGACTCTGGGCTGTGGCAGGTGTCATGGCCCCTCTGTGCCTGCCTTGAACCTCAGCTGGCCCAGTGCTTTGAGCTGCCCCGGCCCCCTCTGCCCTCCCCATAAGCAATGCTGGGACCTGGCTTTCCCATGGCGGCCCCTCCCCTGCTGGGCTATGTGGCTCAGGGACAGGACGCCCTGGCCCCTCGGCCCTACAGCTCAGTCACAGGTCAGTGGGCCGTGCTGGTGCTCTCTGTTCAGACCTCCAGGGCCTGAGCTCCTGAGATGCCAGGTGCTGACCAGGCCTGTCTGGGATCTTCCCAGCCACCAGGTTGGGATGCCAGGGCGTGCTGGAGCCTGCCCGCCCAATGCCTGGCTCAGCCAAGCTGCTTCAGGTAGGGGTGTGTGTGTGTGTGTGTGTGTGTGTGTGTGTGTGTGTGTGTGTGGTGTGTGTTGTAGAGGCAGGGGGACAGGGGTTGGACCTGCAGGGAATGGAGTCGGCTCCCTGAGCCTGGAGAGCAGCTTGAGCTTCTGGAAGGACTTGGAGGGGATGGGCCCAGGGCTCCTCCCTTCTGTTTAGTCACTTGGGCTTTGGATGTGCTGTGTGACACTAAGTCAGTGACTTCACCTCTCTGGGAGGCTGCATCCCAGACAGGGGCTGAGCATCTCATTCTGCAGGCTCTTGGTGAGGGCTCTCCTTGTTGTGGTTTGGGGAAACACAGTATTTGACTCCAGCTTGGGGCTGGAATGGCAGGGCCCTGAAACCCAGCCAGGGAAGGCCAGAGAGGCAAGGGCTTCTCAGCTGATGCAGACACAGGTCAGGTCAGGGGCACAAAGGAGGGTGTAGAGCTGGGTGGGACTCAGAAGGAGGGCAGTGGCAGGACAGGGTTTGTAGAAGCAGCAACACCTGAGTTTCAGTATGGGGGACAGAACCTGGGTAGGGGGCCCTGTAAATAGCCAGACATAGCCTGGTGGGTGTGGGCTCTATTGAGGTTGTGGCCACAACAAGAACTTGGGTTTGATCTTGCAGGTACTGGGGAGCTATGGTGTGCTTTAGAGCACAGGAGGGGGCATGTCAGATGTGTGTTTGAGATGCTGTCTTGGCAGCCAGGATGGAGACAAGGTGAGTTGGGGAGCTGGGAATGGGACAGGTGAGGAGGGGTCAGCACTGGAGTAGGGCCCGGCAGTGCTCAGAGTAGACGGAGGTTTAGGAGGTTGAACTGATCAGTCAGGGAGGGAAAGAGGTGGCCTGAACTGCCAGGGGAGGGGTGCCTCTGAGAGATGGAGGTCTCAGGCCACTGGAGACCCGCATCACACTTTGGAGAAGTGCCAGGGCTGGAGACAGATGCATGTACAGGGTGGCATCACTGCCCTGCTCCCGGGATGGGGAGACCGAGGCTGGGGAAGGGGCTTAGGGATTGGCAGGATCTCTAGCACAGAGAAGGTGACCAAGCTGTGGGCATGATGAGTGTTCAGGAGGAAAGATCAGATCCCAGGTGAGGGAAGAGGGCTCAGGGAGAAGGTGCATTGTGGGCACAGAAGAAAGAAAGACCTCCCTGGGGCACCCGTGGGACAGGAGCCAGGTGGGGTGTGGCCCCGGGGATGGGGGTGGTGTATGCACCCTCACAGGGTTGGCCTGGTGGGCCAGGGCCAGGTTGCATGGGCTGAGAGAAGCTGACAGCCCTGTCTGTGACCTCCGGGACCCCTGGGTCTGCCTCTGTGGGCCCCTAATCCTGGGCTCACAGACCCGCCAGCCTCCATGGGTGCTGGCCTATGCCTGGTGGGCATGGTTGGTGCAGGCTCCAAGGGGGCCTGGCAAAGCCTGGAGCTGGCTCAGGGGAGGCCACTCCTGGCCAGGGAGTCTCCTGACCCCCACCTTGGAGGGATGTACCAGCCCCGGGGAGGCTTCTCAGACTCATTCTGGAGTTTCTCAAGGGTGTGAGATCAGTTTGGCCGAGAAGGGTGCCCTGAATGTGAGACTGCTTGTCAGGAAGCGCTGCCAGGCCCAGTGAGATGTGGAGATTCAGCAGGGAACACCCGGCCTGAGTGGGCTGTCCTGGAGGAAGACAAATTACACCCTTCCCCTGATTCCTCAAGGACTAGACGTGGTCCTGCTATGCGGGAGGTGCCTTTCTGTGCAGCCGAGGCTGTAAAATCTGGAAGGGCCTGGCCCAAAGTCACGAAGTTACTGCAGATCAGGGCCAGGGGCCGAGCCTGCACCTTCCTTCCACCCCAGTGCTAGGTGAAGTGTTCAATGTCTGTTTAAATCTATAGAAAAGGGTGAACTGGAGAGCTGAAGATTGACCAAACTTCTGGCAGTTAAGTCCCTGGGAAACGGCACCAAAAGAGATAATAAAGGAACCAAAAGAAGAAACCACACAGGAGCAGATGGAGGCACCAACTGCACAAAGAATGGTGACTGCACGCAGGCAAGATGCACACAGTAGGTGGGAAACTTCTGTAACAAGTATGTCCATGGGCAGATCACCTTTACCTGTGAGGAGTTTGCGTGCATGAGGGCAACCTCGCAGTGACACCCACCACAGAATGCTGATGGCTCAAACCTGGTGGAAGTTTATTTAGGGCACGGAAAGCCAGAAACAAGGGCTTGACTGGCAGCAGCTCTGCAGCAGGTGGAGATTTGGACAGTGAGGGCTGTCCTGGAGGAAGTCCCAAGGTCCTCACTTCGCTCTGTAGGCCACCCTTGGTGTGGACAACAGCTGCAGACAGGAGACACGGAGGGGGCACACAGAGGTCTTAGAGTCTGGCCTCAGGTGATGTCCATCACACCTCTTTCTGTCGGTGAGAGCTAGTTACTCGGGCCCCCAGGGTGCAAGGCTGAGATGGCATGGCATGCAGACCACCTAGTAGGATCTTCTTGCCAGCTCAGGGGACAATGCACACGTGGAGAAGTGCAGTTGGCTACTAGGCATCTGGGAAAATGCACATACTTGCTCTTTTTCAAAGAAATTCAGGTTCCAAAACCAAACACCATTAGAAAATAGACACCCGTCAACACAATCAAGATTAGAAGGTCTATGGTGAGACCACTGATGGAGCATGAAGCTGGCCAAACTCTGGAAAGTGGCTGATGTTACGTATCAAGAATCCAAAATCCCGCAAGGCATGGTGGCTCACGCCTGTAATCCCAGCACTTTGGGAAGCCAAGGCGGGTGGATCACATGAGGCCAGGAGTTCGAGACCAGCCTGGCCAACATGGCAAAACCCTGCCTCTACTAAAAATACAAAAATTAGCCGTGTGTGGTGGTGTACACCTGTAGTCCTAGCTACTCAGGAGGCTGAGGCATGAGAATCACTTGGTCTTGAGTGATTGCAGTGAGCAGAGATTGCACCACTGCACTACAGCCGGGGTGACAGAGTGAAGTGAGTCTCTAAATAAATAAATAAATAAATAAATCTGAAATTCTAGAAATCTGTTTAATGACTCAAGATGTTATCTTTCCAAAACTCGAATCTGGCCCTGTCACTCCTCTGCTCAAACATCTCCAATGGCTCCCCACTGCTATCCTGGCCATGTTACAGCCCAGGCCCCTCCCTCCAGCCTCATCTTCTGTGCTGAGGAGCACCGTCCTGACCAGTGCCCAACCTGGGCCTGGGGCACAGAGGGGTCGGCACAGGTAGGCTGAGCTGAGCTTTGGGAAATGAGGAGGCCAGGCGCTGGGAGTGGTGGCCTTGCTCCAGGCCGAGATGAAACAGCTGGCAGCTCAGCCTGCCCTCCACCTGACCCCCGGGCCCAGCCTTCCCTAGTGGGCCACGACCTTCCCACCAGGGCCCTCGGCCCTGCTCCTGCTGGCCCCTGCAGACCTCAGCTGAGTCCAAGCTCCTGGAGGGCAGGGAGGGTGAGCCTCTCGTGTGTCCCCAGCGCACAGCTGCGCCAGCTCCCGGTAGGGATTTGTTACAGGAGTGAATGGGGTGGGGGTTGGAGGAAGGGTTGGAGGAGACGGAGGCAGGCCGTGACGCTGGCTCCTGGCGCACCCTCCAGGCCCTCTCCATCGCGGCTCCGCGGCTCCGGCTCTGGCCCCACCCCAGCCTCCCCCGCCCTGCCGGGAACCTGGGGCCTCAAGGACCACGCAAGCTGCCCACACCTCTGCGGCTCCGCGCTCTCCTCTCGCTCCCCTAGCCTAGCCTGGACCCTCCGCTCTCCAGGGCTCAGCAGCGACCCCGATCGGTCACTCGCTATGGCCACCGCCGCGGCAAGCCACCTGCCCCAGGACGCCCAACCAACCCCTCGGGGTACCAAGCCCGGGGACTTCGTCCCCAATCCCAGGCCAGCTAAGCCACCCCACAGGGGCCCTGCCTGTCCCATCTGCAGCCTGCTGGGGTGTCCATGCTTGCGGTGATCAGGAGGGTGGCACGGCCCTGGGGTTACAGCCGGCGGAGGGGCTTCCCAAAAGAGTCCTTAGCCTCTCCCGCCTGCGGCGGCGCAGCCCAGGCGGGGCTCGGCTCTCAGAACCCCCTCGCGGCCTCGCCAGGTATGCGCGCGGGGCCGGGGGCGGGTGCTGGAGCCGGGCCGGTGCCGGGCCCGCTGCGACACGCTCGGGGACGCGGTGCACAAAGGCGCCTTCTGCCGCCCCCCGACCCCGCCCCGCACTGCCCCCGTCCAGCCTGGCGGCCCGCCCCTCCCGCCCCGGCAGGCGGTGGGGGGGGGTCAGGGTCCCCGCCTCCCGGGCCCGCCACCCCCGCCGCGGGCGACGTGCCCTGTCCGGGCGGCGCGCAGGCGCGGGCTTGTCCCACCGCGCAGGAATCCGCCGCCGCCGCGCGCGTTTCCGGCCCCAGCCCCGCCCGCGGTGCCGGGGAGCGGGTGCGCAGCCGCGTGTTGGGCCTCCGACCCCGGTGGCCCCCGTCATACTCACTTTCTCCACCCGCGGAGGCTTTGCTCAGGAATCCACTCTTGCAGCCAGGGAGCTTCCGGGCCCCCTCCTCCAGGAAGCGTCCCTGGCTGCTCCGGTGAGCACGTGTCTCCTCGTCCCCCTGTCTGGGCACCCTGAGAACCCAGCCTGGCCGCTCCCCTCTCCTATGTCTGCATAGGAAGGCGCCCCATTGGAAACGGACCCCCCTCCCGCCGCCAGACCCTGGCAATCCCATGTCCAGGCTGGAGTTGGAAGTAAGGACCCACCAGGAAGGAGGGTGCCCACCGGGTCAAGTGGGCAGTAGAACACGGCTGGGTCCCAGGGATCCCCACAAGCCCAATGGCTCCGTGGCTCTGCCCGGCAGAGGCCAGGCCACCCTGCAGCCGGCGCCCACCTTTAGCGCCTTCTCCCTGAGCCCATATGTGGCAGAGGGGGTGGGGCCAATCCCAGGCCCACCGGGCACCACGGGCCTCTGGGAGGGGACGCTAATGACTGTAATTTCCACTTAGCAGATCAGGACGGCTGGCAGAGTGGAACTGCCCTCCTACCTCTCAGGTGCCCCGGCGAGACCCTTCCGTGGGCCTCTCTATCTGGACACCTGGCCCTGGGCCCCTCCCACGTGGGATTTTGAGGCTACTCTCCCCTCCCCCAGGCTCAGAGGGTGGCCCTGTTTCCTGTGGGACCCCTTGTCCCCTTGTCCACTGGTTGGGGTGCTCAGTGGTGCTTGAACAGGGGTCGGGGACGCATGAAGGTGTACTGAGTGGGTAGCTGTCAGCCGGCTCCAGCGGCTGGGGGAGCAGGAAACAAGCACATTATAGGGTTGAGGGTTCTGAGCTGTGTGCCAGGCTGCAGCCTGTGCTGGCTCCTTTGTGGTCAGAAGCCCAGGGCATTCTGGGGTCTGTCTTGATGCTGAGCAGGCCAGTGTCCTGAACAGCACCAGGCACCCAGGAGTCTCCCGGTGGGACAGTTGTGGCTGCCGAATGGGGGGTGCTAGGGCAGGAGGGTGAGCATGTGAGGCCAGGCTGGCAGAGAGGAGCTGGGACTCTGTGTCCTGGGGCAGACTGGGGAGGTGGGGGAAGGGGCTGCTGTGGCCATCACAGGTTGAAGGTGAGGACTGGGCCATTGCCCAGTGATGGTCTTCTCTGCCCGATTAGTTTGGGCACCAGGCCCTGTGCCCAGCTGGCAAGAGGCTAGGCAGGAGCTTCTGGGGCACCTGGGGAGCAGGCCCAGGCGCTGGGAGCTTGGGTTCCTGTGCTGAGGGAGTCAGCTCTGTCTCGCCTGGGCCTGCCTCCTGGCCTCCCCTGTGGCCTGGCTGGCAGGGCCTGGGTGTGGCCTGGCTCCCTGGAGCTGGCAAGGATCAAAGGGTTGAAAGCCGTCCTCCACCCTCGCCCACTGAGACAGGAATCCGTGGCCCCAGGGGACGGAATCCACAGCCACATTCCCAGTGCCCTGGTCCCCGCAAGGCAAGGGTGGGGCAGGGCTGGGGTGCCAAGATTGGCACCGTAGAGCGTGGGAACGTGGTGCTGCTGGCACCCAGCCCACTGCCTGAGCAGAGTGGGCGGCACCCTCCTCTCGGCCCAGTTGTGGCCTTTGCCCCTTCTGACCTGCCCTGATGGCCTCAGGCACCAGGACCTCAGCTGCCAAATGGGTTTCCACCTTGCCAGGAGGTGGGGGTTTCATCCTGGTGGCCCAGGAGGCCTGGGGGTCCTGAGGAGGTTGGGGCCTGGGTCTCTGTGGCTCAAAGCAGTGGGCACTCCCGACCCCCAGGGCACTCTGGGCTGGGGGACTCGGCCTCCATCTGGGGCCAGTGGGGGCCACAGGAGGGAGAGGGTGTTGATAGCTGGGGCATCCCTACGAGGGGTCACACTGAGCCCAGGCCCCTGGCACACACAGATGTGCTCACACACGCACACAGCCGAAAGCAGAAAGGCAGCCTCTCAAAGGCAGCCTCGCCATTTCTGGCCACAGCCCACAAGCTCCCCAGGAGGGTTTGTCCCCAGCTGGCTGGTGCAGGACTGAGTTGGCCCTGTGGACCCCCCACCCATGGGTACAGGGTCACCTGCTGGCGGAGACAGCAGCCTTTAGGCGCCTGTGCTGGGTGGGGTGGGTCCCTGCTCCCGGGGAATGGAGACCAGCCTGCCGGAACCGGGCCCCAGCTTTGTCCTGTAGTCCCATGCTCAGCCCCAGCAGTGATGGCTTCCCACGCCCACTGTACAGGTGTGAGACGGAGGCCCAGAGAGGCCAGGTGACTTTCCCAAAGCCACCCAGCAGGTTGGTGGGCTTGGAGAAATCCTGGAGACCCAGACTTCCCGCTCCCAAGAGCCAGGGCCGGTGGCATCCCCCTCTCTGGCCTGTTTCCTCACCTGGAGAGTGGGCCCACAGTGACCACCTGGCTGAGTTGTCCTGAAGCCCGGAAGGTACCAGCCAGGGGTCAGTTAGCCTCTTCTGTCCCCAGCCCCTGGGCTCCCAGATAAGCAGCACTGCTGTGTCCTGAGCCCGAATCTGAGGCAGGGCGCCCCCTGGTGGTTCGACAGTGCCTTTCTGTGCCCTTGGGTGATAGGACCTGAAGGAGGAGAAGGTAAGGGAGAGGACAAGCCTGGAACAGGTGCTGGGAGGGCTGCAGGCCAGGGCAGAGGGGCTGCTGGCTTGGAGCAATGCCCCTGGGGGCTGGTCCATGCATGAAGGGCCTGGGGAGGACATTGGTCCCACCAGGAGGCTGCAAGTCAGGACCTTGGAAGGGTTCCCGTGGGCAGTTGAAGGCCATTAGGGCCCAAGGATACCGTCCCCTGGAGGATGGCAGTAGGGGAAGCAGGACTGGTGCACCACACACTGCCCACTGCTGGGGTCAGGAGTGTGGGCAGCCAGGCTTGGGGGAGCGAAGGCCAGTCCCAAGGTGTCCGTGTGTTGGCCAGCGAGCCCATCCCCCTTCAGACCTACACCCTGGGTGCCTCTAGAGGCCTTTCCATGATGCTCAAAGGCCCACACTACTTGACCCTGATCATCCCAGTGGCAGCCATCCAGGCATCAGGCCAGGTCTGGCACTGGACAGCCATGGGGCTTGTTTGCTGGGGATGTGAATGAATGAATGAATGAATGAATGAATGAATGAGGAGCCTCTCGGGGCTGCTGTCCATCCTGGCCCCCAGCTTGCCTCCCACAGCATGAGGTCCTTGTCAGTCAGCAGGCTGTGATGGGCAGGTACTGAGGAACCTGGGGGAGGAGCGACAAGGCTAGGGGTGGGTGGGGGCCCTGGCTCAGCCATCCCAGCCGCTGACACCAGGGGAGGGAGCATCCCTAGCCTTCGGAAGCTGTGCAGGGTGGAGGCCATATGGGGATGTGGTGGGGTGGGCCAGCCCATGGGACCCCTCTGGGCTATGAGTCTGGGTGGGAAGCGGTCTGCCTGGTCTCTGGGCACAGGGTGAAGGGACAGGTCTCAGTTCACAAGTTTGTGGTCCCCTGGTCCATCTCCTACCCTGCTGTGAGGGCAGTGGGTTCAGGGGGAATCTGGGAAGCAGGCTTGAGCCTGCTCAGGGAGGGGCAGCTGGGCCCCCACCTACCCAGGAGCTTGCCAGCAACCTGGGCAGGGAGGCTTGCGCCCTGGAACTCCTGGTTCTGCAGCGAGAGTCCCTGCAGACCCGGCCCCCCCAGTGTGTCTGCACAGCAGGACCCCAGCTCCCTGGACTGTCAGTCCTTAAGGCTTCTTCAGAGTGCCCCAGCCTGAGTGCCTGGCACCGTCAGGGGTGGGGGGTTCCCTGGGGTTGGCTGACGTGGCTGGCCCCCCTTCCTGGGCTCTCCTGTCACCTGAGCTGGGGGACTTCTTGGCCTGGAGGGTGAGCCGGGGACCATCTGCTGTCAGGGCACAGGCCTGCCCTTGCAGGGTGCTGAGCCCGCCATACTCCCTCTAGCCCCCAGATGGCAAAGCACTCCTTGGCAAGGGCTGATGAGGGGACAAGCTGGGCCAGCCAAACCTGGGGGCGGATCCCAATGTCCCCAGGGGCTGGCATCTGCGACCTCCACTGTTTACACACCACACCCGAGGAGTGGATTGCCCAGAGTATGCACGCGCACACAATGCTGCCAGCACACACATGATGCACACTTGCACGAGCACAGGGTACACACACATGTTCACACCAGCACTCACACACAGGCACACACCTTCACACATGGAGGGGCACACAGCACACTGCCATGCGTGACATGCATGCCCATTCATACCAGTGTGTACATGTGAGCCTCCCTGAGTTCCCGGCTGGGCGCCCTCTGCACCTCCAAAAGCCAGAGCATGATGATGGAGGACACTGCCGGGAGTGGTGGGGTGTGAGGGGAGTGGGGGTTGGGGGGTAGATGTGCCTCTGTGGTGTTGGAGCCTCTAGGCCTCAGTTTACCTTCCATGCAATTGTAACAACCATTTACAAGGCACTTTGAATCTCAACAAACCATTCTGAGATGGCCGTTAGCGCCGTTTGCAGAGATGGGGAAACTGAGGCACAGAGCATTTGGTAATGTGCTTAAGGCCCTGGGGCAGGAGCTGGGCAGGGTCTGCCCTGGGCTGTCTCCGGTGGTTGTGGGGTGAGGGGAGTTCACATCTGCCTGCGTCCCGAGCACAGAGTGCTCGATGCAAGCTGCCTGGGAGGGGGAGGGACAGGGACAGGGCGGGCTCCAACAGGAGGAACGAGGTGGGTGTGCGCCCCACCCCCGTCGAGGGAGCCTGTCCTCCCCTCGGCCCCCCTGGTTGGGGCCGGCCAAGAGCGGAAGGGGTCACGGGCCGTGGCCGGCTCTCCTGGGAATTCCAGGCGCGTGTGTCAGCGCGCTCGGCTTCGCCCCCGCCCCCAGCCCTCCGCCCCGGGCTGGCGGTTTGGCGAAGAAAGCTAGATTCCCGAGGGGGCGGGGTGGGGGGCGGCTCCCAGGGTCTGGGATGGGGTTGGGGACCCAGGAACCCCTCTCCTCCGCCCACTCTTCCACTCCCAGAAGAGAGGCCCTGGCGGGAGCGGGTCCCCTCTCCACCTCCTTCCAGAGGGCTCGCCATTTCTCCAGTGAGGGGACTGAGGGAGGGCTTCATGGGGAGGGGAGCTCTGGGGCCCCGAGTGCCGACACGTGCACCCGAATTCTCAGCACCTCCCTGCCCTGCCCGCAGACAGGCTCGGTGAGGTCCCCAAGGTCAGGAATGACGCTTGTTTCTGCGCAAACCTCTGCCCGAGAACGGGAGGTGTCTGCAACCTGGATACGAATTCCAGTGTGTCTCCACTTTCGAATCTGAAAAGTGGGAACAATAGCAACACCCACCTCGGGGTGATTGTGCAAATAAAAGAGACAAGAGGCGAGGCCAAGGGCGCTCTGCCTGGGAAGCGGGCCGGCGCCCTACTAAGGCGCGCGTGCGTGCTGGAACCCAGGAAACCCAGCGTGGGGCCAGCTCTCCGGCCCCCGCCAGCTCGCCCAGCGCCAGCGCACCAGCCTGCCTGGGCTCGCTCCAGCCTCTGCGGAGGCTCCTCTGGGCCGCGCAGACGTAGCCTCCCCGCCAGCCCCAGGCCCGCCCCGCCTCTGCTCCGCCAGCGGCCACGACAGGCCCAGGCGCGCTCCAGCCCGCGGCGGCATGAGGGTGGGCAAGGATGCCACCGCCGCGAGGCTGCCCGCCTGCCCGGAGCCTGCCCCGCCGGGCGGGAAGGGCCAGGGAGGCTCTTGGCCGGGGGGCAGAGATTGAAGGGCATGATGCGGGCAGGAATGCTCCGGGTGGTTCCGGGCCTGCGGGGAGGGGACAGGGAACTCGGGACCGAAGGGTGGGGAGCTGTGAGGCCCGGGTTCTAGACCAGGGAGGGAACTGGGGAAGAGAATCCTGGGAATCGCTGGGGGAGAGGGGTTTTTCTGGACCGCGGAGGCCACGCGAATCCTCCAGGCCCCAAGGGCGGGCTCCCCATTCCTCCCTGCCCCCGTGGGCGCAGCACGCCCATTTCCCTGCCTGGGAAACTGAGGCTCCAGGTCTGCAGTGCGTCTGATGGTGGGGAGATTGGCCGAGAGAGCCGTGTCCGAGGACGGCGTGCTGAGGGTCCCCGCGCAGAGCCGACTGCAGCCGGGAGAGAAGCGGCCCCGAGCGCTGGAGCCGAGGTTGCGGGCAACAACACCTCCCCGCTGCGGTCTCGACCTCTGCGGCTCACGGCGCACTCTCGGGCGCGGGCGGGGGAACTGGAGGTCGGATGCCCTGGAGCGCGGGCCGGGCGGGCGCAGCGCAGCCGCAGCCACCAGGCGGCAGGGCAGCTCCGGGACCGGCGGGGCTGGGGGACGTGGTTGGGGGAGCTGGGAAATACGTGTCAGTTTCTTAGGTCCGCCAGTCTCCTGGCCTGCACAGCCCGTCCCAGGAGCAGCCCGGTAGGGTCGTAAGTGGCACCTAGGCCCTTGCCTGACACCCTCACCTTATCCTGGAGAGACTGTGGCAAGAGAGGGACGGGGAGGCCGCTGTCTCAGAGATACCAGGTGGAAGAAGTTTCTGGTCTGGTCCGCGTGCCTCACCCTGCACCCTGCCTCTGATGGGCTGTGTAACCTTAAGCAACTTTCTCAGGCTCCTTGTGTCTCAATTGCTTCTAAGAAAATGGGAGGTGGGGGTGGGCGCGGTGGTTAACGCCTGTAATCCCAGCACTTTGGGATGCCGAGGCGGGCAGATCACCTGAGGTCAGGAGTTCAAGACTGGCCTGGCCAACATGGTGAAACCCGGTCTCTACAAAAATACAAAAATTAGCCGGGCATGATGGCGGGTCCCTGTAGTCCCAGCTACTCGGGAGGCTGAGGCGGGAGGATCACTTGAACCCAGGAGGTGGAGGTTGCAGTGAGCCGAGATCAGGCCATTGTACCCCAGCCTGGGTGACAGAGTGAGACTCCATCTCAAAAAAAAAAAAAAAGAAAAAAAGAGAGAGAGAGAAAGGAAAGAAAGAAAGAGAGGGAGAGACAGAGAAAGAAAGATGAGAGGAAGGACAGTGAGAATACCCAAGCTGCAGGGAATTGTCCCCCAGAGAAACAGGCTGTGGGAAGCTGGTTCTCTCCGGAGAAGAGGAACTGACCACCAGCCTGTTAGAGCAGGGGGGCTGGTAAGCCTGGGGCCCTGCAGGTCAGGCCCAGCCCTCGGGTTTGGAACTGGGCAGTGGGAGTGTACCTCCCCCACCAGGGCCTGGCCACCACCCTAGAGTCCAGTTTAGCTCTTGGGGTGCCATTGAGCATTGCCCAGACACCCTCAACAGCAGCTCCTACCAGCATGTCCTGGCTGGCTGGCTGAGTTGTCCTCCTGCCCCAGGCAATGGAGCTTGGCAGTAATGGGAAATGGGAGGTGACATGGAGGGGATTGGGGATGGAGAAGGCCCAGGACACAGTTGCTGAGGGTCTGCACCTCACTGCATAAACCTGATGGGGGCCAGGTCCAGTGAGAGCAGGGGAGGTCACAGGCCTCTGGTGCCTTGCCCACAAGGGAAACTGAGACAGGGAGCCATGACCAGCCCCTAGAAGCCCAGGACTCCCCCACATCAATCCCTGTTGTGTGGTTGTGGTTGGGAGTACTTCAATCATTGTGACCAGGGGACCAAGAGATTTTCCGGCTGAGGGTGACGGGGGTTTCTCTGAATCAAGAAAATTTCCAATGAGTGGCTGAGCCTGGGTCATTAGCTATTCACTGTCTGGGGAACTGAATGGGCCCCTGCGCCATGCCCAGTATGCTGTTTCCCAAGGCTGGGCTGCAGGCACAGAGTCTGAGGGGCTGCTGCCTCCTGTGCAGTGGACACTGCCAGCTGCCTGCCCTCCCAGAGCCAGCTGCATGGAGGGAGGAGCAGGGCTGGCTGGACCCCCTCTCCCCAGCTGTGGCAGTGCCTGGAGTTTCACCATCATGCAGGAAGAACACAAGGTCGTCTCTAGGGTCTGAGACTTCCCTCGCTGGGTTCAGGCTGGTTTCAGGCTGTCCCAGGTCGCTGGAGGGAAGGGCCATGGGTGAGGGCTCTTTGAGTGCCTCAATGCTGGACGCTCCCCTGTTCTTCCTGTCGGTGTTCATAGGGGGCTGTTCAGGGTCCCAGGTGTGGAAGGGTGAGGCCCAGAGCATGATGGGCTTGGGCGGCTGTGGGAAGTGAAGGCAGAGGGCAGGCCTGTGTCCCGGAGAGTACCCAGCTACCGCCTGACCCCCTCCCTGGGCCCTGCTTGCCAGAGGAGGGGTGGTGTGAGAGCACAGACTTTGTTTGACCTCATACCTCAGGCCAGAACACCGGGACCCCGAGACCACAAGGTATGGCTGCCCCAAGGCTGTGGTGACTTAGAATGTGATTAGTGGACAAAGCGGCCCCACTCTTCCGTCCAAGCCCAGCCCTAGGACTGGCCACTGGACATCATGTCACTAGACAGGTGGGATGCTGTAGCATCCTCACTGTCCTGAGACGCACCATCACTTGATGGCAGAAAAAACTGTTACAGACCTCTGGGCAGACTAAACGACTTCTATTAACAGAGTAACTTAGACATAACCAAACCCAAAATGTACGCTTTGACAAAAGGATGTCCAAGGCCTGCCCTCACTCCCCTCTGGTTCCAGCTATCGAGGGCTCAGCCTTTCCAAGCTCTCCCTCCACTCATCCTGCAAAGCTGGACTTTGACATCTGCCTCTGTGAGCCCTCTCTGAATCTGCGTGGAAAAGGATCACTCCGCAGGCCTGGGAGTACACACTCTGCACGGTCCAAAGAAAGGCCTGGCCCCTGCTGGCTCCTGGAAGGAGCCCTGTGCCCATGGAGAGGATGACATCCCTGTCCTCAGCCTGTGGTGGATGGATGTGGGGGTGGGCTGCACCAGTGATCTGTGACAGCCCTTAGGTCTGGTCATCAGGCCTTGTTCTGCTGGTCTCCAATTCACTAAGGCATGGGGTTTGGAAGCAGCACCCCAGTTGGAGTCAGCCCCCCAGGATGTGGGGCTTGTAAGGAAAAGGAAGCGGGGAGAGATGGGTGGATAGAGAGGTGAGTGGATGGATACAGGGATGGATATATGGATGTATGAAAAGATGGACAAATGGATAGAGGAATGGATGGATAGAGCTGGACGGATGGAGGGATGGATGGATGGAGGGATGGACCGATGGAGGGGTGGACAGATGGAGGGGTGGACGGATGGAGGGATGGATGGATGGAGGGGTGGATGGATGGAGGGGTGGATAGATGGAGAGCTGGACGTATGGAGAGGTGGACGTATGGAGGGAGGGATGGATGGATGGAGGGGTGGTTGGATGGAGGGATGGATGGATGGAGGGGTGGACGTATGGAGGGAGGGATGGACGGATGGAGGGGTGGACGGATGGAGGGGTGGATGGATGGAGGGGTGGACGGATGGAGGGGTGGACGGATGGAGGGATGGACGGATGGAGGGGTGGACGGATGGAGGGGTGGATAGATGGAGAGCTGGACGTATGGAGAGGTGGACGTATGGAGGGAGGGATGGATGGATGGAGGGGTGGTTGGATGGAGGGATGGATGGATGGAGGGGTGGACGTATGGAGGGAGGGATGGACGTATGGAGGGGTGGACGTATGGAGGGAGGGATGGATGGAGGGGTGGACGGATGGAGGGATGGACAGATGGAGGGGTGGACGGATGGAGGGGTGGACGGATGGAGGGATGGATGGATGGAGGGGTGGACGGATGGAGGGGTGGATGGATGGAGGGATGGACGGATGGAGGGATGGATGGATGGAGGGGTGGACAGATGGAGGGGTGGACGGATGGAGGGATGGATGGATGGAGGGATGGACGTATGGAGGGGTGGACGGATGGAGGGATGGATGGATGGAGGGGTGGACGGATGGAGGGATGGACGGATGGAGGGATGGACGGATGGAGGGATGGATGGATGGAGGGGTGGACGGATGGAGGGGTGGACGGATGGAGGGATGGACGGATGGAGGGGTGGACGGATGGAGGAGTGGATGGATGGAGGGGTGGATGGATGGAGGGATGGATGGATGGAGGGATGGATGGATAGAGCTGGACGTATGGAGGGGTGGACGGATGGAGGGGTGGACGGATGGAGGGGTGGATGGATGGAGGGGTGGATGGATGAAGGGGTGGACGGATGGAGGGATGGATGGATGGAGGGGTGGACGGATGGAGGGGTGGATGGATGGAGGGATGGATGGATGGAGGGGTGGATGGATGGAGGGGTGGACGGATGGAGGGATGGATGGATGGAGGGGTGGATGGATGGAGGGGTGGACGGATGGAGGGGTGGATGGATGGAGGAGTGGACGGATGGAGGGGTGGACGTATGGAGGGGTGGACGGATGGAGGGATGGACGGATGGAGGGGTGGATGGATGGAGGGATGGATGGATGGAGGGGTGGACGGATGGAGGGATGGACGGATGGAGAGCTGGACATATGGAGGGATGGATGGATGGAGGGATGGACGGAGGCAGGGGTAGACGGATGGAGGGGTGGATGGATGGAGGGGTGGACGGATGGAGGGATGGATGGATGGAGGGGTGGACGTATGGAGGGGTGGATGGATGGAGGGGTGGATGGATGGAGGGATGGATGGATGGAGGGATGGATGGATGGAGGGGTGGATGGATGGAGGGGTGGACGGATGGAGGGATGGATGGATGGAGGGATGGATGGATGGAGGGGTGAATAGAGGAGTGGAAGGGTGGATAGAGGGATGGATGGATGGATGGGGGGTGGATAGACGGATGGATGGGTAGATGCAGAGATGTGTGAAGGAGCAAGTACAGTAAATTGTTAGCTAGCATTCAAGTGGTGAGTGTTTGGGGTTACACTGTGTGATTCTTTTCATGTTGCTGTATGTTTGAAAATATTACACAATGTTGGGGAAATTCTTTATAGACAAGCCTTGTGACACACACACACACATGCACACGTACATACACTGCTAAATAACATAAGGTGAAGAAGAGATCATAATAGAAACCTTAAAAACCCAGAACTGGACTGGGTGCGGTGGCTCACACCTGTAATCCCAGAAAGTTGGGAGGCCGAGGTGGGTGAATCACGAGGTCAGGAGTTTGAGACCAGCCTGGCCACATGGTGAAACCCCATCTCTACTAAAAATACAAAAAATTAACCAGGGATGGTGGCGCACGCCTGTAATCCCAGCTACTCAGGAGGCTGAGACAGGAGAATTGCTTGAACGCAGGAGGCAGAGGTTGCAGTGAGCCAAGATCGTGCTGTTGCACTCTAGCCTGGGCAACAGAGCGAGACTTCATCGAAAGAGAGAGAGAGAGAGAGAGAGAGAGAGAGAGAGAGAGAGAAAGCAAGAAAGAAAGCAAGAAAGAAAGCAAGAAAGAAAGCAAGAAAGAAAGAAAGGAAGGAAGAAAGAACTGGATGATCATGAAAACATTGCACACCCAGCTTGTGGGGGGCCACAGAAACAGGGCTTCCAGGAACATTGCTACAGATGCTTACTGTGAAAAGAAGAAACCTTAAGGTTTGTAAGCTGTCTCCATCTCAGAAAGTTAGGGGGCAGGATTGACTGTGAAGAGGCATAAGGGAACCTTTTGGAAGATGGCAAGTTTGTTTGTTTGTTTGTTTTCTTTTTAGACAGAGTCTCACTCTATCACCCAGGCTGGAGTGCAGTGGCGAAATTTCGATTTTCCTGCCTCAGCCTCTAAGTAGCTGGGACTACAGCCATGCGTCACCATGCCTGGCTAATTTTTGTATTTTTAGTAGAGATGGGGTTTCACCATGTTGGCCAGGCTGTTCTCAAACTTCTGACCTCTGGTGATCTGCCCACCTCGGCCTCCCAAAGTGCTGGGACTACAGGCGTGAGCCACCGCGCCTGGCCAGGAGATAGAAACGTTTTCTAGCTCAGTTGTGCTGGTGGTTACACAACTAAATGCATGTTTCAAGTCAGAACTGTGCATACCAGAGGAGTGAATTACACTGTATGTAAATTATACCTTAAGTTAAAAAAAAAACAAATTTTAAAAAGAGAAAGTTGGGAGGTAAACAAAAACAAAAACAGTGTAAGCCCAGAAAGTTGAGAAAATGGATATAAAAATAAGATCAGAAATCAATGAAATAGCAAAGATGCAATAGAGAAGAACAATTAAGACAAAAATTGGTTCTTCGAAAAAAATTAACCAACAAAATGGATCAACGGTTCTGGGAAGAAGGAACAAAGAAAGGAAAGACACAAATAATATGAACAAAAAAGAGGCCAAGTTGCGGATTTAAAAGATAATAATTACCACAGACTCGTGGAAAATTTTGCAGATCATTTATCAGATAAAGGACTTCCATTCAGAATATATAAAAAATTCAGAACTGAACAATTAAAAAAACCCAAAAAAAACAAAACCCAGTTTAAAAATGGACTAATGCTGGGCACGGTGACTCACACCTGTAATCCCAGCACTTTGGGAGGCTGAGGTGGGTGGATCACTTGAGGTCAGGAGTTCGAGACCAGCCTGACCAACATGGTGAAACCCCGTCTCTACTAAAAAAATACAAAATTAGTCGGGCGTGGTGGTGCATGCCTGTAATTCCAGCTACTTGGGAGGCTGAGACACGAGAATCGCTTGAACCCGGGAGGGGAAGGTTGCAGTGAGCCAAGATCATGTCATTGCACTCCAGCCTGGTCAACAAGAGTAAACTCTGCCAAAAAAAAAAAAAAAAAAAAAAAAAAGGGCTAACAGCTGGGTATGGTGGCTCATGTCTGTAATCCCAGCACTTTGGGAGGCTGAGGTGGGAGGATCACTTGAAGCCAGGAGTTCAAGACCAGCCTGGACAACATAGGCCCTGTCTTTACAAAAATAAAAATAAAAAGTTAGCTGGGCGTGGTGGCGTGTGCCTGTAGTCCTAGCTTCTTGGGAGGCTGAGGTGGAAGGATTGCTGAGGCCCAGGAATTGAAAGTTACAGTGAGCTATGACCGCAACACTGCATTCCAGCCCGGGAGACAGAGTGAGCCTCTGTCTCAGAAAGAGAAAAGGAAAGGAAAAAAGAAGGCTAAAGATCTGAAGAAACAGAGCCACAGAAGGTATACAGATGGCAGATAACATGAAAAGACGCTCTACGTAATTTCTCATTAGGCGAGTGTAGATTAAACTGCAATGCCATCCCATTGCACAGCCACACAAACAGAACACCACAGAAGGTATACAGATGGCAAATAAGAACGTGAGAAGACGCTCCACATAATTTCTCATTAGGCGAGTGCAGATTGACACCACAATGCCATCCCATTGCACAGCCACAAAATGGCTAAAACATAATCACACAAGTAAAATGACAATGCCACATGCTGACACAGATGTGAAGCACAAGAAATTCTCATTTACTGCTGGTGAGAATGCAAAATGGTGCAGCCCTTGTGGAAAAGAAACTGGCCGTTTCTCACCCAGAAATGCCACTCGCATAAATCTTCACAGCAGCTTTATTTATTTATTTATTTATTTATTTATTTATTTATTTGAGACGGAGTCTGGCTCTGTGGCCCAGGCTGGAGTGCAGTGGCCGGATCTCAGCTCACTGCAAGCTCCGCCTCCCAGGTTCACGCCATTCTCCTGCCTCAGCCTCCCAAGTAGCTGGGACTACGGATGCCCGCCACCTCGCCCGGCTAATTTTTTTATATTTTTTAGTAGAGACGGGGTTTCACCATGTTAGCCAGGATGGTCTCGATCTCCTGACCTCGTGATCCGCCCGTCTCGGCCTCCCAAAGTGCTGGGATTGCAAGGGTGAGCCACTGTGCCCAGCCAGCAGCTTTATTTATAATCACTAAAAACTGGAAGCAAATCCATTGTTCTTCAGTCGGTGAGTAGATCAAACCTGCAGCCCATGGATGGAATAGAATACTATTCAGCAATAAAAAGGAAAAGGCCATCAATTCAAATATCATGGATGATATCCAATGCATTTTTCTTTGTGAAAGAAACCAGATTCAAAAGGTATTATCCGTACTAATAAGCATGGTTGTGCCTTTTAATTGATTGATGAATCTCATTAATCAAATGCATTGATTGAATTGCATATTGGTTGATTGATTAATTACATTAATATGACATTCCAGAGAAAGCAAAGCTAGAGATAAAGAAAACAGATTGGTGGTTGCAGGGGTTGGGGATGGGAGTAGCACAGGGGAATGTGGGGGTGATGAGCCTGTTCTGAATCATGACTATGTGGATAACATGACTGTGCATTTGTCCAAACCTGTAGAACTGAACACCAGGCCGGGCGCGGTGGCTCAAGCCTGTAATCCCAGCACTTTGGGAGGCCGAGACGGGTGGATCACAAGGTCAGGAGATCGAGACCATCCTGGCTATCACGGTGAAACCCCGTCTCTACTAAAAAAATACAAAAAAAACTAGCCGGGCGCCGTGGCGGGCGCCTGTAGTCCCAGCTACTCGGGAGGCTGAGGCAGGAGAATGGCGTGAACCCGGGAGGCGGAGCTTGCAGTGAGCTGAGATCCGGCCACAGCACTCCAACCTGGGCGACAGAGCGAGACTCCGTCTCAAAAAAAAAAAAAAAAAAAGAACTGAACACCAGACAGTGGACTTTTTGGATATGTATATTAATGTATTTTTATGCAAAAACAAAGCAATTCTCAGAAAAGATAGTCTTCCCATGCATACATTTGGGGCTGGAAGGACCCGTTTTTCGAGTGAAGTCACAGAGGCCAGAGGACAGCAACCTCAGAGCCTGTCCACCTCAAAGCCAAAGGAAGGGGCTCTGCTGAGGATGGAACTGCCCTCTGTGAAGGTGGAGGATTGACAGGAGCTGCCTGGCTGTGGCCCAGGCAAGCCCAGTGCCCGGGCCAGAGCTGGAGCCCACAGCTGCAGCCGGGAAGATGCCCCCAGCACCTCCGAGCAGTTTGCACGTGGCATCGGGCCCCATGGGTCCGGTCCACACCCCTGTCTTGCCTCAAGGAAGCCCAGCCCAGAGACTTGAGGCAGCCTGCTTGGGGTCTCACAGCAGTAAGGTGGCCCAGGACTCTGGACCCGTGGCCACCCATGCTCCTGGCTGGCCTGGAGTCACGTGTGGGGGTTTGTGTGTGTGTCCCTGTGTGAGTGTGTGTCTGAACGCATGTATGCAAATGCATGCCTG
Source organism: Chlorocebus sabaeus (assembly GCF_047675955.1). NCBI lineage: Eukaryota > Metazoa > Chordata > Mammalia > Primates > Cercopithecidae > Chlorocebus > Chlorocebus sabaeus. The sequence continues at coordinate 81,492,062 of NC_132927.1, read as the reverse complement.
TGTGTGCATCTGTGTCTGTGCACCTGTGTGTGAATGTACATGTGTGTGCACCTGTGTATGTGAGTATGCGTGAGTGTGCAGCTGTATATGTAGTGAGTGTGCATGTGTGTGCACCTGTGTGTGTGTCTGTGTGTGTGCATGTGTGTGTGCACTTGTGTGTGTGTCTGTGTGTGTGCGTGTGTGTGCACCTGTGTGTGAGTGTGCGTGTGTGTGCACCTGTGTGTGTGAGTGTGCATATGTGTGTGCACTTGTGTGTGTGTCTGTGTGTGTGCGTGTGTGTGCACCTGTGTGTGAGTGTGCGTGTGTCTGCACCTGTGCGAGTGTGCATGTGTGTGTGCACCTGTGTGTGAGTGTGCGTGTGTGCACCTGTGTGAGTGTGCATGTGTGTGTGCACCTGTGTGTGAGTGTGCGTGTGTGTGTGCACCTGTGTGTTTGTGTGCACCTGTGCGTGTGCATCTCTGTGTGTGAGTGTGCATGTGTGTGTACGTGTGTGTGTGCACCTGTGTGTGTGAGTGTGCATGTGTGTAAAGATGAGATCCTTCAGGTGGGTGAGGCAGTGGACAGGTGCCAGCACGAGCAGGGCTGGAAGGTGTGGCTTTGGGGTGAGGGGCTAGAAGATGTGGCTTCAGGGGTGAGGCCCTGTCCAGGTGGGTGTTGGGTTCCTCCACCCCGGAAGGAAGTCACACCCCTGAGCAGGGGACACAGGCCAAGGCTGTGGAGTCTGTAGGTGAGGAGGCAGGAAGTGGAGCAGCACCTCCCCAACCTCCTGCATTCTCTGTGAGGCACAGGAGTGCCCTCCACTGCCCTGCCGTGGGCCAGTCAGAGCCGTGCAGCAGAAATCCTTTCATGTGCACACAGGAGTGTGCATTCTCACACACACACATATACACATACTGGCATGCCTGTGTTCACATGCATGGCCTGTTCGTCAGCCCTCCAGCTCCTGCCCAGACTCCACCAGCTCTGAGCACCTAGTGAATGCCCCCTACCTGCCCTCTGGCCTGCCCCTCACCCTCCTCCCCGTGGGCGGGCAACCCTGCCCTGCCAGCCTCACGTGGCCTCTTAGCCCTTAGGCCCTAGGATCCTCCGGACCCTTGGCCCCAGTCTCTTCTGAGCCCTCTCAATGCCCCGTGCAGTGCCCTCAGGCTGGATGTCCTCTAGGCCTCGCCTCTCCGACAGCCTGAGGGGTGGCTGTGGCTTGGGGATGTCCACTCCCCAAGTCCTCCTCTCCCACGGACAGCCCTGAGCCCTCCTGCTTCCCTGCCCTCTGTCTCCTGGCCCAGCTTCCTTGGCCCATGGCCTTGCCCACTCTGCGTCACCCCTCACTCCTCCCTGCCTTTGCACTCACTGTCCCCTCGGCCCAAGATGCCCTGGCCTGCCTCAGCGGGCTCCACTCAAACCCCGTCCCTCTGCGAAGCTTCCCGTCCTACTCCAGGATTTGGGCCTGGCCCGCATGCCCAGGGCGGTGACGGTGGCCTTTCTCCAGGACCTGCTGATGGGAGGAGCCCCCTCCCATGACTTTGGGTCCTTGGAGGCAGAGAGCTCCCCCACTCAGAAGCTGCCCGGGGCAGGGCATGCCGCAGGCCTGCAGGTCTGTCTGCCAGAAACCTCCAGTTTCTGTGGGGGTCAGCCCCCACTCCACTGGTCCCCCTCTACTAGTGACAGGTGAGGGGTCAGCCCCCACTCCACTGGTCCTCCTCTATTACTGACAGGTGAGGGGTCAGCCCCCACTCCACTGGTCCTCCTCTATTAGTGACAGGTGAGGGGTCAGCCCCCACTCCACTGGTCCTCCTCTATTACTGACAGGTGAGGGGTCAGCCCCCACTCCACTGGTCCTCCTCTATTAGTGACAGGTGAGGGGTCAGCCCCCACTCCACTGGTCCTCCTCTATTAGTGACAGGTGAGGGGTCCCGCAGCCCAGGAGCCTTGGGTCCCTGACTCTGGGTTGTTAACTGGACCCCTGGCAGCTGAGCTTGGCTGGAACCCCAACAGCCTGCAGAGGGAACCAGAATGTTTCCAGCATGGGTGCTGAGTGCTGACGTCAGCCAGGGTGCTTTCCACGTAGGGTTGCTGTCTCCCCAGTGGTGTCTGGGTTGCAGTCCTGGTCTCAGCTGCCAATCTGGACACTGCACCTTTAGGAGTTTCCCTGGGCTGAAGGACACTGGCAGGGACGCAAGGGCCGCCCCTCTATCATGTGGCCTCCTGGCGCTAGCCATCTCCCAGCCACCCTCCCAGCTGCCAGCCCTCCCGTGGGGACGTCGGAACAATGATTCTAAAACAGGACAGCTCTGAGCTTTCTCCTGGCTGCCTGAAGGCTACCAGGACTTCTTGCCCAGACATTTGGGGCTGGAAACTTCTTGTGGTGGCAGGAGGGGCTGTCCTGTGTGTTGCAGGACATTTTCCAGCATCCTTGGTCTCCACCCACTAGAAGCCAGTGGCACCCCTCCCTGCTGTGAAGTCCAAACATGTCTCCAGAGACCCTAACTGTCGTGGAATGGGGGACACTGGACCCCCCTCACTGGCATGGGGAAGGGGAAGTGCATTTGGGAGCCACTAGGCCGGGCTCCCCCATGAGGGTTTCCGTGCTGAGCTGAGCTCGTGCTGGCCTGGATGGGGGCAGGGGAAGCAGTTGCACTTCTGCTAATCCACAGGAGGACCTGGGGGAGCAGCCTGCTCCCTCAGCTGCCCCGCCCCGTCCCTGTCCGCTGCCCTGAAGTCTCCGGGTGGCCCTTATCTTGGGCCTTTCCTGTCTCAAGGCACCATTAGGGCAAAACAAGCAGTTCCTAAAAACGACCAAGAATAGGCCCCAAGGGCTTGGCAGGGCTGTGGGGTGAAGGGAGGGTCTGGGGGAGCTCAGGGCAGGGTTTGTGGGGTGAAGGGAGGGTCTGGGGGAGCTCTGGGCAGGGGTTGTGGGGTGGAAGGGAGGGTCTGGGGGAGCTCAGGGCAGCAGGGCTGTGGGGTGAAGGGAGGGTCTGGGGGAGCTCTGGGCAGGGGTTGCGGGGTGAAGGGAGGGTCTGGGGGAGCTCAGGGCAGCAGGGCTGTGGGGTGAAGGGAGGGTCTGGGGGAGCTCTGGGCAGGGGCTGTGGGGTGAAGGGAAGGGTGAAGGGAGGGTCTGGGGGAGCTCTGGGCAGGGGCTGCGGGGTGAAGGGAGGGGTGAAGGGAGGGTCTGGGGGAGCTCTGGGCAGGGGCTGCGGGGTGAAGGGAGGGTCTGGGGGAGCTCAGGGCAGCAGGGCTGTGGGGTGAAGGGAGGGTCTGGGGGAGCTCTGGGCAGGGGTTGCGGGGTGAAGGGAGGGTCTGGGGGAGCTCAGGGCAGCAGGGCTGTGGGGTGAAGGGAGGGTCTGGGGGAGCTCTGGGCAGGGGCTGTGGGGTGAAGGGAGGGTCTGGGGGAGCTCAGGGCAGGGTTTGCAGGGTGAAGGGAGGGTCTGGGGGAGCTCTGGGCAGGGGCTGTGGGGTGAAGGGAGGGTCTGGGGGAGCTCTGGGCAGGGGTTGTGGGGTGAAGGGAGGGTCTGGGGGAGCTCTGGGCAGGGGTTGCGGGGTGAAGGGAGGGTCTGGGGGAGCTCTAGGCAGGGGTTGTGGGGTGAAGGGAGGGTCTGGGGGAGCTCTGGGCAGGGGTTGCGGGGTGAAGGGAGGGTCTGGGGGAGCTCAGGGCAGCAGGGCTGTGGAGGACACCCAGGGCTGTGAGGAGGGTAAGTCCCCCACCTGTGGAGACTCTGTGGGCCCCGCCCAGGCCTGGCACCCAGCAGGTACTTCACAGAAGAGCTGTGCCTGGGCAGATGGCTCCCGGGTGTGGTGGGACGTTCAGCAGCATCCCTGGCCGCACCTAGCCACCGCAGCTGGCTGCGCCTTGCTCCTTCCTGAGTCCTGGAAGCTGGCCCTGGATGTGGCACCTGTTGGCCCCAGCTGGCTCCAGGCCCTCAGGGAGTGTCGCAGGGACTGTTGAGCTAGGGTCTGCCTGCTGCTGCTCCCCCCCAGGGAGGAAAAAGGATGGTCAGTGCAAGCCAGGGACCGCCCAGAGGCAGGAGCAGATGCAGGTCGAGTGGACGTGCCCCAAGGTCCAGCTCCACGGGGGTCGGGGGGATGGCCAGGCTCGAGGTGGGTTCCCTAGGGAGGTGCATTCTGAAGGGGACCAGCCCCCCATGCTGCGAAGGGCAGTGAGAAGGATGCAGCCCCCACCAGGCCCAGCCCTTCCTTGGGGCACCGGGGGAGGGTCTCTGGGGAGGGGCTTCGGGGCTGGGCCTGAGCTGTGGATGGAAGGGTGTGCTCTGCGACTGAGGAGAGTTTCAGGGGCCAGCTCTGGGGTTCAGGGGTCACATGATACCAAGCCCTCACCCCAGAAAGCCACCCACAGCCCACACTGACAGTGGACCCCCAACCTCGGCCTCCCACAGCTGCAGGGTCTTCCTCCCCACCAGTTCCTAGAGAGGAGAGATGGGAGTGACAGTCCCCAGAGAGGGGACAGCCAGGAGCCCAGCTCTGGGAAGCCCCCAGGGGCCTGCTTCGATCTCTCCTGGACCCTCCAGGTAACAGATGGGCTCTCAGAGCATCCCCTGCTAGCCCAGAGCTCGAGACCACAGGGGAAAAGCCCCTCCCCTGACCCTAGGAGCTCTCGGGGGCATCGGGCAGCCCAGATTGCAGCCGAACCCAGCGCCAAGCAGAGAGGGCAAGAGAATGACAAGCATGGTCCTGGGGGGCCGTGGACGCATGGTCACTGTGGGAGCAGTGGTGGAGGCGGCTGTGAGTTGGACCCTGGCAGGGAGCAAGACCCAGAAGCTGATGGAGGAAACAGGTAGAGGAAGGGGAGGCTGTTGGGGTGGGGATGGTGGTGCCGGGGGTGTGGCAGGCTCCGGGACCCAGCTGGACACAAGCACCCAGATTCGCCTGGCCAGGCCTGGGCAGCCCAGCCTCAACCACACCAGGCATGGGCTGCCCAGAAGAGGAGCCACTCCGCCTAGGGTGGGCCCCAGAACCTGATGGGCCAGGGTCCTGTCCTGGGATTGTTCCAGAAATCAAGGCTGGAGCTTGAGACTGGGGGCTTCCCCAGGTCTCCCACCCTGAGGGGAGAGCAGCTGGCGGTGGACACCACCCTCAGGGAGCTGAGAGGCCAGAGGTGGAGAGGGGCTGGGGGCTGGATCTGCAGCCCCCAGGCCCCCACTGCAGCCCCCAGGCCGCCCTTGGCTGCCGGCTTAAGGCCTATCTTTAGCCACCATGGCCTCGTAGGGTGCCCTGCAGCCCCCTCTTGGCCCGGGCGAGCCCTGGAGGAGTTCTTCACTTGGATAGGTGCATGGTTTACAGTGAGGGGTTTGGCTTGCCAGCAACCGCGTGCCCCTTGGAAGCCCCTTTTTCCACCCCCAGCAGCCCTGCTCCTACCCCCGCAGCCACCCCAGCAGCTAGTCCGAAGCTCCCCGTCTCCAGGGATGCTCCCAGCCCCGCTCCAGCAGAAGACCTTTCTGGAAACACCCTTAGGCTGAGCCTCTGTCCACTCCACTGGTGTAACCAACAATAGGGAGCTCCCAAGGACCCCAAAAAGGCAGACATTGTAAGGGGGAAACTGAGGCCCAAAGTGTCCAGCAAACAGTTGTTCTAGTCTCTGTGAGCTGTTCTAGCAAAAGACTGAACCTGAGGAGAGGGTCATCAGACCTCCCATTTGTCATAACCAAGGCATTCGGAAGTCATGGGTAACCTGGAGACCCACCCCTTGTGACTGGTGTCTGAAGTCAGGGCAGTCAAGGGCGACTGAGCCCTTAACCTAACCCACAAGTGAAGTGCCAGAGGTATTGTGAGTTACAGTATAGAAGAAAAACTTTATTCCATACCCCCAGCTTCTCTGGCCTTGGGGCTCCACCTCCTTCCCAGTTCAACATCCCCTGACCCTTTTCTCATTTGGGGTAGTCGAGTCCCTGGGCTTGGCCAGTGGGCACCTTGCTCAGCTGCCAGGGACCTGCCCTTGCTAGGTGGAAGAAAAGCTGGCATCGGCCGGGCATGGTGGCTCATGCCTGTAATCCCAGCACTTTGGGAGGCTGAGGTGGGCGGATCACGAGGTCAGGAGATCGAGACTATCCTGGCTAACACGGTGAAACCCTGTCTCTACTAAAAATACAAAAAATTAGCCGGGCGTGGTGGTGGGCGCCTGTAGTCCCAGCTACTTGGGAGGCTGACGCAGGAGAATGGCGTGAACCCGGGAGGCAGAGCTTGCATTGAGTGGAGATCGCTCCACTGCACTCCAACCTGGGCGACAGAGCGAGACTCTATCTCAAAAAAAAAAAAGAAAGAAAGAGAAGAAAAGCTGGCATTGCAGCACATGTCCCCAATTCCGCACCCCCTTCCTGCTTAGAACAGCACCCAGAATTAGCTGGCGCAGCAACATCAAAGACTACATTTCCCAGGCTCCCCTGCCGCCAGGTGTGATCACAAGACTACATTGGGCCCAGGAAGGAGGGAAGATGGAGCAGGTAAACTGGGTGGGAATTCTGGGAAGTCTCCACACAGGGGACAGATTGTGCCCTGCTCTCCTTTGCTTCTGCCTCATTCCTGGAACACAGATGTGAAAGCTGGAGCTCAAGTTGCCACCTGGGACCATGAGGTAAGGCTGGGGGCTTCCCATGGTTGTGGGGCTGTCGTGCCAGCCCTGAGAAAAAGGAAACCCTGTGGATTAAGTGGGTTAGGCAGAGTCGTCTGGGGTTTCTGGGGTCACAGGCAGCCTGTCCTGGGCCTCACTAGGACACACTATGACTATTGAACCATGACTCATGATGCACACTGGGAGTATACCCTGGTCAAAGGAACAGGCGTTGGCAACAAGGAGTTTCAGAATTATCCAGTTCTTGGGTTGACACTTCTCAAAAGCCCCTATCTTCCGCTGCCTCTTCTGTCTCGGGGAGGCCCTCTTCAAAACTTCCCTAAAAATCCCTTCCCTGGCTTAAACCTGGGGCCTCTTGTCTTCTCACCAGAGCAGCTGTCCCCACAGAAACCCCAGGACACCTCCGCCTTTCCCCTTCCTGCTTGGCCTGTCATCTGGTCCGCATCCCCGGCTTGCATCACCAACACCCAGGGGTGGGAGAGGCCAGGACAGAGCCCTCCTCCAAGGGAGTGAGCGAGGAGTCAGAAAAGGCCGGGAAGACTTCTTCTGAGGGATGGAGTCACCATCCGAGCAGAGGGGTCCGGTGAGGCGTGAATACACAGACACACCTGATGCAGGGGGCTCCGTGACTGGAAACTGACACACAGGATTTGCCCTGTAATCATCAGCACAGAGGCAGAGGGGGTGACTTGTCAAATCTGGGACAATTTGAGCATCCTCAAGAACAATGACTAGGGGCCAGGCATTGTCCCAGCACTTTGGGAGGCTGAGGCGGGCAGATCACCTGAGGTTGGGAGTTCAAGACCGGCCTGACCAACATGGTGAAACCCCGTCTCTACTAAAAATACAAAAATTAGCTGGGCGTGGTGGTGTGTGCCTGTAATCCCAGCTACATGGGAGGCTGAGGCAAGAGAATCGCTTGAACCTGGGAGACAGAGGTTGCGGTGAGCTGAGATTGCGCCATGGCACTCCAGCCTGGTCGACAAGAGCAAAACTCTACTCCTCCTCATCCTCCAGGAACCCCTGGGTGTCCTCCAGTGCATGGCTGAGGCCAGCCATTGTCTCAGGGCTCGGGGAAGTGCCTGCCGTGACCCTTCAAGTCCACACTGCACTCTGGTGTTCGCTTTGCCTTCTAATGTGCCCCAGACTGAGAGTGACTTGAAGCGGGGCATGTGGTGGGGCCCCCCGGCCCGGTGCCAGTGTGGCCCATGGAACATGCTTCATAAATCTAAAGGAGCCACTGGGCGTTGGACTGGGAGGGGTCTGCCTGTGCCAGGCCTGGCCCCCAATCCCAGGCCCACATCCTGAGGGCCACCACATGGTCACCACCCCCAGTGCCTGAGCCTTCCCTAGGGCCGTCCTCCTTAGGATCTGGGCATCTGCCCCCCACACCTGTTGTCCTGGGAAGCTGGGAGGCCTGGGGCCCCCACTCTCAAAGCCTAGCCTTCCAGCCACTGTCTCTCTACAGTTACAGAGCGAAGACCCCCCCACCACCCCCGCTACCGTCACCAGAGGAGCAGCCCTGCAGGCCCACACAGTGTGGTCACACCTGGCTTGGGAGACAGCCACACCCCACATGCAAGGTAGCCCTTGGGAACTTCTGCTCCACACCCACCAGGTGGGGAAGGCCAGAGCTGGCTGTTCAGGGTGTTTTAGTGCCAGACAAAAGCAAGGCCCTGTGGCTGCCCGGGAGGTGGAGCAGGCCACACTGGCCCCATGCACAGGGGCTCTTCGGGTCCCTGGTCCCATCCTCCCAGCTCTTTCCAACTTTGCCCCCCGGCCATTTCTTGCTCTGACCCTCCCCTCCCTTATTCCTGGCCTTGTCTCCCCTGGGCCCAGGTCGTCCCAGACTGACTGGACAAGTTAGCAAATCACCGGCTTTGGCTTCTGGAGGGTCCAGATGGGCCAGGAGAAAGGCTGGTGAACCCACTGGACAGCAGGGTGGTTTCTGATGCACACATCAGGATGTGAAGTTGCGCCCCGTGTCTGCAGGTTGGACCTCACCACTGCTGTGTCTGGGCCGCAGGGAGCTGTTCTGGTGCGTGACTCAGCCGTGGGCTGTTCTGGTGACTTCCTGTCTGAAACCTGCTCTCCTGTCGGTGAGGGGTTCTCTGGGTATGAATCGCTATGCCGGGGTCAGAGCAGGGAGAGCCAGCTCCCTGACGGGCTTCTCAGAGACAACCCCAGGTGCTGCACGGCCTGGGGCAGCCCCCACTGGTCCTGGAGGCCTGGTAGGAAGAAGCAGGGCTGGTCCACACCCCCAGGCTCCTGCCTGTCCTCCACCCCAGCCTGGCTTCTCCACATGGCAGGGGCAGGGGAGCTGGTACACGGCTGCCAACCCCCCAGCTCATGCCCACAGCTCCTGCCACCCAAGAGGCTCAACTTTCCTTTCCCAGAACCCAGTGAAGGACCCAAAGAGAGGATTCCGCTGACCTCACTTGAATCAGCTATTCCCTGACTGCCTGGCAAAGGCCAGAAGGCATGGAGGGTGACAATGGCCTGAGCTGGGTCCGGGTGCCACTCCTGGACCCCTCAGCTGGGGGTACAGAGGAGCCCCGGTGAACATGACAGACCACCCAGTGGGGCACAGGAGGAGGCAGGTCCCAGGGAGCTGCTGGGGCCACCGACAGGAACCCACAGCTATCCCTGGCCATCACCCCCGCTGGCCTGATGTGGACTCTGCCTAATGCTGCTCTGAGGGTGGGGCTGCCCTGGCCCAGAGACCCGGGAGGCCAGTGACCCCATGAGCAGCGGCCTGTGGAGGCACGTGTTTGCACCAGATCCCCTAGAGGATCACAGCCCCCTGGGCAAGTGTTTCTGGAAAGCCAAGGTGGACCCTGCCCTGAGACCTGCGCCTCCCGGCCAGGGCAGTGGGGAAGCCCAACTTTCCAGGGATTCCACTGCCACCCACACAAAACCCTCTGAAATCGCTGTTCAGAGGCAGCCTCCAGCCATGCGGCCCTGCAGCAGGGGGCAGCTGTGATCCACGTGTCTGGGGGAAAGTGCAGACTAGGGGCTCAGCCTCCACCGGGCTCTCCTGGCCGTGGGCGCACCCACCCAGGACGGTGGCTGTCTTCACTCAATGACCGTCCCTGCTGCAGTGCTGGGCAGTGTCGCTTGGAGACATTTGTGGTCCCCAGCTGCTTTCCCCAGCCCAGCCCTGTCCCCTCTGCTGAAAGAGCCTGGTTTGGATGGAGCTTGGCAGGCTCGGGAGTGGGCACCTGGTGGGGGGGTCTGTGCCCTGAAACCCAGAAGCAGCTTGGAGGTGAGTGGGGTTGTGGGTGCTGTCCACAGCCAGCTGGCGTTTTCTAAGGAAACTGGGCCCACCAGGGCCGGGAGCCCCACAGTGAGGGGGACTGTCCCAGGCCACTCTGCCTGCCCACCCTGCAGTTCCCACACGGAGAAGCTCACCCGCAGAGCCCCTGGGCCAGGCCAGGCTTGGTTCTGGATGAGGAGCGGTTGAGGTAGGGCTAGGCGAGGAATGTGGAGTGCGGTCGGCTGTTCTTCCCACATGGCCCTGCCCCAGGAAGGGGGAGGCGGGGAGAGGAGGGTGCTTGTGTGCAGTGGCTGTGCTGAGCCTTCCAGGACATGCAGGTGCCATCCTGGTCCCGGGGCTGCAGTGGGCACACTCGGCCTCTCCACTCCTGGCACCCCAGACAAGGACTACTGGGAGCACACAGCCTCTGGGAAGTCACCCTGCTCCGTGCTTGCCTGGCCCGAGAGCTGGCAACACGAGGCCTGAGCTGCAGAGGAGCTGGATTTTGTCTTTCCAGGGCCCCTCCCTGCCACGTGTCCTGCCTTGCCTGTCTGGGGACAGCCGCCGTGCCGCGCCAGGCCCTAGCCCCTGCCTGGGAGCTCCTGAGTGAGTGGAGCCTGGCTCTGGTGCTGTTATTGCCAACAGAGGTAAGTCTGGGGTTTCCTGCCACTCCCACCCCCAGGAAGATGACGAGACCACACTGTCATCACCAGTGAGATACCCCAGCCCGGGTTGGCTAACCCCAAGCTCAGCCCTGTTTGTGGTTAGGGGAGTTCTAGAGAGAACATAATTGAACCCCTGCTACTTCCTGAAACCTCAGCTAGGACTGCAGGGAGGGGTGTGAGGCCAGCCGCACAGGCGGGGCCCTGGGTAAGTAGCTGGGCTCTGCGCACTGGGGAGTGGGCCTGGGGGCTCAGGCCCTGGGATGGGGCTGGGGGCTGGGAGCTGGAGGGGGCAGAGGGGGATCTGAAGGCAAAGGTGATTTGTTGGTAAAAATGGAGGCTTTGTTGAGGGTTCTTAATCTGGGGTCCCTCCCAAGAGATAACCCAGGACCCCCAGTGACCACAGGTGTGATGGGGGTAGAGGATTTGGGGGAGAGGGACAATCGCTTCCATTGTACCTTTGTCACCGCCACCTTCCTGGAGACTTTCTTCTGGAAAAGGCTTCCCTGGCTACTGGGCCAGATGGTGGTGAGTCAGGGGGCTGGACTTGTCCCTGGAATCTCTCCTTGGCCACTTGCTTCCATGATTGGTGGGGGGCACTGAAGGGCCAGGCTTCTCTCTGTGGGGCCTGTGCTGCTTGTGGGGTTACACAGAGGGAGAAGCAGGGCAGTGGGGGCTGTGCTGGGGTGAGTGGCAGTTGGCCCAGTCACGTGACAAGATCCTGGGTCTGGGCAGGTCACCGGCCTCTGGGTTGGTATCCGGCACACAGGATACAGCAGTGGGGGCCATACATTCTGTCAAGTGCATGACATGGGTCTGCACCACTACAAGGGGCTGGGACTGACTGCTGAAGACCGACCAGTTGGGCTGAGCACAAAATGATGTTTCAGAAGATTGGCCAGGCCTAGGTGGGAGGGCAGAGGCTCCTGGAAGGAGTTGAGGATAAGGGCTGGGCACAGGGGCTCACACCTGTAATCCCAGCACTTTGGGAGGCCGAGGCAGGCGGATTACCTGAGGTCAGGAGTTCGAGACCAGCCCGGCCAACATGGTGAAACCCTGTCTCTACTAAAAATACAAAAATTAGCCAGGTGTGGTCGCACACGCCTGGAATCCCAGTTACTCAGGAGGTTGGGGCAGGAGAATTGCTTGAGCCCTGGAGACGGAGGTTGCAGTGAGCCGAGATCCTGCCATTGCATTCCTACCTGGGTGACGAAGCAAGACTCGTCTCAAAAAAAAAAAAAAAAAAAGGAAGAAAAAAAAGATAAGAATAGGGATAGGATAAGATGAGATGGGATAAGATAAGAACTCAGAGTGCCTGAAAGACTCACCTCACCAGCAGTCAAATAAACGCAAATGTGTCTCTGAAAGATACATTAAAAAAAATCTATCAAACTGGGGCCAGGTGCAGTGGCTCACGCTTGTAATCCCAGCACTTTGGGAGGCCAAGGTGGGTGAATCACTTGAGGTCAGGAGTTCAAGACCAGCCTGACCAACATGGTGAAATCCCGTCTCTACTAAAAATACAAAAAATCAGCTGAGCGTGGTGCTGTGTGAGCCTGTAATCCCAGCTACTTGGGAGGCTGAGGCGGGAGAGTTTGAACCCGGGAGGCGGAGCTTGCAGTGAGCCAAGATTGGGCCATCGCACTCCAGCCTGGGCAACAAGAGCAAACCTCCGTCTCAAAAAAAGAGAATCTATCAAATTGGGAAAAATAAGAAAGTTGACTCTGGGATTTGGACGGGCGTGGTGGAGCAGGGAGGTTGGAGCCGGTGACTCAACATTTCCCTCCCTAGGGTTTGTCTCAAACGTGACGGCAGAAACGAGGTCACAGTGAAAGACGGAAATGGCTAGAAATGGCCAGCAACCGTGAAACAGCTTAGAAATTACAGGCAGTCCAGCCGGGTGCAGTGGCTCACGCCTATAATCCCAGCACTTTGGTAGGCTGAGGTGGGTGGATCACCTGAGGTCAGGAGTTCAAGACCAGCCTAACCAATATGGTGAAACCCTGTCTCTACTAAAAATATAAAATTAGCCCGGCATGGTGGCACATGCCTGTAATCCCAGCTACTTGGGAGGCTGAGGCAGGAGAATCACTTGAACCCAGGAGGCGGAGGTTGCAGTGAGCCGAGATCGTGCCATTGCACTCCAGCCTGGGAAACGAGAGCGAAACTCCATCTCAAAAAATAAAGAAAGAAAGAAATTACAGACAATCCACAAGACAGACCTCAGCAGCCTGAGGAGCTGTCTTTGGCACACAGGATGGAATGAGGAACTGCTCCCTGCACATGGCAGGGGTCAGGGCTCCTTCTCCGTCCTCCTGTGTCTGTCTGAAAAGTTTCATAATAAAAAGCTACAAAATAGGCCGGGCGTGTGGTGGTTCATGCCTGTAATCCCAGCACTTTGGGAGGCCGAGGGGGACGGATCAGCTGAGGTCAGGAGTTCAAGACCATCCTGACCAATATGTGAAACCCCATCTCTATTAAAAATACAAAAAATTAGCCAGGCGTGGTGGCGGGCACCTGTAATCCCAGCTACTCGGGAGGCTAAGGCAGGATAATCACTTGAACTCTGGAGGCGGAGGTTGCAGTGAGCCGAGATCGTGCCATTGCACTCCAGCCTGGGCAACAAGAGCGAAACTCCACCTCAAAAAAAAAAAAAGTTACAAAATAGATTTTAAAAGACTGGAGGAGCACAGCAACTGCAGGCCAGAGAGCTCCAGGGACAGTGGCTGGGTGAGGTCACGCTAGATCCTGTTACTGGAATGTCCATCCCAGCAGCATGTGGCGCTTCTCTAATCTGGAAAATGGATTCATTGGCCGGGTGCGGTGGCTCACGCCTGTAATCCCAGCACTTTGGGAAGCTGAGGCAGGAGGATAGTTTGAGCCCAGGAGTTCGAGACCTGCCTAGGCAACATGGTGAACCCCTATTTCTATTAAAAATACAAAAAATTAGCTGGACATGGTGGTGTGGCTGTAGTCCCAGCCACTCGGGAGGCTGAGGCGGGAGAATCGCTTGAACCTGGGAGGTAGAGGCTTCAAGTGAGCCAAGATCGTGCCACTTTACTCCAGCCTAGGTGGCAGAGCAAGACTCCATCTTAAAAAAGAAAAAAGAAAAGGCAAAAGAAAAAGAGAAAGAATGAACATGGGTTCGTGGAAGAAGCACGGAAAGTGCAAGGCAGAGCAGCCTCGGAGCCCGCACACTGAGAGCAGGAGAGAGGCGGGCTGGACACTGGAGAGAGAAGTCCAGAGAGCAGTGGAGGGCTGGCCTCAGTGGGCTGCCAAGGTGTGGCTTAAAGATGGAGTTGAACAGGGATGCATTTGCCCAGCATGGAGGCTGGGAGATGAGGGACTTGGTCATTTGCTGAGGGGAGGTGGAGGCAGGGGCCCAGGCCCAGCAGGGGTGGGAGATGCAGCTGGAGCTCAGGGGTGGATGGACGGGGGTGTCAGGCTGACCTGGGCCCACCCACACTGTGGCCTTGTGGCTGGAGTCATCCAAGGGACCTCACCATGGCCATCATGTCTGGCCACGCTGCTCTGAATCCAGGTGGAGTTGGACGGTGATAAGGGGGCTTCAGCCTGTCACAGTCCCTCAGAGCAGACCAGAAACAGAGTTCCCCAGAGTCCACCAGGCCAGGCTGGCATTGCTGGTGCTGTGAGCATGGTAGGCTGTCCCCTACCCGAGCCTCCGGCGGGCTAGGGGCACCTTGCTGCCATTTCAGGAGTGAAAGTCTACACTGGGCGCCTTTCCCACAGGGCTTGGTCGCTCCCACCCATCCCACAGCTGAGAGGAGCCCCACCGGTGGGCCAGACAGCTGGGGCGGTAAGAGGAAGGGGCGGTCTCCATGCACAGCCCAGGCAGGGCTTCCCCTGCCCCAGGAGGGCGGTGCCTGCTTCCTGAGTGGAACAACACAGGAAACCTCTGCCTGGCCTTGTCCTTCCACTTGAAGACCCAGCCCCAGGGGAAGCTGAGAGAAGACCTGGGCCCCACGGCACCCTCCCCAGGAAGAGTAGTGCCTGAAATGTGGGCAGCCTGCTCTAACCCATGCCGCTTTCTGTGGAGGAAACAGCCCTGGCCCCGGGCCGGGACAGACCACTACACTGCAGCTGGCGGGTGGGGCCACTGGGCTGGCCGGAGAGAGGGCCCTGAGCCCCTATCCTGAGCTCACTCACCTCGAGGGGAGGCAGAGGCTCCCCGAGGCAGTAGGAGTAGCAGGTGTGGCAAACTGATGGTGAGCAGGTGCTGGCGGGACCCCGGACCCTGGTCCAGGAAGGCCCTCAGAAGAGGCCGGTGGGCTGCCTGAGGCTGTGGACCTGTCCGGCAGGGAATGCCAGACAAAGCTTGAATGTGTTCTGAGAAGTGAAGAGCTGGTGCAGGGCTCCCCCGACGCCCAAGCCTGGTTGGCCATGCATGGTGAGGAGCTGGACCTCGGTGCGAGCCAGTTGGGATGTCCCAGTGGGCCCAGCTCTCTGGCTGCCCTGCCCTGGGTTGGTCCCACCAGGCCTCCTGCTGGGCCCACTGACTCTTTCCAGGCATCCTTGCCAGGCTGTCGGTGCCCAAAGGTCAGGCACGTGGCGGGATCTGGACACCAGCAGCTCGAGCCACATGGGCCACACGGGACCAGTTGGATGGGAAGGAAGGTGGCTCCGGCTCCTGCCCCTGGCTAGTCTCTGCTCTCAACATACAGGCCTGGAGCCCAGAGGGGCCTCTTTGTGAAAGCCTCCGCCTGGGGCTGGGCCAGGAGGGGAATGTGCATTTTCACTTCAGCTGCCACTTCCTTTGGTTTTGCAGAAGTGCTTGCAGCCCTCTGCCCCAGGGTTGCTGGCTGGCATTGGGGTGACCGGGCGGCACAGCCCTGGACCAGCAAGAGCTCATCCTCCCAGGTTTGGGAGGGTTTCCAGAACCCTTGGTCCAGTTAAAGGCAGACTCCCCGGGAGCCCCTTCCTGGGCGGCTCAGTCATTCTGATGGGGTCCAGGGGCCTCAGGCAGCAGCTCCGTGTGCTCACTCCAGCTCATTTGACAGGAGAGGTCCCTGTCTGGTGTTATTCAGAATTTGAAAGGTGGGGAGGGGGCGGCTGCAGAATTGGAGTAGACACCTGTGAGCAAAAGTGTGCGGGCTTCTAGGGCCCCTGGAGCAGGGCTCGGCAGCTGAGGAGGGAAGCCAGGCCTGGTGTGAGCCTGGTGGGGCCCCCACACCCCTGGGGCTCAGAAGGAACTGGACTGGTCGCAGGTGGCTCTGGCGTGTCCCCAGCCTACTCAGCCCCCCTGCCTGACTGGGGGTCTGCCTTCCTTGGCCCTTCTGGTTCCACTCACTGCTTCATCACCTACTGACCCCTCTGTTTTGGGCATGGCCACAGAGCCCTGCATCTCGGAGCTGGGCGCAGCAGCCAGACGACAGGGCCACACAGATCTTAGCAGAGCAGCAGCCGGGAGGGCAGCGTCCAGCACACAGGCACCCAAAGGAGAGTCTGAAGACCCTCAGCGCTGCCCCACCATTTCCACTCCGGGGGCTGGCCCGAGATGCAGGGAGCAGTGCATATTTATTCCAGCCACTGGGAGGGTGGGGGCAGAATGGGGAGCCCAGGAACCCCTCCAGCCCACACCACCCACCGCCAAGGGGGCATCACTTTGGAGATGGCTTTTCTGGATTCTTTCTTGACTCAGTGTCTCATTTTTTAATGTGTTTTCAAGGTATTGCTTTAAATTCTCCATGAGTTAACGAGCTTCCTGTAGTCATGGCTTCCTGTTTTCCAGTTGTTAAAAAATGACGAGACAAGTCTCAATCATTTTAGGAGTTTTATTTGCTGAAGTTGAGGCCACGTATCCGTGACACAGCCTCAGGAAGTCCTGATGACATGCCCAGGGTGGTCGGGCACAGCCTGGTTTCATGCATTTTAGGGAGACAAGAGATATTAGTCAATATATGTGAGACCTACATTGGTTCCGTCCAGAAAGGTGGGGACAACTCGAAGCAGGGAGGGGGCTTCCCAACCGTCTGTCTCTCACCTACCTGTGGGTAGGTCACAGGTAGATGGGAGACAAATGGTTGCATTATTTTCAGTTTCTGTTAAGTCTTTCCAAAGGAGGCCATCAGAATATGCATCTGTCTCAGTGAGCAGAGGGATGACTTTGAATAGAACGGAAGGCAGATCGGCCCTGAGCAGTTCCCAGCTTGAAGGGGCCTGAGATACTTTTCTTTAACAGAAATATACTTGAAAGGGCAGCTGGGGATGTCAACACACAGGCAGCCCTACCTGCTGGCCCAGAGCCCTTGGTGTGGGTGTGCCTGGTTTCTGCCTCACTTTCGAGCAGCTTCCAGAGAATTCTTGCAAGAGCCCTGTGGGACGGGTGGGAAGAGCAAATGGCTCCAGGGAGCGCCTCTGGCCAGCCTCTCAACATACAAGCCTCAGGCCCAAAGGGGCCTTGCTGTGTAGGGGCTCTGCCTATAGCTGGGGCCCAGCCCTGCGCTTTGAGGCGAGTGTGTCCCAGGGGACTGACTGCACCTGCTGGCTTCCCATGAGGGTCTCGGCTGACAGAGGGCAGTACCAGGCAGCATGGGGTGGGGGTCGGGCCTGGCACTAGGCAGGCAGGATTGGAGTTCGTGAGGCAGCTGCCAGGCTCAGCCTCCATCCCTGCACTGCAGGGCCCGGAAACAGCAGAGTGAGACCCTCAGGCTTTGCAGGGCTTTGAGAGAGGCACAAACACCATCTGAGAATGGGTTCAGGGCACTCTCCTCCCTGCAAGCCCTCTTTGGCTGGTCAGGGTGGTGCCTGTTTTAGAGGCACCTCAGGTTAGGGAAGGAAGCAGAGGGACAGGCCCCTGGATGCCCTGCACCATCTGCCGGCATGCCCTGAGCCATCTGCTGCCCGCCCGCCATGCCTCCCTCCTCCGGGCCCCTCATGCCATGGGTGACACAGCTTCCAGGCCAGGTGCACGTCACACCTCGGGTAGCCAGGAAAAATTCCTAGAAGCGGTTTATCCAGGTCAAAAGTTAAGCACATTTAAGATTTTTGGAAACATGTTGCAAAATTTTGCTGCAAGTCAATTCATACTTCCATCAGTCCCGTGTAAGCATACCCACTGCCTACTCTCAAACACTATGAGTTTAAAAGTTCTTTATTTTTGCCAACATGATAAGCCAAAAAGATTTTAAAAGGCTGTCTTTCAGATATTCATGTTTGCATTTCTTTGATTAGAAGTGGAGTTGAGCATTTTTCAGATTTTAGGAGCTTTTTCTTTTTGGGGCGGGGTCTCTCTCTGTAGCCTAGGCTGGAGTACAGCAACGCAATCACAGCTCACGGCACCCCTACCTCCTGGGCTCAAGCGATCCTCCCAGCTCAGCCTCCTGAGTAGCTGGGACTACACGTGTGCACCATCACGCCTGTTGGTATTTTTGTAGGTGTGGGATGTTACTGTATTGCCCAGGCTGGTCTTGAACTCCTGGACTCTAGCAATCCTCCCACCTCAGCCTCTCAAAGTGCTGGGATTTACAGGCACGAGTTACCACACTGGGCCTTTAGGGGCTATTTTTATGTCTTCTGTGAAAGCTCATCAACTTTCTTTTCTCTCCCGGCTTTATAAAGGTATAATTGACAAGCAACAACAGTACATAGGCCAGGTGCGGTGGCTCACACCTGTAATCCCAGCACTTTGGGAGGCCGAGGTGGGTAGATCATTTGAGGTCAGGAGTTTGAGACCAGCCTGCCCAACATGGTGAGACCCTCGTCTCTACTAAAAATACAAAAATTAGCTGGGTATGGTGGCAGGCAACTGTAGTCCCAGCTACTCAGGAGGCTGCGGCAGGAGAATAGTTTGAACCCGGGAGGCAGAGGTTGCAGTGAGCCGAGATTGCGCCACTGCACTCCAGCCTGGATGACAGAGCAAGACTCCATCTCAAAAAAAAAAAAAAAAAAAGAATCGTACATAGTCGCAGTGCCTGATGTGATGTTTGGATGCCTGTTGGCTTGGAACCTTGCTTGTATTTATCCCGTGGGATGCAACGGCAGATCCTTAACACTTAAAAAACACCTGCACGTTGTGCACATGTACCCTAGAACTTAAAGAATAATAAATAAATAAATAGTAAAAAAAAAACACATACAAATCAACGGGGCACTTAGTAAATTAGTAAATACTCACTAGCCATTTTGTCAGTGGGTTAACTTGTCATTTAATCTGATTTCCCTAAAGCAATTTCAACCTACTCTTTCTCCAGGTCATTTTAAACTCTCAGAGTGAACATCTTGATAGGACCGACAAGACGCATGACATGTACTTAGAAAGCTTATCTTAGAGCCACACTGAGATTGGAGCCTGCAAAATAATGCCAGGTGAGAGAGCCTTCTCCAACTTTGAACATGTAAGAGGAAGCCCATGAGAATTTTTCTATGAAGCATGTTGTCTCATAATTCAAAAATTAACACATAAAAATAGATTATCGAGATAAAAATTAGCTCAACAATAATAAATCTAGAGGTGCTACGTGGAGAAATGAAGGGCTGATTTCGTAATTCTTTTGTGAAGTTCTGGGAAGCCAGGAATGGGAATGAGGGCATAGTTGGTGGCTCCGGGGAGGGCGACGCAGTACTGAGTCAGGGGGCTGTCCCACAGGTCCCAGGGGAGCCCTGCATGGTCCAGGCCATGAGGAGCTGACCAGCAGCTCCCCCTGATTCATGCATCTCCTGGGGCCGTTGCTCCTACTTCTGACCTGCCAGGAAGACTCTCTTCCCAGGAGGTCACTTGTGGCAGGAGGCGGGGGAGTGGGGGACATCCTCCTCACCAGATGGGCACAGAGCCACAGACACCACGGACCTGGTGTCCAGAGGTGAAGGTCCCAAAGCTGCATGAGGCCTGGAGCAGGGGGTGTGGGACTGAGGGACACTGAGGCCCTGACTGAGACCACACGGGCGAGACAGTCTGTCGGGCGGGGGAGCCGTAGGAAGTCGGGGAGGGGCCGGACCAGAGCGGCTCTTGCAGGCTGAAGCTGGAGCGGCCCCTCTGGCCACCCACCGGGGTCTTGCCTGCGTCTCCCCTTGTGTTTTGGATGCTGGCTCTGCCTCCCAGGCGTGTGATTGTCATGAAAGAGATGGGCCTGTGTCGGGGCCAGAAACTGCCTCTGAGCTCAGGACTCGCACAGCGAGGCTGGGGCGCTCGTTTGATGGGAAAAGAGCCGTCTGGGTGAAGAACAGTGAGTGCAGACACAGGCGCTGGGCCTCCCACCTGAGAACTGTCTTCATTGCCCCCCGCCGCCCACCACAGCCCTGTGTCTTGGGCGAAGTGGTGACAACTGGGTGTGAGACAGCCCAGTCATACCCACTCTCTCCCTCTGCCCAGGGAGGAAGGTGAGCAAGGGGCACGACACTCACATCTGGAGAAACCCAACAAGCGCAGCGAGGCTGTGGGGAGACCGGAGCCCTGCACACCGCCGGCGAAGGTGGGCTGGCGCGGCCACTGTGGAGAACAGCGCGGAGAGATGCCCCAGAAGATGAGACGAAACTGCCATGAGATCCAGCAATGCCAACTGTGGGTCTGACCCAGGAGAACGGAAAGCAGGGACGTGAACAGACCTCCTCCTGTTCTTAACACCATTATTCTCAGCAGCTCAGCTAAGGCTCAGAGGCAGCCGAGCGTCTGTCAGCAGAGTCATGGATGAGCAGAATACGGCACACGCCACGTTTGGAGGATTGTTCACAATGGAAGGGCACAATGGAATATATATATATAAATTTTTTTTTTTGGTGAGACCCTGGAGGACACACTGAATACAATGGAATACCGTCCTGCCTTTGAAAGGAAGGGAAATCCTGGCACACGCTGCAACAGGAGGGAGCTTGAGGACATCGTGGCGAGTGGAGCAAGTGAGACACGGAACGACACACGCTGAGGAGACGCACAGATGCCCACCCAGGTGGGGAGGTGACAGGGGAGCCCAGCGCACAGAGACAAAGTGGAATGGAGGCCTGGGGGCTGGGAGCGAATGCGGAGTGAGTGCTTCCTGGGGCAGAGTCTCTGTTTGGGAAGACGAGAAGGTTCTGCCGACGGATGTTGGCGATGGTGGCAGAAGAATGTGAACGTGCCCAGTGCTGCTGAAAAGCGGTTACAATGGCAAATTCCTTGTTATGTGTATTTTGCCACAATTTTCCACTTTTTCAATTTTTTTTTCCTTGAGATTGAGTCTCACTCTATCACCCAGGCTGGAGTGCAGTGGCACAATCTCGGCTCACTGCAGCTTCTGCCTCCCAGGTTCAAGGGATTCTCCTGCATCGGCCTCCCAAGTAGCTGGGATTACAGGTGTCCGCCACCATGCCTGGCTAATTTTTGTATTTTTAGTACAGATGGGATTTCACCATGTTGGTCAGGCTGGTCTGGAACTCCAGACTGCAGGTGATCCACCTGCCTTGTCCTTCCAAAGAGTTGGCATTAAAGGCATGAACGGCCCATGGGGCCAATTTTTTTTTTTTTTTTTTTGAGATGGAGTCTCGCTCTGTCGCCAAAGCTGGAGTGCAGTGGCACAATCTCTACCTCCCAGGTTCATGCCATTCTCCTGCCTCAGCCTCCCGAGTAACTGGGACTACAGACAACTGCCACCATGCCTGGCTAACTTTTGTATTTTTAGTAGAGACAAGGTTTCACCAGGTTGGCCAGGCTGGTCTCCAACTCCTGACCTCGGGTGATCTGCCTGCCTTGGCGTCCCAAAGTGCTGGGATTACAGGCGTGAGCCACCAGCTGAATTTTTTAAATGCACAAAAATAAGTGGCCTGGTGCGGTGGCTCACACCTGTAATCCCAGTACTTTGGGAGGCCAAAGCGGGCAGATCACCTGAGGTCAGGAGTTCGAGACCAGCCTGGCCAACCTGGTGAAACCTTGTCTCTACTAAAAATACAAAAATTAGACAGGCGTGGTGGCGAGTGCTTGTAGTCCCAGCTATTTGGGAGGCTGAGGCAGGAGAATCACTTGAACTTAGGAGGCAGAGGTTGCAGTAGCAGAGATTGCGCCACTGCACTCCAGCCTGGGCATCAACGGTGAGAGACTCCATCTCAAAAAAAAAAAAAAAGCAACACAATGGGGCCTCAGGACTGACCTTGTTCGGGGTGACTGGCCCCACTGTGCTGGAGGTCAACAGGCCCTCAAGTGTAGGAGGGAGGTCAAGGAAACTATGACATCCGCATGTGGAAGGTTACTGAGGCCAAGGGGCTGGACGGTACCCAGGGACCCCTGACCTCGAGGGATCTGGATGGTGCCCAGGGACCCCCGACCTCACACCAGGGCACAGCTGAAGTTTGCCCCGCCTGGGGCTGCTGCAACCTGAGAAGCGTGGCAACGCTCTGTCCATCCTTCGGGTGCTGAGGCCAGGTCTGTCCGCGGCTTCCTGCTGATCTGGAGGTTCCATGAGCTGTAGCCACAGAAGGCCCAGAAGCATGAACTCAGCCGGAGTGGGCAGCCAGGACACTGGAGCCAACAGTGCTGGCAGAGCTCTGGGAAGTCACGCCACTGCACACCCTGCGTGACCTCTAGCAACCCTCTGGCTGGAGAGGAAGAGTTTCTGACCTTGGAGAGCTGTGTTTGAGGCAGGTTGCTGAGATAACTTTGATCTCCTTTTCTTTTGCCCTCTCCCACATTTAAGGACTTTTTTGGACTCCATTGGGCCCACCAGATAGTCCAGAATAATTTCTTTTCTTTTTTTTTTTTTTTTTTGAGAGGGAGTCTCGCTCTGTGGCCCAGGCTGGAGTGAGCGGCGCCATCTTGGCTCACTACAAGCTCCGCCCCCCGGGTTCCCGCCATTCTCCTGCCTCAGCCTCCCGAGGAGCTGGGACCACAGGCGCCACCACCACGCCCGGCTAGTTTTTTGTATTTTTAGTAGAGACGGGGTTTCACCATGTTAGCCAGGATGGTCTCGATCTCCTGACCTCGTGATCCGCCCGCTTCGGCCTCCCAAAGTGCTGGGATTACAGGCGTGAGCCACCGTGCCTGGCCGAATAATTTCTTTATTTTACTGTCAGCTAGTTAGCAATCTTCATTCAACTTGCAACCTTAGTTCCCCTTTGCCATGTAACCTACCATATCTACATGTCCCAAGGATGAGGATTCAGACTTCTTTTGGGTGGGGTCTTTATTCTGCCTGCCACCAAGATGAGGAGTATCACATGACATGTAATAAGAAGATCAATTCACCAAGAAGACAGAACCATTTGTGACTCCTATGCCCCAATTAACAATAGCTTCAAATACATAAAGCAAGCATTGAGAGACTACAAGGAGAAGTGGACAAATCCACCACCCCTGCAGGAGCTTTTAATTGTCTTTTTTAGTAATTGATAGTTCACACAGCCAGAGATGTGGTAAGACTACAGATTAGCCAGGCGCAGTGGCTCACACCTGTAATCCCAGCACTTTGGGAGGCCAAGGAGGGCAGATAACCTGAGGTCGGGAGTTCAAGACCAGCCTGACCAACATGGAGAAACCTCATCTCTACTAAAAATACAAAATTAGCCGGCCTTGGTGGTGCATGCCTGCAATCCCAGCTACGCAGGAAGCTGAGGCAGGAGAATCCCTTGAACCCGGGAGGTGGAGGGTGCAGTGAGCTGAGATCGCACCATTGCACTCCAGCCTGGGCAACAGAACGAGAGACTCCATCTCAAAAACAAACAAACAAACAAACAAAAAAAAACAACTACAGATTAGGAATTAGGATGAGGCAGTGCCCAGCTATGGGGCGAGATGGGGAGTGGAGGTAAAGTGGGAACAGCTCTGGAAGGGTGTATGTGGTAGCAGCGCCTAACAGACTGCTTAGAAGAGCACTCACACAGCAATTACAGGATCAACATTATTTTCAAACACACAAGCAACTTTTTTTTTTTTTTTTGAGACAGAGTCTCACTCTTGTTACCCAGGCTGGAGTACAGCAGCATGATCTCAGCTCACTGCAACCTCCGCCTCCCGGGTTCAAGTGATTCTTCTGCCTCAGCCTCCTGAGTAGCTGGGATTACAGGTTAAGCCAGCACGCCCAACTAATTTTTTAAAATTTTTAGTAGAGACAGGGTTTCTCCATGTTGGCCAGGCTGGTCTCAAACTCCTGACCTCAAGTGATCCGCCTGCCTCAGCCTCCCAAAGTGCTGGGATTATAGGTGTGAGCCACTATGCTGGGCCTCAAGCAACACTTTTGAAAACTGACCTCAGTGAGTTACAAAGATTCAGTATTACCCAGACGCAATGGCTCACACCTGCAATCCCAGCACTTTGGGAGGCTGACACAGGCAGATCACCTGAGGTCAGGAATTCAAGACCAGCTTGGCCAACATGGTGAAACCCCATCTCTATTAAAAGTACAAAAATTAGCCAGGCGTGGTGGCACGTGCCTGTTATCCCGGCTACTTGGGAGGCTAAGGCAGGATAATTGCTTGAACCCAGGAGGCAGACGCTGTGGTGAGCCGAGGTTGCGCCATTGCACTCCGACCTGGGCCACAAGAGCGAAACTCCATTTAAAAAAAAAAAAAAGAAAAAAATGATTCCATATTGCCCAGCCTGCATTCTTCGCCCATGAGGCTGCTGGGTTGGAGATCCGCTATCTAATAATTGCTCTAAAAAATCCATTTGGAAATGTTTTAAACACCCGCGTGTGTCTAGTCTGAGCTACCATGAAGCTTCTATCCTTCCTTCCCACAGTAGAGTCTCTCCCAGGTGGTTTCCAGGGACTCCCGTTCTCACTCTTGTCTCTGTCCTACAGGAAACGCCACCCCAGTGACCAGCACTACCCCGTGGGCCTCGCCGGGCCTCCCCGCCAAGACCTGCAACAACGTGTCCTTCGAGGAGAGCAGGATAGTCCTGGTCGTGGTATACAGCGCAGTGTGCACGCTGGGGATGCCGGCAAACTGCCTGACTGCGTGGCTGGCGCTGCTGCAGGTGCTGCAGGGCAACGTGCTGGCCGTCTACCTGCTCTGCCTGGCGCTCTGCGAGCTGCTCTACACCGGCACGCTGCCGCTCTGGGTCATCTATATCCGTAACCAGCACCGCTGGACCCTGGGCGTGCTGGCCTGCAAGGTGACCGCCTACATCTTCTTCTGCAACATCTACGTCAGCATCCTCTTCCTGTGCTGCATCTCCTGCGACCGCTTCGTGGCCGTGGTGTACGCACTGGAGAGTCGGGGCCACCGCCGCCAGAGGACCGCCATCCTCATCTCTGCCTGCATCTTTATCCTCGTCGGTATCGTTCACTACCCGGTATTCGAGATGGAAGACAAGGAAACCTGCTTCGACATGCTGCAGATGGACAGCACGATTGCCGGGTACTACTACGCCAGGTTCACCGTTGGCTTTGCCATCCCTCTTTCCATCATCGCCTTCACCAACCACCGGATTTTCAGGAGCATCAAGCAGAGCATGGGCTTAAGTGCCGCCCAGAAGGCCAAAGTGAAGCACTCGGCCATCGCGGTGGTTGTCATCTTCCTGGTCTGCTTCGCCCCGTACCACCTGGTTCTCCTCGTCAAAGCCGCTGCCTTTTCCTACTACAGAGGAGACAGGAATGCTGTGTGCGGCTTGGAGGAAAGGCTGTACACAGCCTCTGTGGTGTTTCTGTGCCTGTCCACGGTGAACAGCGTGGCTGACCCCATTATCTACGTGCTGGCCACGGACCATTCCCGCCAAGAAGTGTCCAGAATCCATAAGGGGTGGAAACACTGGTCCATGAGGACAGACATCACCAGGCTCACCCACACCAGGGACATCGAGGAGCTGCAATCGCCCATGGCCCTTGCAGACAACTATACCTTCTCCAGGCCCGTGCACCCACCAGGGTCACCAAGCCCCACAAAGAAGCTGATTGAGGAGTCCTGCTGAGCCCACTGTGTGGCAGGGGGGATGGGAGGTTGGGGGTCCTGGGCCAGCAGTGTGGCTCCTGTCCTCCACTAAGCCCACCAGCCACAGTGCCCATGTCCCCTCTGGAAGACAAACTACCAATTTCTTGTTCCTGAAGCCACTGTCTCCATGACCTCTGGCCCCAGGCTTTCCCACATGGAGGTGGCTGCATGCCAAGGGGAGGAGTGATACCTCCAGGCTGCCGGGAACCCAGATTGCGTGTGGCAGGCAGCGGGGCCTCTTCACCAGCAGCCCTCCTGGTTGGCTCCCTTGGCTGTGGGCAGGGAACAGCGCTGCGGGCAGAGGTACCTAGTGGCTGCCCTGTTCGCATCAGGGGTGATGACTTTATTTGCAGGGCATTTCTGCAAGCATTGCTCGGATGCAGTGGCACATTGTGGGCCCTCTGGGCTCCTGCCTCAGAACATCAGTGGGCACCATGCTGGGGGTCACCCAGCACCGTGGCAGCGCCCAGCAGGGCATAGGGCAGCCTACCACCTCCAAGGGGGCAGGAGTCCTCATCTGGGACTGGGTCTGTGCTGAGCTGGAGGGCCTCTAGGCAGATGTGGGGCAGGGTGGCCAGTTGCTCCAGCTCCCAGAGGGCAGCCCAGACATCCTCAAGCGGGAGCCCCAAACGTCCACGCCCAGAACGACAGTTGGCAGGACAGGCATGACACAGCCATGTCAGAGGCAAGGGGTGCCAGGAGTCCCCAGCCGCATCCTTGGGGAGAAGTTGGTGAGGGGTCCGCACAGGGTGGGGCCCCCACCTGCAGCACGTCACCGAGGCGAGAGTGCAGCAGCTGGCCTGCTTGTCTGGTGGAGAAAGCCAGCTCCCTGCACCCTCGGGCCGAGTCAGATCTGGGTCTGCCCCGAAGGCCTTGCCTAGGCCAGGTCACACTGATGCCCTGGTTTCCCCATCTGTAAAATGGGGCCAATGACACCTACCTCGCTGGGTCACCATCGAGATCAATCCTCCTCCCTGCCCTGACACCTCGGGCACATCGCGTGCACTCAGAGCACAGAGGCAGGCAGATGCAGCACCTGGACGGGGAGCCCAGCGCCCAGCACAGCGCGGGGCTTCCAGGGAGGCGGTGCGGGGCGGTGGGGCTGAGCCACGCTCTCGTTTTGTCAGGCAGCTATGCAGTTGCTCTTCCTTGTTTTGTTTTTCTTGTTTTTTTAATATTTATTTTTTTAGAGACAGGACTTTGCTCTGTTGCCTGGGCTGGAGAACACTGGCACTGTCATAGCTCACTGCAGCCTCAAACTCCTGGGCTCAAGCGATCCTCCCCCCTCAGCCTCCTGAGTAACTGGGACTTTGACAGGCATGCACCACCACACCCAGTCAAAACAGCCGTCTTCCCCTT
Source organism: Chlorocebus sabaeus (assembly GCF_047675955.1). NCBI lineage: Eukaryota > Metazoa > Chordata > Mammalia > Primates > Cercopithecidae > Chlorocebus > Chlorocebus sabaeus. The sequence goes on along the minus strand of NC_132927.1, from coordinate 81,465,361 downwards.
AAGAGTCATCAGAAAAATACATTAGGAAAATGTGTTTAGAAATAAAAGCACAAGGCAGGGCGCAGTGCTCACGCCTGTCATCCCAGCACTTTGGGAGGCCGAGACGGGAGGATCACTTGAGGCCAGGAGTTTGAGACCAGCCTGGGCAACATGGCAAAACCTTGTCTCTTTTTTTGGAATATAAAAAAATAATAATAATAAAAATGCATTTTAACTTTTACAGTTAACATTTCTCCTACTGTGAGAGGAGTGTGCCCCTAGGCTCCCATGACAGCCGTGACCAGGGACTTGAAAAGTTGGGGCTGAGGTTCTGGACCAGTCTGGAACATTCAGGGCTGGGGCGAGAGGGACCATAACGATGTCCAGCCGGGGCTTTCCTGTGGCTGACCAGTTCCCACAAGTTGATGGCTTAAAACAACAAACCGGGCTGGGCACCGTGGCTCACACCTATAATCCCAGCACTTTGGGAGGCCGAGGTGGGCAGGGCACATCACCTGAGGTCAGGAGTTTGAGACTAGCCTGACCAACATGATGAAACTCCGTCTCTACCAAAAATACGAAAAAAAATTATCCGGGTGTGGTAGCATACACCTGTAATCCCAGCTACTCCAGAGGCTGAGACAGGAGAATCGCTTGAACCTAGGAGGCAGAGGTTGCAGTGAGCTGTGATCGCACCATTGCACTCCAGCCCGGGTAACGAGCAAAATTGCTTCTCAAAAAACAAAACAAAACAAAACAAAAATGGTTCTCTCACAGCTCTGAAGGCCAGAGTCCACTTTTTCACCTTTTGCTGCCACAGAGCAACAAATAAGAGCCTCACTCCCATGCCAGATCCCAGCATTGGGGACCGGGCACCGTCTCACCCACCGGTAGGGACAGCAGGGCTGGGCTGAGATACCCAGAGTACCTGGCTCAAGTGAGGGACTGCCTGAACTGGCTGCTGTCACAGTGGCAGGACAGTCACCAGGCATAGCCAGGTAAGGTGGTACCTGCAGCCCCAGCTGTTCAGGAGGCTGAGGTGGGAGGATCATTTGAGCCTGGGAGGTGGAGGCTGTGGTGAGCTAGGACTGCGCCACTGCCACACAGGGAGGCCAGGAGACAAAGGCCCGATGGGACCTGGGGGTGACACCTCTGTGGGGGTTTCAGAGGGCTCCTGGGAGCAATGTCTGCGGCAAAATTTAAAAATGGACCCCGGGCCTGTGGGACCCACGACAGCCACGGTCAGGTGGAGAAACTCTGTACAAAGACAAACCACTCAGAGTGAAACCCGGGGGTCGGGGCTTACCTGACGGGAGGGGCAGCTACGGCGACCTTGCCCAGGGTGAGGCCCAAATGGGACCAGGCACCCAGGAAGGGAGGCCCAGCCCAGCCCTTATTGCTGAGACCCTCGAGGCTGTGGGCGGAGGGCAGCAGGCTGAGTCCCTGCAGGACAGGTGCGGCTGGGGAGGTGGAGGTTATGGGCCTGCCTCGCTGCTCACCACCCAGTGTCTGCTCACCGCCCTGTGTCTGCTCACCGCCCTGTGTCTGCTCTCTGCCCCTCATCTGCTCTGGCAGTGAGAGAGGGTCACGGCATGGCTTTGTCATCAGCCACTGACCACTGACCACAGGCCCTGGCCCTGTCATCCTGCTTGTCCTGCTGGTGGGAGCTTCTGAGGTCGCCAGCGCTAGGAGCTGCCCTGTGTGGAGTCTGCACTCACTCACCATCTACTCCTTCCTTCACCCCGCTTGCCCTCACTCAGGCACCCCCCCACAAGGTGCTCCTGGGGCACCCCAGGTAGTGAGGAGGCCACAGTAAATGTCACTGTGAGCCATGCAGGGAGGCGGGAATGAGGAGGGGGAGCCCCGAGGGCCACCCCTGCCTCCAGCACCATGCCCTGCCCTCCAAGCTCGGGCCACAGTTGCCTCTTCAGACAGCGTCCAGGAGGGGCAGCGCTGCTCTGCTCACAGCCCTGTCGTTACCTGAGTAACAGTGACAGGGAGAGAGGACCACACGCCTCCCCGCTAGCTGGAGAGAGGCCCCTCGACCTATGGAACTGTTCTCCCAGGTCCTACTGTAACAAAGACACCTGCACACCAGCGGGAGGAGTGGTTCAGAAGCAGCACCTCAGGCTCTCCGGAAGGCACTGTGTCCTGTCCACGCCTGCTCCCATGCGACCATCCCCACTCCGCCTGGCCCGGCAGGGGCTGTGGACCCCTCGCAGTGACAGCCCAGGGAGAGACCGCATAGGCCAGGGAGGCAGGGAGAGTTTTGTTGGGAATTCTGGGATCCTACTGCCTGGAGTTGGTGCAGGGGAGCACAGCCCGAGGAGACCACATCCTGGTGGCCCTGCAGCCGCCTGGCCTGCGGGAGGGACATGCCTGGAAGGGACAGCATGAGGGGGGACCACATATGGGGGACTCTTTTTTCTTTTGAGACAGAGTCTTGCTCTGTCACCCAGGCTGAAGTGTCGTGGCATGATAGCTCACGGCAGCCTCCACCTCCTGGTCCCTGAATAGCTGGGACCACAGGTGTGCACCACCACACCCAGCTGGTTTTTGTTTGTTTGTTTGTTTGTTTGTACAGACAGGGTTTTACCACATTGCCCAGGCTGGTCTTGAACTTCTGGACTCAAGCAATCTGCCTGCCTCAGCATCCCAAAGTGCTGGGAGGGATTACAGGCATAAGCCACCACACCCATCCTTTTTTTTTTTTTTTTTTTTGAGACAGAGTCTTGCTCTGTCACCCAGGCTGGAATTGAGTGCAGTGGCCCAAGCTCAGCTCACTGCAGTTCAAGCGATCCTCCCACCTCAGCCTCCTGAGTAGCTGGGATCACAGGCGTGTGATCTCGCTCTCTCTCTCACCATCTACCCCTTGCTGGGCACCATGCCCAGCTGCCCAGCTAATTTTTAAATTTTCTGTAGGGACAGGGTCTCACTATGTTGCCCAGATTGGTCTTGAACTCCTGGCCTCAAGCAATCCGCCCACCTTGGCCTCCCAAGGTGCTGGGATCCAGGAGTGAGCCAGTCCCCCAGTCCTAGCAGTACTCTTGAGTAATGAACGTGTGAATGAGAGCACTCTGACTGGTCGCGTGGGGCGGCCACCCTCCTGAGGGACAGCGCACTATGGACAGGTGATTCCACCACTTCGTGTCTCCTTTTTTCATCCGTAATTTGGGAATGGTGACAGTGACTGTCCCACAGGCCTGGTGGGGTATTAATTCAGATAATACACGTCCCACACCTCAGATGAGCCTGGCACAAAGCAGCGCTCAAAAACACAGTTAGACCTTCACTTAACTTCCTCACTTCCTCCTTGGTTTGCCCCAGTGGGGGACCCTGCCGGGAAAGACGGTCTTTGATGAAAGGTCCGCCTGTTCCCAAGAGCGGCCCTAGAGGGCGCCCAGGCAGCGGGGCTTGAATGGACCGGGCGGGTTTCGCTTTCCCGCGAGTAGCCGCCCGCGGCCGCCAGGGGGCAGCAGCTGCAAAGGGCGCCCGAGGGCAGCCGGGTTGCGCCTGTGGCCACGCAGTGCAGAGGCGGCCCCATCAGAGCGCTCGGGCGCGCGGGCGCGGAGCCGGAGCAGTGACCCCGCCACCGCGGACCCTTCACAGGCGGAACATTTTGCACATTCTTCCAGACCTTTCCTAAATCCTTACCTGCCTGTACAGGCACTCGCGGAAAATACGTGATACTGCCTTGTGTGTATAAATTTATCCAGCTTTTTATTTTGAAATAATTCCCAATTTCGGGGCCGGGCGCGGTGGCTCACGCCTGTAATTCCCGCACTTTGGGAGACCGAGGTGGGCGGATCACGAGGATAGGAGTTCGAGACCATCCTGGCCAACATGGCGACACCCCATCTCTACTAAAAATACAAAAAAATTAGCTGGGCGTGGTGGTGTGCGCCTGTAATCCCAGCTACTCGGGAGGCTGAGGCGGGGAGTCGCTTGAACCAGGAAGTCGGAGGTGCAGTGAGACTCCGTCTCAAAAAAAAAAAAAAATCCCAATTTACAGAAAGTGGCAAACACCGTGCAAAGAAACCTGGATATTCCTGTCCTACAGATTCTCCAGCTGTGAACATTGCCCGGCTATTCCTTCTCTCGCTCCTGTTTTGTGCCATTTGAGAATAAGCTGCAGACTCCAGGCTTGCTCCCCTGAACAGCTCAGAGAGTATTCTGGAAATAAACGAACTCCCTCCCAAGTAATTGCAGTGAACCTTGAAAACTCAGGAAGCCACCACTGATCCAATGTCTCCATCGATTCCGCAGAGCCCCTGCCAATTTCCCCGCTGCCTCAGTGAGTCTTTGTGGATCTAATGGGTCTTTGTGGGACGGCCCTCTCTCTAGCCTTGTCCGTTTCCTGTGGCTTCTTCATTTCCAGGAGGAACCCCTCAGAAGTGAGACTTCCCTCTTATAGCATCCTACCGAAGGCCGGGGCCAATCTGGCCATCACCGGTGATGACAACCCTCATCACTTGGGTACGATGGTGTCTGCCACCATTCCCCACTGAAAAGTTAATTAGTAAGCATTTTGCATTCATTAATGAATAAGCAATTATTACACCGTTTCTGGGGAGAGAATGTGAGGTTTCCACTATGAGGTCAGGCTTACCCTTCTCTCTCATGTATGTATGTGCAGCTCTCTGTCCATTTTGTCTTGCTATAAAAGACTACTTGAGATTGCATAATTTATAAGAAAAAAAAAAGTTTACTTAGCTCACAGTTTTGCAGGCTGAGAAGTTCAAGGGCATGGCCCTGGTGAGGACTTTCATTCTGTGTCACGAAATGGTAGACAAGGCAGGGCACCGTTGCTCACGCCTGTAATCCCAGCACTTTGGGAGACTGAGGTGGGTAGATCACCTGAGGTCGGGAGTTCAAGACCAGCCCGGTCAACAGGGTGAAACCCCGTCTCTACTAAAAATACAAAAATTAGCCGGGTGTGGTTGCATGTGCATGTAGTCCCAGCTACTCAGGAGACTGAGGCAGGGGAAATGCTTGAACGTAGGAGTCAGAAGTTACAGTGAGCCGAGATCGCGCCATTGTACTCCAGCCTGGGCGACAAGAGCAAAACTCCATCTCAAAAAAAAAAAAATAATAATAATCCAAGATCTGGGCACTAGGGGTGCTCACTGTTTCCAGAGCTGTAGAAAATATGTATGCCTATACACACACGTAGATATACATCTGTATTTCCAGCCATCCATATTGAAACTGGATTTGTACTGATATCTCCAATTTCAATCCACCCAGCCAGAAGTTGGTCCAACCCAACCACTTTCCTAATTTGCAGCTCCCTTCTCTGAAACAAGAGTCCTCAAATTCTTCATCCCCGATGCTTTTACTTATTTGTGCAATCCCCAGCCCTCTCCAACATCTCTTTCTTGGTTTCCTTGGCAGGTTAAAAGCCGGACCTCAAGGAGGAGGGAAAGAGGAAGTAGGAAAAAGGAAGACATGAAGGGTCTGAGAGTCCACTCTGTTTGCAACTGAACAGCGAGCCTGCCAGCGAACATGGGCAAGACATGAGACACCTGGGTCTGAGACAAAGACTTTGTTCCTCATAGCACAGCAGGCAGCACGAGTTTCATATCCCCCCAGCCCCCCAGCCCCACGGACAATGAGGAGTGGCCCCGGTCGATGCTGTACACACAGCTAAGGAACCCTGGGTTAGGAAACACCAGTCGTTTAAAGGACTGCTAGCAAACCTGCCCAGTTTCTGCCCAGAGGGAGAAGCTATCTTTATTATCTTGGACAGCAAGCAAATTTGCCCTCTACCTGGAGAGAGACACATGCGTGATGCTGAGGATTCACGTGTGGACTCTGGGACCCCAGGGCCTGAGCTGAGACCCCAGCACTGCCCTTTACTCTCTGGGATCTTGGACAAGTGACCCAACCTCTCTGTGCCTCGCTGTCCTCATCTGGAAAGTGGAGACAATAACCGTATCCAGGTCACTGCTTTCTTAGGAAGATTAGCAAGACCAGTATACAATGTGCCAGGGTCATCTATGCTGGGAAGGGCTGAGTGGGCTGCAGACAGGGCCATGGATGGCCTCTCTGAGCAGGTGCTTTTGAGCCCAGACCAGTGGAAGTGGGGAGCAACCTTGCAGCTGGCCTGGGTCAGGCGCAGGGCAAAGGCCCAGGGCGGGGAGCACTTCAGGTGTGAAGTGGTGAGAACCCACAGGGAGCAAGAGACCGGGAAGCCAGGCACCAACAATGGAGCGCCCTCTGAGCACCTGAGGCGGGGTGCTGGGGACTCCTGAGCAGAGGCCAGTGCAGCCAACTTGCATTTAAGGGCCCCCTGGCTGGCATGGAAGTGCCTGGATACTCAGGAACAGCTACAAGCGTCTGGAGGAGGCCCAAGGGTCCAGGTGAGCGTCTGAACCGGGCAGCAGCGGCGGGGTGGTTGCAGGTGGGCAGACCCCACCTGCAACCTGTGTGAAGGTGGAGCCGAGGACGCTGGCGGGCAGATGGGAGGTGGAGGTGAAAGAGGCTGCAGGAGGAACCCAGTGCTTCGGAGGAGCCTCAGGTAGCTGGTGGTCTTCCTTTCCTGTTAACATAAATTTCGTGGTTTCAAACAGCCCCTGCTTATTTTTATTTTTATTTTTTTTGAGATGGAGTCTTGCTCTGTCGCCCAGGCTGGAGTGCGGTGGCGCATCTCGGCTCACTGCAACCTCCACCTCCCGGGTTCACGCCATTCTCCTGCCTCAGCCTCGTGAGTAGCTGAGACTACAGGAACCTGCCACTGTGCCCGGCTAATTTTTTGTATTTTTAGTAGAGACGGGGTTTCACCGTGGTCTCGATCTCCTGACCTTGTGATCCGCCCACCTCGGCCTCCCAAAGTGCTGGGATTACAGGCGTGAGCCGCTGCACCTAGCCCAATCTATACAATTTTAATCATCTTGACCATAAAATATAATTTCCATAAGCCTTTTATAAACTTTTATTAAGGACTGGGTTAATACTCCAAGAAAACCTTGTTAATCCGACACAGAGGCCATATGCTGGTCTTGCATCAGCACGCCTTCAACATTAATGGGTAACTTATCTCTCAAAATCACCTCTTACAATCTCACATGCCCACCTTTTCCGCGGTAGTCCCTGGGCCTTGAGGAACTGAACCGTTTTAACTGGTTTTGGTTTGATTTCTGGCCTGTGTCTCAGGAACGTGGTTTATTTTGATTGGCATCTTCTACTGGGTCTGAGGATGAGGCTTTAACTGCTGTCAGTGTTTAAGATTTAGCAGAACTTTGGCCAGGGGTGGTGGCTCATGCCTGTAATCCCAACACCTTGGGAGACCGAGGTGGGTGGTTGGGAACTCCTGAGGTCAGGAGTTCCAGACCAGCCTGGCCAACATGGGGAAACCCTGTCTCTACTAAAAATACAAAATAGGCGGGCGTGGTGGTGCAAACCTGTAATCCCAGCTACTCCGGAAGCTGAGGCAGGAGAATTGCTTGAACCCAAGAGGTGGAGGTTGCAGTGACCAGAGATCGTGCCACTGCACTCCAGCCTGGGTGACAGAGCAAGACTCTGTCTCAAAAAAAAAAAAAAATTAACAGGACTTGGTGTCATTTTTAGACCCAGGAGTCAAAGGCCTGTAACCTGATGGCATAAGGACTTTAAAAGCACATACAGAAAATTACACAGATATAATAAATTTAATTTAAAAACATTTTAATCTCAGTTTTTCTAAGAAAATCACAACTTAAGAATTATTTCAATAAAGTGTAAAAAGCCAAAGGCAAAAGAAAACACCTTCTGCAGTATGAGTGCTGTTCCCTCTGGGGAGTCCATTTAGATGACCAGCAAGTCAGAGCTCATGACAAGGCACTTGAGTTAGTTACACATAGGAAGAGTGTTTCCTGGGTCATAAGTGAACATTTTTGGATCCATAGAACAATTTAAAGCCAAGAGCACAGCATATTATATTGGAAGGAAACATGTCCTTTAGAGCTCTAAGACAAAACATTTTCTAGCATCAGACCACAATAAACAGAATCTAAGGAATAAAAGACTTACAGGAGTTAAACACTAGTTGAAGGACAGAGTTATTTTTACAGGCCTATTAAAAGGGGAGAGAAAGCTGAAAACAGAAAGGCGCAATGAAGTTGAACTTTGCATACAAAAATAATAATGTCATGTAACTTTATTAAGAGTAAAGCAATACCTTAGGAAAATTTCTTTGTTCAAACTTTTTTAAGGAAGTTTTCAAATATCAAAACCCAATCTCTAGAAAGACCATTATAAACAATTTCCCTTTAATTATGACAACTATAAAAGTTTTCTCCATAAATCCTCTGTTTATGATTTACACAGACCATTCATGACATGTTTGGACTTCCTGGTTTGTCCTGAACATCCCTCTTTCGTGAAGAACCAGTCATTTCATTCTAGGACAAAAATTCACCAAACAAGATTCTTTCTCATATAAAATTATTTTTCTCTAAGCTTTTTTTTTTTTTGAGACAGAGTCTTGCTCTGTCACATAGGCTGGAGTGCAGTGGCATGATCTCGACTCACTGCAACCTCCACCTCCTGGGTTTAAGCAATTCTCCTGCCTCAGCCTCCCAAGTAGCTGGGATTACAGGCATGTGCCACTATGCCTGGCTAATTTTTATATTTTTGTAGAGATGGCATTTCACCATGTTGGGTAGACTGGTCTCGAACTCTTGACCTCAGGTGATCCACCTGCCTCAGCATCCCAAAGTGCTAAAAAGGATTACAGGCCTAAGCCACCGCACCCAGCCAACCTTTTTTTTTTTTTTTTTTTTTTTTTTTTTTTTTTTTTTTTTTTGAGACGGAGTCTCGCTCTGTCGCCCAGGATGGAGTGCAGTGGCCAGATCTCGGCTCACTGCAAGCTCCACCTCCCGGGTTCATGCCATTCTCCTGCCTCAGCCTCCTGAGTAGCTGGGACTACAGGCGCCCGCCACCTCGCCCGGCTAGTTTTTTGTATTTTTTAGTAGAGATGGGGTTTCACCGTGTTAGCCAGGATGGTCTCGATCTCCTGACCTCGTGATCCACCTGTCTCGGCCTCCCAAAGTGCTGGGATTACAGGCTTGAGCGCCAACTTTTTTTTTATACTAAAAATGCCTTTTTATTTTTATAACTTTCTTTTTTTTTTTTTTTTTTTTTTTTTTGAGACAGAATTTTGCTCCTTGTTGCCCAGGCTGAAGTGGAATGGTGCAATCTCAGCTCACTGCAACTGTCTCCCAGGTTCAAGCAATTCTCCTGCCTCAGCCTCTCAAGTAGCTGGGATTACAGGCACCTGCCATCATGCCTAGCTAATTTTTGTATTTTTGTAGAGATAGGGTTTCACCATGTTGGCCTGGCTGGTCTGGAACTCCTGACCTCAGGTGATCTGCCCACCTCAGCCCCCCAAAGTGCTGGGATTACAGGCATAAGCCACTGCTCCTGGCCATGGCCTTCTGTAACTTTTTTTACATCTCTTATTTCCTGATTCCCTTTACCTTGTTTTATACATAACCTTTAAATAGGCTTTAAATTACACAAAAATTGGCCAGGCGGTGATTCACGTCTATAATCCCAGCACTTTGGGAGGCTGAGGTGGGCAGATCACCTAAGGTCAGGAGTTTGAGACCAGCCTGGCCAACATGGTGAAACCCTGTCTCTACCGAAAATACAAAAATTAGTTGGGCATGATGGTGGGTGCCTGTAATCCCAGCTACTCAGGAGGCTGAGGCAGGAGAATCACTCGAACCCAAGAGGTGGATGTTGCAGTGAACCAAAATCACGCTACTGCACTCCAGCCTGGGCAATAGAGTGAGACTCCATCTCAAAAATAAATAAATAAATAAATAAAAGGGCAGGAGAATCACTTGAACCCGGGAGGTGGAGGTTGCAGTGAGCTGAGATCATGCCACTGCACTCCACCTGGGCGACAGAGTGAGACTCAGTCTCAAAAAATATATATAATCATAAAAATAACAATAAATAAATTAGACAAAAATTATTCACCTTTTAACAAGAACACACATTTTTTAGAAAGAATGTTTTCTTAGTATATTTTTTAATTGAAAAATACCTATTTAATGAAATATCTACTATTTAACTTGATATAACTTTAGGTTCCAAATTATGGCATTTGTCTACAAGTATGTATCTCATTACATATACCTAATTATTTTATATTGAGTTTACCTGCATTATTTATGAAACCTGTCATAGTCATCATTTAAAGTTATTTTCCTGTCAACCATTTTATAGCCTGTGAATTTCAGGTATTTAGGTAAGTAGAAACCTTAAGATTAAATATATAGTTATTTTACTAAATAATTCAAGATTTAACTGTTTTCATTAAAACAATATTAATGTCTTATTTATCAAAAATTACACAGCAGGAAAATTTACACAAGCCAAGATCATTCTGTGTTGGGCTGGGTTTATAGTTTAATGAGCTTTATGTCAAATGTTGGCACCTTTTATTATTTGGCAGGGATAAGAATGAAATCTCTTGATCAATAATGCAAATATAAATGTATGCTGGCCGGGCGCAGTGACTCACACCTGTAATCCCAGCACTATGGGAGGCCGAGGCAGGCGGATCACCTGAGGTCGGGAGTTTGAGACCAGCTTGACCAACATGGAGAAACCCCAACACGGAGAAACATGGAGAAATCTCTACTAAAAATACAAAATTAGCAGGGCGCGGTGGCGCATGCCGGTAATCCCAGCTACTCGAGAGGCAGAGGCAGGAGAATTGGGTGAACCCAGGAGACGGAGGTTGCAGTGAGCCAAGATTGCGCCATTGCCCTCCAGCCTGGGCAATAAGAGCGAAACTCCATCTCAAGGGAAAAAAAAAAAAAAAGTATGCCAACAATTCATAAGACTTTTCTAATATCACTTTACCAAAATTTTAAAGCTAGCTTATTTTTTTTTTTTCTTTTTTTTTTCTTTTTTCTTTTTTTTTTTTTTTGAGACGGAGTCTTGCTCTGTCACCCAGGCTGGAGTGCAGTGGCCAGATCTCGGCTCACTGCAAGCTCCGCCTCCCGGGTTCACGCCATTCTCCTGCCTCAGCCTCCCGAGTAGCTAGGACTACAGGCGCCCACCACCTCGCCCGGCTAGTTTTTTGTAATTTTTAGTAGAGACGGGGTTTCACCGTGTTAGCCAGGATGGTCTCGATATCCTGACCTCGTGATCCGCCCGTCTCCGCCTCCCAAAGTGCTGGGATTACAGGCTTGAGCCACCGCGCCCGGCCCTAAAGCTAGCTTATTAATGATTTTACTTAAAAGTCACATGAACTTGAAAAGCATTTCAGTTATTATTTAATTTATGACTACTCTATAACTTTAAGCCAATTTGGTACCTGTGGCCAAAAACACATAACAAAATACATATATGTACATATAAACACACACATACACACTCATACAAAGATCCTACAGCTTTTGCTTTAGAACTCTGGCCATGAGATATTAATACAAACTCATTGGTTTGCGCAAACAATAACAAAAAGAAATGGCTGGATGCACACAGTGGATTTTATCACGGGAGAAAAGTAACAGCAGACTTGAAGCAGGGAAAAGATAGCAGAGAGATAGAGAATTAGGAACTTTGGCTGGGTGTGGTGGCTCACACCTGTAATCCCAGCACTTTGGGAGGCTGAGGCGGGTGGATGACCTGAAGTCAGGAGTTCAAGACCAGCTTTGCCAACATGGTGAAACTCCGTCTCTACTAAAAAATACAAAAATTAACCCGGGCATGGTGGCGGGTGCCTTTAATCCCAGCTACTCAGGAGGCTGAGGCAGGAGAATCGCCTGAACCCAAGAGGCAGAGGTTGCAGGGAGCCGAGACGGTGCCACAGCACTCCAGCCTGGTGACAGAGCGAGACTCTGTCTCAAAACAAAACAAAAACCAAAAAACCCACTTAGGAACTTGATGGTTGCAGGCCGACCTTCAGGCTCTGCATTTTCCTTGATGTAACTGTGCGCAGAAAGACCATAATACGTCCATTTTATACAAACACTTGCAAACAGAGGCATCATTAAACCAAACGGGGGTGGCCCAAGAGGAGTCGCTTTCCTTGGCTTTCCTCATTAGATGATTTGTTTCGCACTTTTGTTTCTCAAAAGGAGGAAGTGACCTGTGGCCTAGTTAGTGTCATGTGCTGGTTGCGGGTGGGACTTCACAGTGTCACCACCACTGTGGCACCACCACAGTGCCCCCTCACGTGTCTCAGTTTCTCTCTCTGGAGGTCTAAGTGCCTCAATTTCTCTCTCAGTACGTCTGAGTACCTCCAGAAGGGCTCGAAGAGTGGAGTGAGCCACTCTTATATGCGCTTCCTGGACTAGCCTTTTAAACTAATTTTGTTGGGGGTTTCCTGTAGGATCGTTGTGCATCGCAGCGGGTCAACCCCCCAGACACTCTTGCTTGGCCCCCATTCACCCAGGGGCACCTTTCCACTGGGAAAAGCAAAATGTCCTTTCTCTTTGGAGCTGAGGAAACCCAGTCTCTCATTTACCTCTGAAAACAACAGTTCACTTCCTCGTGCAAATGTGCATACAAGGCAATGGAGAAGACCCTTTAAAATGCACCTCCCAGCTAGAATTAGGATCCTAAACAACAACTTCCCAGGAGGAAAAAATCCCAGCCAACACCACTTCCTATAAACTGTCTTCAGCCACCCCTAACTTTGTAGCTGTCATCCACCATGATTACAGACGCCAGGCTCAAATCCTCTCATAGCACAAGGTCATCTCTGGTACCCCCACAAAGACAAAGAATACAGGTAATGCAACAGGAGCCAGAGTCTTAGACCCAGAAGAACCCATCCATGACTCTTGAAACGCCGCAAAGAAAACAGAACACCCCAAAAGGGGTGAGTGGCGCCATTGTTCTGAGTTCTTTACGGGATTTGAGTCATTAGACACCTTCTCTAGATTTTTTTCTTGGTACTGAAGTTGGTGAAGGGGAAAGAGGAACAGGGTGGAAGAAAAGTAAGACAGGAAGCAAGCACGGAAACCAGGAATGTCGGGAAGCGAACAGGGAAACCAAGAGCGTGGTTTTGTTTTGTTTTTCTCTTTTGCATCTGTGAGGAATGTTAGATAATTCAGAAAGTCCTTGTTTCCCATAATTTGGAATTCTCATTCGAATTTGACCAAGTCAAGTAGAGTGGGTCAAATCTAATGGGACAAAGACCCGAAAACATTTTTTAAAACAAGATCCCGGCTGGGCGCGGTGGCTCACGCCTGTAATCCCAGCACTTTGGGAGGCTGAGGCGGGTGGATCACGAGGTCAGGAGATTGAGACCATCCTGGCTAATATGGTGAAACCCCGTCTCTACTAAAAATACAAAAAAATGAGCCGGGCGTGGTGGTGGCGGCGCCTGTAGTCCCAGCTACTCGGGAGGCTGAGTCAGGAGAATGGCGTGAACCCAGGAGGCGGAGCTTTGCAGTGAGCCAAGATTGCGCCACTGCACTCCAGCCTGGGCGACAGAGTGAGAATCTGTCTCACAAAAAACAACAACAACAAACAAACAAAAGATCCCAACAATATGATTACTGAGCGCTAATGGTAAAGATAAATTAAGACCAGCTGGTTGTTAAGCATAACTTTAGCCAAGACCAAAACCCAGTGAAGCTACCAAAACCCAGTGAATGGGTCTCAGGCTGAAGACTGCGCTCTTCCATTCTAGAAGCAGGAGAAAACTCAAATTTGCATTCCCTGTTGAAAGCAAGCTCAAACTCCGGAAAGGAGTTACCTGCCTTCCATTGTCATGGAAGCAGGAAAACTTGCCTTCCTTGTTGGAAGCAAGTAAAACTCCAAAAAAAGGAGTTGTGTTACAAGAAAGCGGTCCTGATCAAGACCCCAAGAGACGGTTCTTAGATTTCGCACAAGAAAGAATTCAGGGCAAGTACATAGAGTAAAGGGAAATAAAGGTTGTTAGGAAAGTAAAGGAATAAAAGAATGGCTACTCCGTAGACAGAGCAGGCCTGAGAGCTGCTGGTTGCCCAATTTTATGGTTACTTTTTGATGATATGCTAAACAAGGGTATATTATTCATGCCTCCCCTTTTTAGACTATATAGGGTAACTTCCTGACATTACCATGGCATTTGTATACTCTTATGGTGCTGGTGGGAGTGTAGTAGTGAGGACGACCAGAGGTCACTCTTGTGGTCATCTTGGTTTTGGTGGGTTTTAGCTGGCTTCTTTATTGCAACCTGTTTTTATCAGCAAGGTCTTTATGACCTATATCTTATGCCAACTTCCTAGTCTCATTCTGTGACTTAGAATGCCTGAAGCGTCTGGGAACGCAGCCCCGTAGGTTTCAGCCTCATTTTACCCAGCCCCTATTGAAGATGGAGTTGCTCTGGTTCACACGCCTCTGACAGTTGTACAGAAAAATAAACTGTAGATCTCAATCAAATTTTGGGAGACCTGGGATTCTCTGGAGGGAGGGAAGCTCCCATTCCTCAGTAATTTGTCCTATTGGTTTGAGCTGTAAAGATAGCTCAAGTTGGTACCAAGCACTGATAGATTTGTTGAAGGTCAGGGTCACCGCCACTCAGAGTCCTTTCTGTTGGTTAGCAATTTGTGAACCAGAAAGCATCTGAGGCTGGGTGCATGGCTCATGCCTGTAATCCCAACACTTTGGGAGGCTGAGGCAGGTGGATCACCTGAGGTCAGGAGTTCGAGACCAGCCTGGCCAACATGGTGAAACCCCGTCTCTACTGAAAATACAAAAATTAGCCAAACATGGTGGTGGGTGCCTGTAGTCCCAGCTACTCAGAAGACTGAAGCAGGAGAATCGTTTCAATGGTCTGGAAAGGTGGGACAATTCAAAGCGGGAAGGGGGCTTGTAGGTGATAGGTAAATAAGAGACAAACGTTTGCATTCTTTTGAGTTTCTGATTAGCCTTTAATTGAATACACAATTTATAGGAATAGTCACTTATGCCTTAGTCTGGCTTAGGGAAACAATAGGGGAAAGGAGCCACCAGCTGTGCGTTTGTCTCACCGGAGCAGAGGGAGGACTCTTGAGTTCTGCCTGTCTTTTGCCCACAAGGCATTTTCTTGTGGACACATTTTGAGGGAAGGACATAGCTTTTTTATGTTTGTAGCTATTTTATTTAGGAATAGGATGGGAAGCAGGTTTGCTGATGGAGTTCCCAGCTTGACTTTTCCCGTTGGCTTAGTGATTTTGGGGTCCTGAGATTTATTTTCCTTTCAGTTTCTGTTATTGCAGCCAATCCGTTGGCTCTGTTACCCAGGCTGGAGTGCAGTGGTACTATCTCAGCTTAACTGCAGCCTCAACCTCCTGGGCTCAAGTGATCCTCCCACTTCAGCCTCTTGAGTAGCTGGAACCACAGGCAGGCGACACCACGTGATGTGATTCAGCTTTGTGTCCCCACCCAAATCTCATGTTGAATTGTACTCCCCATAATCCCCACATGTCAAGGGAGAGATCAAGTGGAGGTAACTGAGTCATGGGGGTGGCGGTGCCCCCATGCTGCTCTCACGTTAGTGAATTTGTTCTCAAGAGATCTGATGGTTTGCAAAGGGCTCTTCCCCCTTTGCTCGGCACTTCTTTCTGCCACCTTATGAAGGTGTCTTGCTTCCCCTTTGATGACCACCATGATTGTAAGTTTCCTGAGGCCTCCCCAGCCATGTTGAACTGTGAGTCAATTAAATCTCTTTCCTTTATAAATTACCCAGTCACACTGTACTTCATAGCAGTGTGAAAACAAACCAATACATCACGCCCGGCTAATTTCTTGATTTTTTGTAGCTGGTCTCAAACTCCTGAACTCAAGTGATCCTCCCACCTTGGCCTCCCAAAATGCGAAGATTACAGGCATGAGCCACCAGGCCCAGTCCCAAAAGGGGCACTTCCTACCATTTAAATAGCGACAGCTCTGCCAGTGATCATTGCTCTTTGTGACAAAAATATTAAACAATATAAAGGAAAAGAAAAAGGTGGCTGGGAGGCTTAGTCACAGGCTGAGGGCCTGCCCTGACAGGCGTGTCCTGAGCATCTCCTCACTGACTCCAACAGCCCCTAGCCCCAGGGTTGGCCCCAGGAGTCAGGATGAGTGATGAGGGGGCGGGTACGGCCGTAGCAGTGTCCTGCCTGGAATCTGAACTGTGCACAAACACACCCAGGCTGCTCCCAAGTGAAGGGGCTCAGTTGCGAGGCTGAAAAGCTGAACGCATTTTTTTTCTTAATTAAAGAGAAGCTTTTCTTCCTTGACTAGGTAATACATATGCATGGAAGGTAATTCCAAAGGAACAAAAAGACAGACATGGAGCCTTCTAGCCTGGCCTGAGCCCCAGCCACCAGGGGACCACCCAGAGATAGCCCCTGGGGATCCAGCCATAGATACATTGTATGAGACACAGTACTTAATGTACTTTTTTTTAAATTTTTTTGAGATGGAGGGTCGGTCTGTCGCCAGGTTGGAGTGCAGTGGCGCTATCTCAGTTCACTGAAACCTCCGCCTCCCAGGTTCAACGGATTCTCCTGCCTCAGCCTCCCAAGTAGCTGGGATTACAGACATGCGCCACCACCACGCCTGGGTAATTTTTGTATTTTTGGTACAGACGGAGTTTCATCATGTTGGCCAGGATGGTCTTGATCTCTTGACCTCGTGATCCACCCCCCTTGGCCTCCCAAAGTGCTGGGATTACAGGCGTGAGTTACCCCGCCTGGTCTAATGTACTTATTTATTGAAGTCAAAACATAGAATGCCCTGAAAGGGAACACACAAAACAGATTCAACACCACCATTCAGATCAAGACAGTGATGGTCTCCAGGTTCTGGGAGGCTCCCGTGCTGCCCAAGGGCCATTCTCTGGTACAGTGCCCCTCTGCCTGATCTGAACTTTCCATCTGTGGAAGCAGTCACTACTCGAGTTTGGCTTCTCTCCCGAAACGTTATGTTTGTGGGACCCATCATTTGTTTGTGTGCAGCAATGTTTGCTCATCTCATCTCACAGCAGTGTGCCACTGTTGAATACACCCACCTCCAGTGTCCATTATCTTGGGGACAGACATTTGGGTTTTCAGGTTGGAGCTTTCACTGGGTGCAGTGGCTCGCTCCTGTAATCCCAGCACTTTGGGAAGCTGAGGTGGGTGGATCACAAGGTCAGGAGTTCGAGACTAGCCTGCACAACATGGTGAAACCCCATCTCTACTAAAAATACAAAAAATTAGCTGGGCATGGTGGCGCACGCCTGTAATCCCAGCTACTCAGGAGGCTGAGGCAGGGGAATAGCTTGAACCTGGGAGGTGGAGGTTGCAGCAAGCCGAGATCGCGCAATTACACTCCACCATGGGCGACACAGGGAGACTCTGTCCCCCAAAAAATAAAAATTAAAAAAAAAAAGAGAGTTGAATCTCTAAGTATAAATAAAAGGTTGTATTTGGGTATAAGAAGTAGGATTGCAATCTGGGACATACATACAGAACACAGTGGTCTCTGGTATGTCCAGAGAATGAAGGGAAAAGGCTAGGGTTTTATTAGGGAAAGTGTAGGCTACACAAGTTATTTTGAAAGAAAGTATATTGGAGCTGGCAGCATCTTATAAGAGCTGGTGAGTTTTTATTTTTCATAGTTTTAAATTAAATCCTTTTTTATAGAGACAGGGTCTCACTATGTTGCCAGGCTAGTCTTGAACTCCTGGCTTCAAGTGATCCTCCCACTTCAACCTCTCAGAATGCTGGGATTACTGGCATGAGCCACTGTGCCTGGCCCTGAGCTGGTGAGTTCTGACTGGCAAGTGTTGGTAGTTGCTAGGTAGGACTCGTCATCTGTGAGTTAGCTAGGCTCTTGCAGTTTTGGATTGGGCTTGTGAGACCACGTGTCAGGCAAGTGTTCTTGTATAAGCAGCTAGCTGTCCTTGTGTGACATGTGTAGTGACCTGTGGTTTGGAAACATCTTGTGATAGTTCTTGTAATCAGGCAAATCGTACATGGGAGACCTCCCTTCATGCCCTTCCCCAGCTCCAGTTAGCCAGGGGATTGTCACAAGTGATTCCATTTTGAATTTGACAACTTTCACAAGGCTACTCTGAATAACCCTGCTACAAATACTATCGTATAAATCTTTTTGTGAACATAGGCATGTCTTTCCACTGGGCACATCCAGACAAGCAATCCTAAGTCATAGGCTCGATGTGTGTGCAGGTCTGGTAGATCCTGCCACATAGATCTCCAAAGTTATTGTCCAGCTCACCACTTTCTTGTTCTTCAAGGTTTTGGCTATTTTTGGCACTTTATATTGCCATAAAAATGTGAGAATCAGTTTGTCAATTCCCATAAAAACAAGTTGGTATTTTGACTGAGATTGCTTTGAATCTGAAGATAAATTTTGAGATCTCTGATATTGTTACAGGAGTAAGTCTTCCAATCCATATGCCTGGTTTATTCCTCCATTTATTTAGATTTCTCACAGCAATGTTGTGTAGTTTTCTGCGTAGAGGTCTTGCATATTCCATGTTAGATTTATCCCTAGGTGCTGATGTTTTTAGTGGTTTGCAAACGACATCATTAAAAAAGTATTTTATAATGGTTTCTAGCTTTTTTTGAGATGGAGTCTTGCACTGTTGCCCAGGCTGGAGTGCACTGGAGTGATCTTGGCTCACTGCAACCTCTGCCTCCTGGGTTCAAGCGATTCTCCTGCCTCAACCTCCCAAGTAGCTGGGATTACAAGCGCCCAACACCACGCCCATCTGATTTTTTTGTATTTTTAGTAGAGATGGGGTTTCACCATGTTGGTCAGGCTAGTCTCGAACTCCTGACCTCATGATCCGCCTGCCTCCGACTCCCAAAGTGCTGGGATTACAGGCATGAGCCACCACATCCAGCCAATGGTTTCTTATATATACAAATAGAATTGATTTTCCTGTATTGACTGTATTAAAAAATAAAAATCCAAGACAAGTTAAACATAACTGAGTTTAATTAAGCAGAGAAAACATTCATGTACCCGGGAAACAGCCCAGACTGGTTTAGAATGCATCACCCAGAAATTTCTGCAGGCTATATGTATAGCCAGAGAAGAGGAAATGACATACAGAAATAACCTGATTGGTTGCATTTGGTGTTTGCCTTATTTGGTCATGTTTTGGCAGCTTTCAGCCTCTGACTGGCTGGACATTCAGCTGCTATGATTGGCTGAGACACAGCTGCTTATTACAAGCCCATCCATCCTCTTAGGTCGGTATACAATTTGTTTACACATTAACTTTTTATTAATTTGAACAGTTTATCTGGGGATTCTCTCCCTCCCTTCGTTTCTTCCTCCCTCCCTCTCCTTCCTCCCTCCCTCCCTTTCTCTCTCTCTCTTCCAAGACTCTTTCTTGACAGAGTCTTGCTCTGTCACCCAGAGTGACAGTGGTATAATCATGGCTTACTAGTCTCAACCTCCCAGGCTTAAGCAATCTTCTTGCTTTAGCCTCCTGAGTAGCTGGGACTACAGGGGTGCATCACTATACCTGACTCATTTTATTATTTTATTTCTCTTTTTTTTGAGACAGAGTCTTGCTCTGTCACCCAGGATAGAGTGCAGTGGCACAATCTCCACTCACTGCAACCTCCACCTCCGTGGTTCAAGCAATTCTTCTGCCTCAGCCTCCCAAGTAGCTGGGACTACAGTTGTGTGCCACCACACCCAGCTAATTTTTGTATTTTTAGTAGAGATGGGGTTTCACCATACTGGCCAGGCTGGTCTTGAATTCCTGACCTCGTGATCCGCTTGCCTTGGCCTCCCAAAGTGCTGGGATAACAGGTGTGAGCCACTGCGCCTGGCCCATGTGGCTAATTTTAAAAAATTTTTTGTAGAGACAAGGTCTCACTATGTTGCCTGGTCTGGTGTCAAACTTCTGGCCTCAAGTGAGCTTCTTGCCTTGGTCTGTCAAAGTGCTGGGATTATAGGTGTGAGCCACCGCACCCAGCATCCTTTGGATTTTCTACAAATTCTAACTTTCTGAAATTAATGATAATGTTAGTTCATTTTCAAATCTTCATACCTTTTCTTTCTTTTTCTTGCCCTTTTACAATAGCTAGGTCCTAGAGTACGACGTTGAGTAGAAATGAGTCAGAGCGGAGATGAGTCAGGAGATGAGGAATCTTTGTCTCTTTACTGGTAATGGGAGAAAGCTTTACCATTTTCACCATTTCACTATCATTTTAGTATTTCCTGTGGATTCTTGTAGATACAGATGGTCTCTGACTTATGATTGACTTGTGATTTTTTGACTTTACAATGGTGCAAAAGCAATACACAGTCAGTAGGAACCGTACTTCCAAGTACCCACACGACCATTCTGTTTTTCACCTTCAGTGATGGTGAAAAAAGTGAAAGTAGAGTATTCAATAAATTACATGAGATAGTCAAGATTTTATTATAAAACGGGCTTCGTGTTAGATGATTTTACCCAACAGTAGGTGAAGCTAAGTGTTCTGCGATGTGTAAGATGGGCTAGGCTAAGGCATGTTTGGTAGGTTAGATGTATTAAATGCATTCTCAACTTATTTTTGATATTTTCAAACTACAATAGGGTTTTTGAGGCATAATTTCATCCTAAGTGGAGGAGCATCTGTATATATTTGTTTCATTTTACTACAGTATACAGCAATATCTGTCATTACTAAGTATATATTTAAGTTTACTTACAGTATGTTCAAGTATCTGGTAAGATGCAGACTACAGCAACGTTTGGTTAGGTGTGGTGTGGTGGTGTGTGCCTGTAGCCCAAGCTACTTGGGAGGCTGAGGCAGGAGAATCACTTCAGCTGGGGGAGGTCAAGGCTGCAGTGAGCGGTGATTGCACCACTGCACTTCAGCCTGGGCCACAGAGCAAGACCTTGTCTCAAAATAATAATGATACTAGGCTGGGTGCAGTGGCTCGCATCTGTAACCCCGCACTTTGGGAGGCTAAGGCAGGCGGATCACTTGAGGTCAAGAGTTAGAGACCAGCCTGGCCAACATGGCTAAACCCTGTCTCTACTAAAAATACAAAAATCAGCCAGGTGTGGTGGCACGTGCCTGTAATCCCAGTTACTGGGGAGGCTGAGGCAGGAGAATCCTTGAACTCAGGAGGTGGAGGTTGCAGTGAGTCGAGAGCATCCCACCGTTGCACCCCAGCCTGGACGACACAGCAAGATTCTGTCTCAAAATAATAGTAACAATAATAATGTCCTCCAAGGAATTGTCATCTCATGTCCACATTGGCCCTAGGCTTGGCCAGATGTGTTTTGGCCACCTGGACATTGACACATGTGAGTTGAGCAGAGGAAAGTGTAAAAAGAACCCCTGTATTGGCACCGCCTCCTGCCTGGGCTGGCCTTCCGGAGGATGACAGAGCAGAGATGAGTCAGTCATCCCTGCCAAGACCCAAACGCTTGAGTGAGCTCAGCTGATGCCTCATGAGACAGAGCATGCTGACCCCAGTTGAAATGCCAACCGCAGAAATGCCAGCAAACAAAAGGCTGCCTTTTGAATCTACTAAGTTTGGGAAAGTGTATCATACAGCAAAAGGTAACTGATATAGAGGTGGGTCTCCTCCTTAATACTTTTCTTTCTTACTGTATCTATAGGCTAGACTTTCACATGTATTTCTCTAGATTTTTATTTTTTATGTTTATTTATCTATTTTTTGAGACAGAGTCTCGCTGTGTTGCCCAGGCTGGAGTGCAGTGGCGCAATCAATCTCAGCTCACTACAACCTCCGCCTCCTGTGTTCAAGCAATTCTCGTGCCTCAGCCTCCCAAGTAGCTGGGATTACAGGCACGTGCTACCATGCCTGGCTAATTTTTGTATTTTTAGTAGAGACAGGGTTTCACCATGTTGGCCAGGCTGGTCTCAAACTCCTGACCTCAGGTAATCCGCCCACCTCAGCCTCCCAAAGTACTGGGATTACAGGCATGAGCCACTGTGCCCGGCCATTTCTCTAGATTTTTAACAGTATTTTGTAAGGTTTCAAAAATATCCTGGGATTTTGACTGGCAATAGAGTAAATGTGTATATTCATTTGGGAAGTAAATGAACTCTGGACTCAAGCTCAGTGACACATTTTCACCAGCAATACCACTATCTGTGACTCCAAGAGAACAACTGGAGTCTCCGCATGGCCTCTCCTGGCCCCTGCCTCATGCACCTCTTCCCTTGGTTAATTTTAATGAGCCTTTTCATGGTAATAAACCATAACCATGAGTACAATAGCTTCTAGGGAATTCTGTGAGTCCTTCTAGTTAATTTCAAACTTGAGGGTGGTCTTGGGGCTGTTCCTAACTTTGCACTTGTATATTTAGTTTGCTAAAGATTTTACCATGAAGGGGTATTGAATTTTACTAGATGTTTCTACACTGAGATTTTCATACTTTTTTTCTCCTTAATTCTGTTATGAATCATGTTGACCTTGCAATGTGAAATCAACTGTACTCCAATTCCTGGAGTACACCCAACTTGGTTGTGATGAGCTACCTTTTTCACATTATCACTGGATCTGATTTGCTAATATGTGGTTTGCAATTTTAAACTATGTTCATGAGAAAGAACAGCCTGTGTGTTTTCTCTCATCACGTCCCTTTCGAGTTTTAGTATCAAATTTGTTAGCCCTGTAGAACAAATTGGTAAGAACAGTTCCCCTTTATCACCTGGAAGACTCTGTGTAAGACTGATGCTGCTTCTTCAATTTGAGCCTTTTTTTTTTTTTTTTTTTTGAGACGGAGTCTTGCTCTGTCGCCCAGGTTGGAGTGCAGTGGCGCCATCTCAGCTCACTGCAAACTCCGCCTCCCGGGTTCACGCCATTCTCCTGCCTCAGCCTCCTGAGTAGCTGGGACTATAGTCGGCCGCGGCCGGCTAATTTTTTTTTGTACTTTTAGTAGAGACGGGGTTGCACCGTGGTCTCGATCTCCTGACCTTGTGATCTGCCCACCTCAGCCTCTTAAAGTGCTGGGATTACAGGCGTAAGCCACCGCACCCAGCCTTTGAGTCTTTTTTTTAATGGATTCTAGTTCTCCTTGTCATCAATTTTCCTGAATACATTAGTGTTACTGAAAAATATGACTCCAATCCTGGTGTAACCATAGACGACTTCTATGTTTTCTTTTTCTGGTCCTATGTCCTAGCAAGCCTGTTAATATTTTATGACTACAGTTAATGGTAACTTACTGCATATTTTCTAATAGGTAGAGGAGAGGATTTTGAATGTTCCCAACACAAAGAAATGATGTTTGAGGTGATGGATATGCTATCTACCTTGATGGATCATTATACTTTGTATATATATGTCGAAATATCACACCAAATCTCATCTTGAATTGTAGCTCCTATAACTCCCATGTCGTGGGAGGGACCCGGCGGGAGGTAACTGAATCATGGGGCAGATCTTTCCTGTTATGTTCTCTGGATAGTGAATACGTTTCCTGAGATCTGATGGTTTCATAAAGGGGAGATCCCTGCACACACTTTCTTGCCTGCCGCCATGTGAGACGTCCCTTTGCTTTTCCTAGGTCTTCGGCCATGATTGTGAGTCCATTAAACCTCTTTTTCTTTATAAATTACCCAGCCTCGGGTATGTCTTTATTAGCAGCCTGAGAATAGACTAATATGCTCCGGAAGATATTATCTTACTCCAGACATTATTTTAGATCTTTGCCAATTTGACCTGTGGCAAATGGCACTCCAGCACAGCTTTAATTTCCACTGCTCTTGTCTGCCCAGGCTGGAGTGCAGTGGTGCAATCATAGGTCACTGCAGCCTCCAACTCCTGGGTTCAAGGGATTCTCTCATCCCAGCCTCGAGTAGCTGGGATTACAGGTGGGTGCCACCGTGTCCAAACCACTTTTCTTTGGTGATCTAGATTTCATTTGCAGAATATCTGTATATTAAGGAATTTAACCTTTATGTGGGATACAGCCAGGAAAACCTTTTTTCCCCATTAGTCTTTTCACTTTGACATGCATAAACTTTAAAGTCTCAGGTAGTCACCTTTATCAAGTCCCATTTTCTTTTACCTGGATAATAACCTAATAGGATTTTCTACTTCCAGCCTTCCTGCCGCCTCCTCCAAATCTACTACCAACAGTGATTCTTGGTGGTCGGAGTGACTCATGCCTGTAATCCCAGAACTTCGGGAGGCCAAGGTAGTTGCAGCCAGGAGTTGGAGCCCAGCCTGTGTAACAAGGCAATACTCTGTCTCTACAAAATTACCAAAAAAAAAAAAAAAAGTTAGCTTGGTGTGGTGGCACACTTCTGTAGTCCCAGCTACGTGGGAAGCTGAGGCGTGAGGATCACTTGAGCACAAGAGTTCGAGGATACAGTGAGCCATCATCACGCCACTGTCCTCCAGCATGGGCGAAAGAAACCCGTTTTGTTTGTTTTTTTTAATAAGAACAGTGATTCTTTTCAAGCACAATTCAGATCCCAGTTCCTTCTCTGACCGTGCCAGTAGTCTCCATCCCACTCAGAGAACAGCCCCAAAATCACTCCACCTCTCACATTTAAACTTTCCCACGAGATCACAGGGTTCTTTTTCACTGCACTGAGACTTCTTCCTGCCCCTGCCTCGGGCTTTGTCCTAGCCATTCCTCTCCTGGAATTCTCTTCCGCTCTTCCTTTTGGTGCTTTAAGACGCCCCTTATCCTAGAGACCTATGTGAGCAGCGCCCCAACGTCACTCCCAGCTTTTTCCGACAGCATTTCAGCATTAACCACTGACCTTGGCGCATCCGCATCTGCGGATTCAGCTGAGGATTCCCCCACCACCAGCACAGGGTTCTCAGCTGCAGCCACGCCTGCCGGGCCTGCTGCAGGCGTTCAAAGAATATTACTTAAGTCAATGATTGCAAGCTCTTGTATCCTATTTAAAACCTTTTCCACTAAGAGATTTAAAACACGTGTTTCCCTGCTTTCTACTTTCACGTTACATTTCTTACGTGTAAACCTGGGAAGCCTCTGGAGATAACCGCAGTTTCTGGAGAGGCTGGGATAGACCTCGGAGCCCAGGCCGCCCGGGAACTGCCGTTCCCGGCTCCTCCCCACCCCGGCACGGATCCCTCGGCAAGGAAGTTAACCCAGGCAGAAGCGAGAGAGGATCAGCCCCTACCAGACTGCCCCGCCACGCCCGCCCGAGGGCACCACGTGGGCCCCCAGCGCAGGCGCATTGTTGAGGACCAGACGTGCGGAGACCTGCGAGCCGGCGGGGCTGGGCGGGGCCGGATTGGGCGCGGGGAGACCTGGGAGCCGGCGGGGCGTGGGTATCGCGGAGCCCGGCGCGGAGGCGGGGGCGGGGCGACCGAGGGCGCGCGCGAGCCCCAACGGCCGTCGCCGCAGCGCGGGAACACGCGCCGCAGATGCCCCGCCCGCGCGGGTTTGAACAAGAGGCCCCGCCCCCGGTCCGTGAATGGCCAATCAGTGGGCACGGCGCGCGGAGGGCGCAGCGTCCACCCTTTGTGGACGCTGAGTGGCGGTCGCACGCCCCGCCCCGCGCCGGCGGGCGCTCCTCCCTCAGCGGCGGGAAGCTGGTGGCGGCGGCGGTGGCGGCGGCTGAGCAGAGGAGCCATCGGGCGGCCTCGCGGGTCAGGTGAGCGGGTCCGGCTGACCGCGAGGGCGTCTACGGCGGCGCGCGCGTTTGTGCTGCGGGGCGCGGAGGAGCCCGGGGGTGGTGTGCGGAGTCTGTGGCTCCAGGCACTGGTTTGGGTCCGGGGCTGAGGCGACGCTCAGGGTTCCCGCTGGGGCTGCCGCGGGCGCCCTCGCCGCCCTCCTGGGCGCTGGTTACACCGCGGGGTGGCCGCTGCTGAGGGGGCCCGGGGACCAGAGGGGCCCGGGCCGCCGTCTGCGTTCCATGCGGATTGTGGAGCTGGGGCTTCGCCGAGGCCTCCGGGCGGCCCCACACGGGAGCGACTTCGCGAGGGTCCGGCTGGGGTACGCAGCGGCGTTTCCTGTACCTCGGCTCTGGTTGCCGCGGAGGGAACGCCGGACGCGCCCCGCGACGGCCGCCCCCACCCTGCCCCGGGCCGACCCCACTAACCAGGCCAGGGCGCGCTGCAGCCCCCTCAATTGGATCCCGGCCGCGGAGAGGGCCGAGGATGTGGGAGGAGGCCCAGACCCCGGGCGGGTCGGCCAGCGCCGTCTTTCCTGGGCTCCTCCGGCGTTCCGAGGTGGGATTAGGAAAAGTCCCCGAGACACTTGCAGAAGTCAGAGGCAAGCTTCCCTGCGCGCTTTCAAACGCTTCTCGTCCCGTAAACAGGATCGTCGTGACAAAGTCCTACGGCTTGCTGGAATAGAGAGGGTCTCCGCTGCTTCGCCTCTCCTGTGGCCTTCGTGTGGGACGCACGAGACGGCAGGACCCAGATAACCGTTCTCTCAAAGTGAGCCACAGAAAAACATCGCCTGTTCCCAAAACTTAGGTTTTATAAACTTTCTACGTACAACCACTCTATTTTCCAGTGTCACCATGTTTTATAATTAGGGTGGAAATCAACACAAAGTGAGTTACACCCTTTTTCTAGGAAGAGTCGTAGGCTTTATCTTGGAAAAGGGGCCAGGAAGTTTCTCTCAACTTGCCATTGGAACATGTTTTCAGGGAAAGGAAGGTGTATCGTTCCAAGTAACAAAAGTACCTGAAATTAGCTGGGCGCAGTAGCTCACACTTCCTAGCACTTTGGGAGGAGGCCTAGGCGGGTGGATCACCTGAGGTCCCCAGTTCGAGACCAGCTGGCCAACATGGTGAAACCCCGTCTCTACTAAAAATACAAAAATTAGCTGGGTGTGATGGCGCGTGCCTGTAATCGTAATCCTAGCTACACGGGAGGCTGAGGCAGAAGAATCTCTTGAACCCGGAAGGCGGAGGTTCTCCAGCCTGGACGACAAAGCAAGACTCCTCTCAAAAACAAAACAAAACAAAACCCTGAAATTAACATATCAGTAATTGTTCAGGAACAGCCTCCAGCAGACTGTAGTGGAAGGTGGAGCTCCCACTCAGTAGATCTCAAGACTGAAGACCTTGCTCCTCTTCTTCCTGTTTTTCCGATAGAGTATTTCAAAGCTTATCTGGTGTGTGAGAAATGGAAATTGTTGATGATTTGCTTAACCCGAAACTTCGAAGTGGCTGCAAGTCCAGCTGTGAAGGTGACAGGTTAGGTCAGAGTTGAGTCTGTCCCCAGCAGCCCCAGCCCTATTGGTCAGAATCTGGGAATCTGCATTTTCAGCCAGCCTCATGGGATTGCTCAGCCACGAAGGTGTGGCCGCTGCTGCTGTAGTGAAGGGCCGGTCCCCCAGCTGTACTCTGCTTGCCTGAGTAGCACTGCGGGGCTGCTCTCTGCTGGCCTCTGCTTCCGTGGGCTTAGTTTACTCTGTCCCTAGTGGCCTGTAGGCTGTTCCACCTGCCATGTCGGACATATCCTCAGTCTGTCTGACCCTCCTCGTTTTTCTCTTTGTGGTTGATGCTTGGTTTAGAAGCCTAAGGGCGGTGCTGGGAGTTGACTGAGGGGTGAACGCCTTGGCTGTCCCGTTGACACCCTGTGGAGTTGGTGGGATTTTAGGCATTTAACTAGATGTGTAGAAGGAGATTCAAAACTGAGCAGGGGGTCAGGCATGGTGCCTCACACCTGTAATCCAACACTTTGGGAGGCTGAGGTGGTCGGATTGCCTGAGATCAGGAGTTGGAGATCAGCCTGGCGAACATGGTGAAACCCCGTCTCTACAAAAAATACAAAAATTAGCCAGGTATGGTGGCACGTACCTGTAGTCCCAGCTACTCAGGAGGCTGAGGCAGGAGAATCACTTGAACCTGGGAGATGGAGGTTGCAGTGAACTCAGATTGCATCACTGCACTCCAGCGTGGGGGACAGAATGAGACTCCATCTTAAAAAAGAGCTAGGCTCCACAGCCCCACCCCTATGATACAGGGCCTTTCCTTCCGTATTAGAAGGAGTTAAGCAGCCTCAGGCCAGAGTCACACAGGAGGCCCTCAGGGAGCTGGGCCCAGCCCAGGCATCCCTCAGGGCTGGTCAAGACGATGCTCTTGCTGACTTTGTCCCAAACACAGATATGGCCCAATTCAGGGTGATCCTCACAGGCCAGCTTCTCCGGGCCCAACCTTATCCTCTTCACCCCTGAATGCACGTTCTGGGTGACAGCTCTTGGGGGTCACACGACTGTAAAAAACACCTGTGAGCTTTACTCCTTTTTGTATTAATAGTAATAAACTTGTTAGCATTTTAAAATATTGGGTACAACACAGAATTAGCTGCTGGAGATTTGGAACATTGGACAGCAATGATTTGAAGTGACTGAACAGGAATATTCTCATGGTACCAGAATGGGATCTGTGCATGGGATGAGATGCAGTGGAGGATGATGGAGATTCTCTCTCGTCCCTTGTAGGACTTGTATAACCCAGGCACATCTACGCAGGTCCCTGGGTTACGCGAGTCCTACAAGGGGCGAGAGAATCTCCATCATTCTGGAGGATTCCCTCTGGCCCCCTGTAGCATTTCCCACCTGGATGGTGGCTACCCTTCTGTGTTTTCACAACTTACATTAACTTTGCCTGTCCTGAAGGTTCAGATCAATAGAATCCTAGTACATATTTTTGTGTGTGTCTTGCTGCTTTTATTCAGCATAATGTTTTGAAATTTATCCATGTTGCATAAATCATTGAGGTTTGTTGCTGAGTTGCATTCCTTTGTCAGAATATGCCAGATCGTATGCATTCAACTTATTTTAAGTGTTTTTTTTTTGAGATGGAGTCTCACTCTGTCGCCCAGGCTGGAGTGCAGTGGCGCGATCTCTGCTCACTGCAACCTCCGCCTTCCGGGTTCAAGCAATTCTCCTGCCTCAGCCTCCTGAGTAGCTGGGACTACAGGCATGTGCCACCCCACCCAGCTAATTTTTTGTATTTTTAGTAGAGACAGGGTTTCATCGTGTTGACCAGGATGGTCTCAATCAACTGACCTTGTGATCTGCCCACCTTAGCCTCCCAAAGTGCTGAGATTACAGGCGTGAGCCACTGTGCCCGGCCTGTTTAAGTCTTAAAAGAGTGCTTGTGACTGGGTGTGATGGCTCATGCCTGTAATCCCAGCACTTTGGGAGGCTGAGGTGGGCGAATCACTTGAGGTCAGGAGTTCGAGACCAGCCTGGCCAACATGGCGAAACCCCGTCTCTATTAAAATACAAAATTAGCTGGGCGTGCTGGTGCACACGTTATAATCCCAGCTACTTTGGAAGTTGAGGCAGGAGAATTGCTTGAACCCGGGAGGTGGAGGTTGCAGTGAGCTGAGATGGCACCACTGCACTCCAGCCCAGGCGACAGAGTAAGACTCCGTCTTTAAAAAAAAAAAAAAAAGAATGCTTACAACTGAGAGAGATGAAACTAGGCCAAGGACCGCCACCCCTCCCCAGGAGCCTCTCTGGAGGCTCACACCTGCTGGTCCTGCCCTTGAATAGACAGAAAAAATGTTCCCCGTTTTCTGAATTTCCTTTCAGTGTGATAGATCTCATTGCCTGTGCATTTAACACTCCTAAATTTTATAAAACGGTTATTTCTTGGGCATTTTTCCAAGAGAAATGAAAAACCAGTATTCATGCAAAAACATGCTCTAGAGTGTCCTTAGTAGCTTTATGTATAATAACTCCAAACTGGAAACAAGGAAAAAGTCGCCTTCAACTGGGGTGCGGTGACGCTGTGCTCCGTCTGTGCCTCCAAATCATACTCTGTTGTGAACTGTTGACACACGATACAGTTTGCAAGGATCTCAAGAGAATTATGTTGAGGGAGAAAAGCCAACCGCAGAAGGATGCTTGCTGTGGGATCCCATTTATGCCACATTGTTGTTCTGACCCAGAGCTGAAGGGTGGCATGGCCAGAAAAGGACCTACACAGGAAGGCCGGGGTGTCTGGTCCTGGCAGAAGAGCAGCTGTGGAACAGGATAGGAACACAGAGGTGGAGCTTAGTGGAGGAGGGAAGGAATGCTTAGCTGTGGGGCTCAGAGACTTGGCAAAGCAAGAGGAAACTTTACCAGCAAGTGTGCAGAAATTAGTGCAGGGGAAGGTTGATGGATTGTTCCACCTTCTTAGGATGCAGTTTGATAATGTTTGTCAAGCCTCTTAAAAATGTACCTGCACCTCACCCTAGTAAGTAGAGTCGAGGCTGAGGAAGCCAAATGCTAGAAATACCAAAGCACCTAAAGTTAGAAACTGGTATCATTTGTGATTGGGAAAATTGTCAGTAGTGTGAAACTTCCCTCCCTTATGCAGAGAGGAAAGTGCTGGGAGAAACGACTGGAAAGGAGGAACCCAGGAAAGGAAGAACCCAGGTGGTGACTTTTTTTCTGAGTGGATAGGATCCTGAGAGAAAATTTGTTTTGCGGTTTTTGATACTCTTCCAGATTGTCTACAGTGAGCTGTGGAAATAAGCAACCAGGTGAGAACAGGCAGAGGCTGTTTATCCAGAGCTTACCCTAGCAAGGGTGCGGCCCTTCTCCCTTGTGATTGGCAGAAACTCATAGGCAGGTGAGGGAACAGGAGAGCTTTACAGTGGAAACCAGGGAAGCTCAGGGATGGCTGATGGAGGCTGCTGACTTGGGGGACTGGGGTGGCTGGTTAGTAGTGGGGTGCCTGGTCTGGCACGGTGGCTCACACCTATAATCCCAGCACTTTGGGAGGCCAAGGTGAGTGGATCACCCAAGGTCAGGAGTTTGAGACCAGCCCGGCCAACATGGTAAAAACCCTGTCTCTACCGAAAATACAAAAATTAGCCAGGCCTGGTGGTACACGCTTGTAATCCCAGCTATTCGGGAGGCTGAGGGAGGAGAATCCCTTGAACCTGGGAGGTGGAGGTTGCAGTGAGCTGAGACCATGCCACTGCACTCCAGCCTGGCTGATACAACAACAACAGAAAGAAGTGAGGCTCCTATAAGATGGCTTAGAACACGTTTGGCTTTCTCTGGTTGGTCCTAAATTGGAAGCAGGGACAGAAACTGGAGAGGTGGTCAGCTAATCATGTCCTGGCCATTTTGGGCTGCTTGCTGTGGAAATGACTGTTCAGCTTCCTAGAGAAAGCAGCCAGGCTTCCTGCAAGAGTGACGAGGGCAACCTGGCTTCCTGGCTGGTTACTGAAGGTAAAGGGCTGCTTTTGGACCGCTTGCCACGGATTATGGCTGATAGTTCTGCTTCTGTGCGTGGTTCCGCCATTGTTGGTGTATTCCCTCGCTCAGAGCAGATGTTAGGGTGATTTCCAACGGTCACGGATTCCTAGTGCTGCCCTTAGGACTGCTGACAGCACCAGGCCAAGCACTTAATTCATCCTCTTAAGATCCCCAATGGGAGGTTCATGACCTGGCATTTCTAAGGACTCAGAGGAAAGGAAAGTGGGACCCAGAGGATACTAGGAGCTTGGGCCAGCTTCTTGAGCTGGTTGCTAGTGTGGTTGTGGGTCTTCTTGGTCTGTCCCATTGGTATTCTCGTTCCTTCTGTGAGTTGCCCTCGTCGTCCTGGTCAGCCATGCTGACCTCCTGTAGACCCTACATTATGGGGGTTGTGCTGCTGGGTTTCCAGAGTCAGGGGAGGCAGCCAGGGGTTCTTCTGTCTGTAAACTTGGGCTGAATGCATGCTGTTCAAGAGGATTTGGTTTGGGTCTTAAATTAATCCATTGTTATGCAGGCTTGGGATTGAGATAGGGTTGAAAGAGAAACTAAAAACCCAAAAGGTATAGTGACTTCCCAGAGGAACCCGTGGCACTTAATCTTTTCCTCAACACAGGGTGTTTTTTGTAGTTTGACATAGCCTTATGTTAATTCTCAATATACTTAGCAATTTTAAGCCAGTGATTTAAACAATGGATTGGGATGAAAACCTCTGAAAAGTTAAATTTGTGGCTGACACAAAGAACTTGAATATTTACCAGAAGTAGTTGAAATGTTTAAATGTATTTTGGTGGTAAAGTGTCCTTCATTTAGAATTAGTTGAGAAGCTGGTGTAGGCAGGTGTGAGAGGTGGTGCACAGCCGGAGGGTCATGCCTGTGGTGACACTTGCATGCTGTAGGGGAAATAAGCTAGGGTTATGTAAGTTTTATTTTAGTTTTAATTTTGAAATCATTGTAGAACCAGGGGAGGTCGCAGAGCAGTGTTTAGGAGGTCCTGTGTGCCCTTCCTCTGCTCCCCAGGGTTGGCATCCTCATAGGATGCACAGCCAGGCCCCAGGTCCATGTGATCACATGGCTGCTGCAGGCCCATGTGCGTGTGTCCCATGCTGTGCAGTCAGAGTGGAACCACCCCCACAGCCCAGGAGCAGAAGGGCCCTCACCCCCGAGATCTCCCTGCACAGGTCCTTTTCTAGCCATGCCACCCCCCAGCTCTGGGTCAGCACTGCAATGTGGCATAAATGGGATCGCACAGCAGGCACCCTTCTGAGGTTGGCTTTTCTCCCTCAGCATAATTCCCTTGTGGAAGGATCTGTTGTGTGTATCAACAGTTCATTCCTTTCTATTGCAGAGTAGGATTTGGTGGTATAAATGGAGCAGAGTGTGTGTCACCATGCCCAGGTGAAAGGGACGTTTTCCTTGTTTCTGGTTTGGAGTTATTACAAATAAAGCTGCTATGGACATTCTGGAACATGTTTTTGCATGAACATTGGTTTATTTCTCGGATAAATGCCCAAGACGTCACTTAGTTTTATAAAATTTAGGTGTGTTAAATGCACAGGCAATTGAGATCTATGACACTGAAAGGAAATTCAGAGAACAGGGGGAACCTTTCTTCTGTTTATTCAAGGTAGGACCAGCAGGTGGGAGCCTCCAGAGGGGCTCCTGGGAAGGAGTATGGTTGGCAGCCAGTTCTCCCGCACTGCAAAACCTCCCATCCTTGGTCTCCAGACCCCGAGCAGAGACAGCATACGCCTCCCATACCCCAGCTTTCCAAAAGCAACCTGGGTATACCCTGGTCACAGGGAGCCATCGATTGACTAAGAGAAAAAGAAGTTCCAAAGTGTGCATATTCAAAAGATTGTAACCCCATTTATGCATAACTTGATTTGAAATAATATTTCACTACATCACAAGCATGAGAAGAGATAAACTTAATCATGTGTGAGATGCTTGTCCTGTCAGACTCTGCCGGCCAGTGTGGCCCTGAGCCAGCTGTCATCCTCCCAGCTCCCCACAGGCGGCACTGGCTCAGAATGGCACCTGTCAAAAGCCAGAGCCCACCCTCTTCTCTGCTCTGCCTTTAATGCCCCAGAGATATCCCAATTTAGAATCAGTTAAAAAAAAAAAGTTTGCACAGACTTGTATTTCTAAGAGTAGACATGGCCAGTGTCCATCTAGTGCATCTGTGCTGTGCGTCTGAGTGGAGCCTGCTCAGCAAGGCTGACCCTCAGGTACCAGCCCGGAGTTGCCCAGGTCTGGGGTAAAGTCCAGGAATCTGCATCTTCAACCAGCAGCGCCATTGCTGAGACACACGCTGAGAAATGCTGCCTTGGCCAGCTGTGGGCTGCCACAACACACTGGTGGGGAACCCCCCGCCCCCCAACACACACCTTGCCATGTTTTGGTTCCTTTGAAGAGAAAGGAGTTGGGATGAGAGGGAGGAGGTGGCCCCTGAAGCCATGGTTGTGCCAACTCGTCAAGAGCTCTCCAGTGGAGGGCATTGACCCTGAGAGATGTGAAGTGGAAAGCGGCCAGGCAGAGCCTCTGCACTTCGGGAGAAATGAACTGGTGGGGGCGGGTGGGGGGAGCCAAGGAACGGGTGTGATCCCTAAGGCAGGCAGCACTGGTGGGTGTGGGAACAAGGGGCTGCCAGGGCCACATGGGACCCTGTGTCCCTTGGAGAATTGTGCACGAAACACAGCCCACTCGCTGCATGGGAAGAGCATACAGCCCTGCAGTCCTTCCCCTGCACGTTCCTGGTGGCACAGCTTTCCGGCATGGCTGTGTCTCCAGCATGGCTGTCCGCGACATACAGAGGCTTTTAGTGAAAGTATGGAGGGGGAAGGCACTAACCCTCTGAACACAGAAGTGACTTTGTCCCAGGCAGGATCCTGAGGGAAGTTGGAATGGTAGGTGTGTGCGCCTGGCCCTGTCCCCAGCCCTGCGCCCTCTGCAGGCTGGCATGGTTCACATTCATCTCATGTTACCCCAGGGTCTCTTCTTTCGTATGCACTACAATTAGATTTTTTGATACAGATTTTCAGCCAAGCTCTCAAACACTTATATTTCTCTTATATATTTCTCCTACTTTTAGTTCATTTACCTTTTTTGCTGGAGAACACTGCTGTGGTACAGTTTAGAGGTTTGTTGTTTCTCACAACGTGACTGTGCCTGGATTAGGCAGGATGGCAGCTGATCTGAGGGGGTCTCCCACTGGGCTCCACATCTCAGCTCTGACTTCCCTGCCTGTTACAGAGTCGCTGCTCCTTGTGTACAGTCAGGGCAGTCAGACGGAATCCAAGGGACGTTGTCTGCTAGAGAGTGCTGTGTGCTAAGTGGTATCTTCCTTGGTTTCTGCAGGACACAATGTTTGCACGGGGACTGAAGAGGAAATGTGTTGGCCACGAGGAAGACGTGGAGGGAGCCCTGGCCGGCTTGAAGACCATGTCCTCATACAGCCTACAGCGGCAGTCGCTCCTGGACATGTCCCTGGTGAAGCTGCAGCTTTGCCACATGCTTGTGGAGCCCAATCTGTGCCGCTCAGTCCTCATTGCCAACACGGTCCGGCAGATCCAAGAGGAGATGACGCAGGATGGGACGTGGCGCGCAGTGGCACCCCAGGCTGCAGGGCGGGCGCCGCTCGACCGCTTGGTCTCCACGGAGATCCTGTGCCGTGCAGCGTGGGAGCAGGAGGGGGCACGTCCTGCCCCTGGGTTGGGAGATGGCCACACACAGGGCCCAGTTTCTGACCTTTGCCCAGTGACCTCAGCGCAGGCACCAAGGCACCCGCAGAGCAGCGTCTGGGAGATGGATGGCCCTCGAGAAAACAGAGGAAGCTTTCGCAAGTCACTTGATCAGATATTTGAAACGCTGGAGACTAAAAACCCCAGCTGCATGGAAGAGCTGTTCTCAGATGTGGACAGTCCCTACTACGACCTGGACACAGTACTGACAGGCATGATGGGGGGCACCAGGCCAGGCCCCTGTGAAGGGCTCGAGGGCTTGGCTCCAGCCACCCCGGGCCCTAGCTCCAGCTGCAAGTCTGACCTGGGCGAGCTGGACCACGTAGTGGAGATCCTGGTGGAAACCTGAGCAGGAGCCCTGAGCGCTCACAGCCGCCTCTGACGCGTGGACACGTGAGCACTGGCTCCCACGGAGGGTGCGCCTGCCGCCAGCGGCCCAGCCTTGCTGCCCTGTCTGCTGATTCTGAGAAATCCCAGAACAGCCCATTACCAGTGGGGTCTGCAGCCCCAGGCCCATCCCACTTACTTCCCCCCTGTGGAGGGCCAGGCAGAGGCTGTTATCCTGGAAGGCCTGTGTCTCTGGGCCAGTTCTGATGTCCCCACAGCCCTGGGACCCTTGTGTCTCTTTGTGTCCCCCACTGTAGAGGATGGCAGGCCACAGCTGCATCAACCTCCTTTACATTTAGATAGGTGAATTTTTACAATTCAGTTTTATATGTTTTGGGCAGTATTTTGTCTTAAGATATATTTTTTAAACTTTTTATACCTTATCTCTTTAGATTTTTTCAGCTATTTTCTTAAAAGTATATTTTTTCTATAAACATCCTTTGCTGCTACATTAGAACTTTTATAGCCTAAACAATTGCAGTTGGTGTGTTTCGTTTTTTTAAGGTTTCAATAAGGGCTTTTTTTTTTTTTTTTTTTTTTGCAGTGAGCATCACTACAGTCTGAGTCAACAGTGTGAATGTATCATGTTTTACTTTAAATGTGCGTGTGATGATACTTCATTATGTTCTGTGCTACAGTGAGAGCTGGGTGAAAATCAAGAACCGTACACAGCTACACTTTTTTTGTCGTTAGAAAATCTGTGGGAGCCACATCTTCCTAGACTTAAGTGTAAATTATGGAGGATTTTATTTATGTCTATTTATATGTAAATGTCATTGAAGACAAAGGTCAAATATTTGTTTGTCTGGAGATCACGGGCACCAGTTGGTCTTCAGGGACCTCAGAGCCCCTCGGTGGTGCTTTCTTAAGGCAGTGTTTCTGGAGGCTCCCGTCAGGGTCAGCCCAGGCACCCGCCCTGGGTGAGGAAACAGCATTGCTGCTGGATGAGAAATGCCTGCACTGCTCTGTTAGATTGGTGCTGAAACAAAAGGTTAAGGCTAGGTTGAAGTCTAGAATGAAAGAGATCTGAATCCTTGTTGTCATTCATGACACCTTGATCTGTAGGGCCATGGGTGCTGCCGCAGGCAGGGAGTGAGCTGGGGGTGCCTGCGGCCTTCCGCTCCTGCCCCGCCTCACCCCACATGCTCCCTGTTTCTCATGCTTTCTCTAACTTCCTTACCCCTTAACCAAAAAGGTGTGTTTTCTTTTGTGCATATAGCCATTCTTAAATATCAGTGATGTAAACCTTACTTTATTAAAAAATTATCCAGCAAACAAAATGGGAATGTGGCGTTAGTTACGGCCTGACCCTCCAGCGACCTTTCTGCAGGATCGGTTCCGCTGTGTTATCTAATGGTGCTTTGTAAGGTGGGGAAAGGAATTTCACTTGGCTGCATTATTAAATGGACGCTGGGTTACTTTTATTCCCCCCCACACAGGGTTGCAGAGCAAATTATTTTTACCTCGTTCAGCACCTGGCTGGGGCTGGGGGTGTCCACGACCTCTGACAGTCCCCTGATGTCGAAAGTTAATCCTCATGGACCCTAGTTTAAAGGGTATGTGTTTTATAGCAATAAACCTAAAGCACTATTTTGTTTCTGTATAGCATTTTTATCTTTTAAAAACATCATTTGTTCAGCATTAGTAGTAGTTGTAGTGCCTGTTTTGGTAGCCTTCAAAATTATAAACCGCTCAGAGAATGTGACTTTGGGGACCACAGAGACACAGACAGGAGAGAACAGCTGCTATGACTTAGAAGTGTAGCTGGAGCCTCATTCCCTGGACTCTCATCGTGTTGACCTGTGATACTGTACAGCAAAGCCCACGTGTTTCCGCCGTGGTGCACAGTGGCTGAGTAATCAGCTGTTTTCCTAGCATCTCTCTACAGGTTTAGTCTGTGTGTGTGGCGTTTTTTGTTTTGAGATGGAGTCTCGCTTTGTTGTCCAGGCTGGAGTGCAGTGGCGCGATCTCAGCTCACTGCACCCTCTGCTTCCTGGGTTCAAGTGATTCTCCTGCGTCAGCCTCCCGAGTAGCTGGTATTACAGGCACCCACCACTACACCCAACTAATTTTTTGTATTTTTAGTAGAGACGGGGTTTCATCATGTTGACCAGGATGGTCTCAAACTCCTGACCTTTTGATTTGCCCGTCTCAGCCTCCCAAAGTGCTGCAATTACAGGCGTGAGCCACCGCACCAGGCATTTTTGGTTTTTTGACAGAGTTTCTTGT
The DNA here is from genome assembly GCF_047675955.1 of Chlorocebus sabaeus. Taxonomy (NCBI): domain Eukaryota; kingdom Metazoa; phylum Chordata; class Mammalia; order Primates; family Cercopithecidae; genus Chlorocebus; species Chlorocebus sabaeus. Next base: position 81,427,924 of record NC_132927.1, on the reverse strand, counting down.
TGCCCAGGCTGGAGTGCAATGGCATGATCTTGGCTCGCTGCAACCTCTGCCTCCCAGGTTCAAGCGATTTTCCTGCCTCAGCCTCCCAAGTAGCTAGGATTACAGGCAGGTGCCACCACGCCTGGCTAATTTTTGTATTTTTAGTAGAGATTGGGGTTTCGCCATGTTGGTGAGGCCGGTCTCGAACTCCCAACCTTAGGTGATCCACCTGCCGCAGCCTCCCAAAGTGCTGGGAATATAGGCGTGAGCCACCGCACCTGGCCGTGTATGTGGTATTTTTAAGTATGTAGCTACAAATTGACTTTAATTGGGAACACATTTTCCAAGTGTTTAATAATTTTGTTTACAAAATATTTATTCAGAAACAGAAATACAAATCGCAGTGACCTAAAATTTTGGCACTGTTGTCTGTAGTCTGCTTCTGACCGAACTGAGGGGAGAGGGCATTTTAGTTGACAGTTTCACGGGGGCGTTTCCTGACGCGTGGTGGGCGCCCCTCACGTACAGTGCACCTTGCACACAGCTTCGGAGCCCCTTCCGCCTCGGAAGTTCAGTTTCTAAGGTTAAAAAGTAATGCACATTTATTTGAAGACGTGGAACAGTATGAAGATAGCAGATTCCTCCCAGGGAACCGATCTTCCTTTCAGGGGTGACAACGCGCCTTGGAGAACACTGCCTGCTCTGCCCACAGATTCTTGTGCAGGATTTCCTCAGGGTAGGGGGATCTCCACAGGGCTGAGCCCAGCCGTCTGGGCCTAGATCCCTGCTGGGCCACAGCCAGGCCAGGCGTCTTCTCCCAGGTTCACTCCTTAGTGAAGTGGGTACTGCAGTGATGGAAGCAGGACTCAGCAGCAAACTGCAGAACAAGTGTTGACATTGTGCTCACCCTATGGAGTCCGCGTTGCTGGATGAGCAGGCTGGCGGAGCCGCCGGAAAGGGCCTGGCTGGGAAGCCAACCCTGCTGGGATGGGTGGGTGGGTGAGCTGCGAACACTTGATATGTTGCGTTGGTGTCTACCAAGAGTGGTGGAATCACATCCCTCGTCATGAACTCTCACAGTTGGTTTCTGGGTTGCTAGAAGTTTCCATCTGCAACCAGCGAGCCACATCCTTAACTGGGATTTGACTGTAACCTGAGCCAGGCTTTCCATGTGTGTGCTGGGTTGCTGCATTTACTCACAGGAAGGCTGCTGTTCCTTCTCACCCTGTGTGGAGATGGCTGTGTCCTCAATGCCCGCTCAGGGTTTGTAGTGGAGCCAAGCAGGGAGGGGAGTTGTGTGGATGCCTGAGGGTTCGAGGGTAACCTCCATTTCTCAGTGGTGAGCTTTTGCAGTATTCTCAGGACTGGCGATCGCCTGTCTGGGAAGATGTGACTGCCAAGTGCAGCCTTCAGTTGAGGTGTCACAAATGTTGCTTGGTCGCTCCGGCAGGCCTGCTGCAGCTGGACACAGTTTAAACCCCTGTGGCTGCTTGCTGCCCCATGCAGGCGTACTCTTCATCGGCCCATCCCTCACTCTGCCCTGCCCCTGGGAGATAAGCCCTTGCTTCTCAGATCTGTACCCCTTGCTTCCTGCACTGGGCCTGAATGAGCCTCTGCACTGTGCACGGGAGACCAGCAGGGGCTGGGGGGCCTTGCAGAGTAGGCTGGGAGCAGCTCCATGGATTGTTCCTGAAGCTGTCAGAACCAGCTGAATGAACTGGAGGTGGAGGTGAAGGCCTGCGTCTTGGGTAACGATTTGGTCAATGCCAGAACAAGAGGCTTGGAAAACCTACAGAGAGCTGGAATGGAAGGTCCAGGAAAGGCCCTAAAAATGACATGCTCTGGGCAGCCTGTTGGCCACGGCCACTGTGCAGTGGTTCCCATCGGCCTGTAGACACCAGGCTTGGGCTCACTGCCTGGCCCGGCCCTGCCACCTTTGGGACCTTCAGGGGCCCTTCAGCACCCTCGTCTTTCTGTGAAAAAGCCCCAAATGTACAAGCTGTGCCCCCATCCCTGGGTTGGCCTGAGGCCCTGTAACCTTGCCCTCACATTCCTGCAGACCATCAGATGGGAGTAGTCCCACTGATCCGCTTGAAGGTTAGCAAGTTGCATGGTAGGGAGCAAGTGGGTGTCCACAGGCACCTGTTGGGTGGACGCCCAGAGTGGAGTCAAAAACTCCACTTTAGATTCAAAATAAAGCAACCTGGACGGGACTGTTACACACAGCCTCTGCCTGGTGAAAGCTCCTCTGTCCTGTACTCACACGTGTGCCTCCCTGCAAGTGCCTCTATCACAAGCTGTGGAGAAATCCGGCATGCCAGGCGAACCTGCCCACCAGGCTGCCTGGTGATCCTCTTCCTGGAGCTGAGGCACAGCACAGCCAGGCCCGTGGGCTGCATGTGGTTGACAGGACTTTCATTAGAGGTGGGTTCATCTCCCACCGGGATCAGTGAAGGGGCATTCCAGGACCCTACAAAGAGCTGGGCAGGCCTGGGGACAGAGGGCACTGTGGTGCTGGGCGCCAGGAGGGGCTGCCCCACCATTGACCCCACCAGTGATGAAGCTGGGCAGCCTGCAGGGCAAGAGCCAGGTGGCGTGCTTGCTGCCCACAAGCTGAAGATCTGGTCCCAGGAAGCTCTCCCAGGGGCTCTGCCATCTTCACCCTGTTCTTCCTGCCTAGGCTGGTGGCCTAACCTGTGGCAGCTGTGCTGGACCCAGGCACCCAGCAGGACCAGCCACCCACTGAGGGGCAGGAGAACAAGAAGGGGCACTCACTGCCCAGCTCCGAGAGCTCAGGCGGGGCGGTGCCTCTGCCTCCCGACCCTGGCCAGAGGCTGTACCAAGTCGGCCCAAGCCCAGACCCACAGTGAGACACAGGCGGAAAGGTGCTCCCTCCATCCTGGCTGCCTGCTGTGGGGACTGTCTGGGTGGTGTAGGAGGGTGTGCATGTGTGTGTGCAACTACATGTATGTGCATGTGCAGCTGGAGGGGGTGCTGGGGGTGAGGGCCAGGGAAGTGGTCAGATCCCAGCCCGTTCAAAGGATCCTGGTTTGTGATCCCGTCCCTGTGACCATGGGGCCACCACTCCTGCAGAGCTGCTCAGCTGTGGTCACACTGTGTGCGGCTGCCAGGAGCCCGGGCTGTGCATTTTCCTCCCCGCCCATGGGCCTGGCCAGCCTGGTGCTGAGGGTCACTGGGGACTGGGAGGGTTCCCAGGAGGCCACAACCCCTCCCACTGCCCCAAACACTTGGCTTCTGGTTCCCCATGCTCGCCTTCTGGATGCAAGTGGAGAGCCAGGCAAAGCTCCCAGCCAGCGGTGGAGGTGCTGTCCCAAAGCAGGCAGGCTTGCCTGGAACAATGCAAACACCCGGAGCCCAGAGCCCCGGGCCTGCCACCTGGGCTAACCAGATATTAGCATTGTTCATCTTTTTTTTTTTTTCTTTGAGACAGAGTCTCTTACTCTGTCGTCTAGGCTGGAGTGCAGTGGCACAATCCTGGCTCACTGTAGCCTCTACCTCCTAGGTTCAAGCAATTCTCCTGCCTCAGCCTCCAAAGTAGCTTGGGTTACAGGTGCCCGCCACCACACCCGGATAATTTTTTATTTTCAGTAGAGACAGGATTTCGCCATGTTGGCCAGACTGGTCTCAAACTCCTGACCTCAGGTGATCCGCCCGCCTCGGCCTCCCAAAGTCCTGAAATTAGAGGCATAAGCCACTGCACCTGGTCTTTTTTTTTTTTTTTTTTTTGAGTTTCTGAATTTTAAAGCAAATCCCAGATGTTAAGACATTTTGACCCTAAAAACACATTAAAGTTTTTTCCTTTTTTTTTTTTTTTTTTTTTTTTGAGACGGAGTTTCCCTCTGTCACCCAGGCTGGAGTGCAGTGGCACAATCTCAGCTCCCTGCAACCTCTGCCTCCCGGGTACAAGCAATTCTCCTGTCTCAGCCTCCTGAGTACCTGGGACTATAGGCATGTGCCACCAAGCCCAGCTAAATTTTGTATTATTAGTAGAGATGGGGTTTTACCATGTTGGCCAGGCTGGTCTCAAACTCCTGACCTCATGATCCGCTTGCCTCGGTCTCCCAAAGTGCTGGGATTACAGGCGTGAGCCACCGCACCCGGCCAGGTTAAACTTTTTAAAAAAGACTTATTGATTGATTGATTGATTGACTGAGATGGAGTTTCGCTCTTGTTGCCCAGACTGGAATGCAATGGCACGATCTCAGCTCACTGCGATCTCTGCCTCCTGGGTTCAATCAATCCTCCTGCCTCAACCTCCCAAGTACCTGGGATTACAGGTGCCTGCTACGATGCCCAGCTAATTTTTTGTATTTTTAGTAGAGGCAGGGTTTCACCATGTTGGCTATCTCAAACTCCTGGCCTCAGGTGATCCGCTTGCTTTGACCTCCCAAAGTACTGGTATTACAGGTGTGAGCAAATGCACCCAGCCAAAAAAGATGTTTTCTTACACAACCACAATACCATTGTGAAAAAAAATACAATCTCAGGACCCCCAAATTCATTATGCCAGTGGGAAAAATTAAGCTGGAAACTGACTCAAGAAACCGCCTTTTTGTTTCTGAGCAAACAGCTGCAGGTAGAAAAGGCCACAGGCCTCCACAGGCAGCTGCGCTTGTGTGCTGTATCTTACAAAAGCACAATTTGCTGAGTGAGAGACAACTGCGTGACTGCTCTACAACCTCCTTCGCCTGTAACGTGGATTCAGTGAACGCGGATCAAAAACTCAGAATGGAACCGCTTGCCCCTTTTATCTGCCCTCCCCTCTTTTTCTTTCCTCTTTCCTCTTTAAATATTGAAATCCCGGCTGGGTGCAGTAGCTCACACCTGTAATCCCAGCACTTTAGGAGGCCAAGGCAGGCGGATCACGAGGTCAGGAGTTCGAGACCAGGCTGGCCAACATGGTGAAACCCCATCTGTACCAAAGGTACAAGAAATTATCTGGGCGTGGTGGCGTGCACCTGTAATCCCAGCTACTCCCGAGGCTGAGGCAGGAGAATCACTTGAACCTGGGAGACAGAGGTTGCAGTGAGCCGAGATCGTGCCACTGCACTCCAGCCTGGGCAACAGGGCAAGACTCCATTTCAAAAAATATATATATATTGAAGTCCCCAAATCTTGCTCTTTGGAAAAAGCACAGATCACAGACCGTTCCTGTGGTTTTGTGTTTCTTTTTCCTGGGAGCTGGCAAAATAAACACCTAACTTGAATGAGAGCTGCCTCAGATGCTTTTTGGTTTACACCATATTGTAACTGGAAAATTATGGAGAATTCCTTCATATCATCTAACACCTGCTTCATATTCAAACGTCTTTGATTTTCCCCCTAAATTGTCTTTTATTTCTTTTTTTTTTTTTGAGACAGAGTCTCACTCTGTCGCCCAGATTGGAGTGCAGTGGCGCGATCTCGGCCCACTGCAAACTCCACCTCCTGGGTTCAAGCGATTCTCGTGCCTCGGCTTCCTGAGTAGCTGGGACTACATGCGCCCGCCACCACGCCCGGCTAAGTTTTATATTTTTAGTAGAGACAGGGTTTCACAGTGTTAGCCAGGGTGGTCTCGATCTCCTGACCTTGTGATCTGCCCACCTCAGCCACCCAAAGTGTTGGGATTACAGGCGTGAGCCACCGCGCCCGGCCCCTTTTATTTCCTTTTTAACTTTTAAAAATTGAGGTACACAGTAGAGTCCAGAACATGCCAGCATTGTCCGTGTCCACTTGGCAACAGGTTACACGGGAAGACACCCTGTAGCTGCTACGGGTTAAGGTAGGGGAGGTGCGTCACCACCGTGCCAGCAGGATTTGTGGGCCTGATCTGCTTGTGAATGGGCACTTGCAGGGCCTGGGCTTTACATGTCGTGAGGTTTGCCCAGGTTGTGTGTGTGGCTGTTTTGTTTTTTTTTTTTTTTAATTAATTTTTTTGGTCGGGCGCGGTGGCTCACACCTGTAATCCCAGCACTTTGGGAGGCCGAGGTGGGTGGATCACGAGGTCAGGAGTTCAAGACCAGCCTGGCCAAGATGGTGAAACCCCGTCTCTACTAAAAATACAAAAATTAGCCAGGCGTGATGGCAGGTGCCTGTAATCCCAGCTGCTTGGGAAGCTGAAGCAGAGAATTGCTTGAACCCAGGAGGTGGAGACTGCAGTGAGCTGAGATCATGCCACTGCACTCTAGCCTGGGCGACAAAGCAAAACTCCATCTCAAAAAAAATAATAATTAATTTTTAGGCCGGGCGTGGTGGCTCATGCCTGTAATCCCAGCACTTTGGGAGGCCAAGGCAGGCAGATCACAAGGTCAGGAGTTCAAGACCAGTCTGGCCAAGATGGTGAAACCGCGTCTCTACTAAAAATACAAAAATTAGCCGGGTATGGTGGCAGGTGCCTGTAATCTCAGCTACTTGGGAGGCTGAAGCAGATAATTGCTTGAACCCGGGAGGCAGAGGCTGCAGTGAGCTGAGATCATGCCACTGCACTCTAGCCTGGGCAACAAAGCGAAACTCCATCTCAAAAAAATAATAATAATAATAATTAATTTTTAGGCCGGGCATGGCAGCTCATGCCTGTAATCCCAGCACTTTGGGAGGCCAAGGAAGGCGGATCACGAGGTCAGGAGTTCGAGACCAGCCTGGCCAAGATGGTGAAACCCCGTCTCTACTAAAAATACAAAAATTAGCCAGGCGTGGTAGCCTGTAGTCACAGCTACTCGAGAGGCTGAGGCAGAAGGATCGCTTGAACCTGGGAGGCAGAGGTTGCAGTGAGCCGAGATCGCACCACTGTACTCCAGCCTGGGTGACAGAGCGAGACTCTGTCTCAAAATAAATAAATAAATAAAATTAATTTTTAAATTGACAACAATTGTATATGTTTATCATATACAACATGTTTTGAAATATGTGTACATTGTGAAACAGCTAAATAGAACTAATTAATGTGCACCACCACACGTCACTTTTTGGGGTGAGAATACTTAAACCTACTCTCTTAGTGGATTTGTTATATTTTTTTTTGAGACGGAGTCTTGCTCTGCCGCCCAGGCTGGAGTGCAGTGGCGCAATCTCTGCTCACTGCAACCTCTGCCTCCCGGGTTCAAGTGATTCTCCTGCCTCAGCCTCCTGAGTAGCTGGGACTACAGGCATGTGCCACCACACCAGCTAATTTTTTGTATTATTAGTAGAGATGGGGTTTCACTATGTTGGCCAGGCTGGTCTCGAACTCCTGACCTCGTGATCCACCCGCCTCAGCCTCCCAAAGTCCTGGGATTACAGGCATGAGCCACCATGCCCAGCCTTTATTTTATTTATTTATTTTGAGACAGAGTCTTGCTCTGTTGCCAGGCAGGACTGCAGTGGCCCGATCTTGGCTCACTGCAACCTGTGCCTCCCAGGTTCAAGCAATTTTCCTGCCTCAGCCTCCCAAGTAGCTGGGAGGGTTCAAGCGATTCTCCTGCCTCAGCCTCCTGAGTAGCTGGGACTACAGGCACATAACACCATGCCCAGCCAATTTTTGTATTTTTAGTAGAGATGGGGTTTCACCATGTTGGCCAATGGTCTTGATCTATTGACCTCGTGATCCGCCTGCCTCAGCCTCCCAAAGTGCTGGGATTACAGGCATGAGCCACCACATCAGACCCCCGGCCTTTATTTTATCTTTGTGTCAAGATGAGGTATCACTTTGTTGCCCAGGCTGGTTTCAGACTGCTGGACTCACATGATCCTCTTGCACTGGCCTCCCAAAGTGCTGGGATTATAGGCGTGAGCCACCGCGCCTGGTAAGTTTGACTTTTTAGGTTCCACGCATGAGTGAGATCATGCGGGATTTGTCTTTCTGTACCTAGCTTATTTCATTTAGCATAAATGCTTCAGGTTCATCTATATAGTTGCAAATGACAGGATTTCTTTTTTTTTTTTTTTTTTTTGGCAGCTGAATAGTATCCCGTTGTGCATATGTACCGCATTTTCTTTATCCATTCATCTGTTGTTGGATACCTAGGTTGATTCCATAGCTTGGCTTGACTAGTGCTGCAATAAACATGGGGGTGCGGGTATCTCTTCAACATACTCATTTCCTTTCCTTTGAATACATACCCCGTAGTGGGACTGCTGGATGATATGGTAGTTCTATTTTTAACTTTTTCAGGCATCTCCATACTGTTTTCCATAATGGCGGTACTACTTTACACTCCCACCAACAGTGCACAAGCATTGCCGTTTCTCTACACCATCACCGACATTTTGTCTGTTTAGAATAGCCATCCTAACAGGTGTGAGGGGATATCTTATTGCAGTCTTGATTTGTATTTCCCTGATGATTACTGATATGGAGCATTGGTTTCGTATAGCTGTTGGCCATTTGTGTGTGTGTGTGTGTGTGTGTGTATATATATATATATATTTTTTTTTTTTTGTGGAAAATATCCACTCAGCTGGGCACGGTGGCTCACGCCTGTAATCCCAGCACTTTGGGAGGCTGAGGCGGCAGGTCACCTGAGGTCAGGAGTTCGAGACCAGCCTGGCCAACATGGTGAAACCCTGTCTCTACTAAAAATACAAAAATTAGCCGGGCATGGTGGCGGGTGCCTGTAGCCCCAGGTACTCGGGAGGCTGAGGCAGGAGAATTGCTTAAACTCAGGAGGCAGAGTTTGCAGTGAGCTAACATCGTGCCACTGCACCCCAGTCTGGCTGACAGAGCAAGACTCCATCTCCAAAAAAAAAAAAAAAAGAAAAGAAAAATGTCTGTTCAGGTCCTTTTCCTATTTTTTCAATCAGGTTATCTAGGTTTTCTTTCTGTTAAGTTGTTTGAGTTCCTTATGTATTTTGGATATTAACCCCTTATCAGATATATGGTTTCCAAATATTTTCTCCGATTTCCGAGGCTGTCTCCCGGCTGTGTTGGGCAGAGGCTGCCTCCTTTTCTTCGCTGTGTGCTATTGCAAGTTATCTCTACCTTTGGTTTGTTTGAATCAGTAGTCACGCGAGAGTCGCACATCACATGCTCTTTCGTCTTCACTTACAACCATCCCTTTTTCCTAGTGTTCTGCCATTTTCCATTTTGTTGATTTTGGCTCTCAGTTTTATTTCCTTCTTTCTGCTTACCTTTGGTTTAATTTGCTCTTTTTCTTGCACCTTAACATGAAATCTTAGGTGGTTTTGTACTTTTCTTATTTTCTAATATAAACATTTAAAGCTGTAAATTTCCTTCTAAGCACTGCTTTCACTCAGATTTTGATCAGTGCATTTTCATTATTCAGTTTCAATTACTGTCTAAGTTTCCAGTGACCTCTGTGGACCCACTGGTTATCTGGACATGCATTGTTCTCGTGACCTCCTGCTGTGCAGCCACCATCACTAGCTTCACAGCATGCAGCACCTACCATCTGTTACTGCCATGATCTCATGCCAGGGCTTGGCTGGGCTCAGCCGGGTGGTTCTTGCTGGGATCTGTCAGGCCATTGCTGTCAGGCAGCGGCTGCAGCTGGGTGCACCACGCCCTGAAGGCTTCCTCCCTCCCAGGGCTGGCATGCTGGCCGGAAGGCTCCAGCAGCCGGGTCCTTGAGCATCTGTCAGCATCTCTGGGATCGCTCCAGACATTTCTCCAGCATAGAGGCTTCAGGGTGGCCAGGTGTTTTGCATGATGGCCAAAGTCTCTGAAGGCCATGTCCCTGGCCTCTGATGTGGCTGATAGCTCAGCATCTGATCCGCTTGGAGAGAGCTCCACGTCCACTAGAAAGAACGAGGGCTTTGCAGTGTCACTCAGGCCAGGTGATGGTCACGTTCCTTCAGGGCCTCTAGGAATCAAAGGCCAGGATAGATTTACACATTCAAGAAATTTGGGGAAATACTTATGAAGGACAAAAGGGTTAGAAAGCAGGAGCAGGCAGAGGAAAGCTGCCAGCCTCGATGCAAGCCTGGCATCTGTGGGAGGAAGGGCATCTGCCACACCCATGGGCCCAGGGCAGAGTGCCCATTTGAGGCTGAGGTGGGCAGAAATGGCTGGCTCTACACCACTCTATACTCAGCACGGACTGGGGACAGCTGGGAGGGGGCAGCAGCTGGCTGGGAGAGGGGGCTTCCCTCTTGGGTCAGGTCCTCTATCAGTATTATTTGGCACAGGAGCCCAACATGGCACGATGGACCCCAGCATGCCCCATGTTTGCACTGGCTCTGCTCCTGAGTCACTCCAGTAGGGTGCTCCTGGGGGCACCTGTCTTCCTACCAGCTGTCCCTGCAGATCAGCTCCAGCTCAGCTCCTTTGCCTAGGCCTGTTCCTCTGCAGCCACACTTGCTGTGAAAGGCCTGCATCTCAGCCTGGGAGGGCAGAGGGCCTCAGTCAGGCCTTAATTCCTCACTGTACTTCACCCCTAACCCAGAGAAGCTGCTTTCCCGCACCTGCTACTTCAGGGCCTATGAAGTAAGTCTTTATTGAAAAACAAAAAACAAAGAGAGAGGCCAAGGCAGGAGGATTGCTTGAGCTCAGGAGTTCAAAACCAGCCTGGGCAACATGGCAAGACCCTGTCTCTAATCAAAACCAAACCAAACCAAACCAAGACCCTTTTAGTAGTTAACCAACTTTTACTAGTTAATTCTTTTTTTTTTTTTTTTTTTTTTTTTTTTTTTTTTTTAAGAGAAGGGGTCTTACTCTGTTGCCCAGGCTGGAGTGCAATGGTGTGATCACAGCTCACTGCAGCCTCCAACTCCTGGGCTCAAGCAATCCTCCCACTTCAGCCTCCTGAGTAGCTGGACTACAGGTGAGCACCACCACACCAGGCTAATTTTTTTTTACTTTTTGTAGAGATTGGGGGGTCTCACTATATTGCCCAGCCTGGTCTCAAACTCTTGGCCTCAAGCGATCCTTCCACCTTGGCCTCTCAAAGTGCTGGGATTACAGGTGTGAACCACACACCAGGCCTAGTAATTCTTTATAGTTTTTCTTCTTCAGATAGCTGGTGTGGTTTCTGTATCCTGGCTGATAATGCCTTCATTTTTAAATAATATTTCTTTTTTTTTTTTTTTTTTTTTGAGATGGAGTCTCGCTCTGTTGCCCAGGCTGGAGTGCAATGGCATGATCTCGGCCCACTGCAACCTACCCCTCCCAGGTTCAAGTGACTCTCTTGTCTCAGCCTCCTGAGTAGCTTGTATTACAGGCATGCGCCACCACGCCCGGCTGATTTTTGTACTTTTAGTAGAGACAGGGTTTCTCCATGTTGGCCAGGCTGGTCTCAAACTCCTGACCTCAGGTGACTCACCTGTCTCAGCCTCCCGAAGTGCTGGGATTACAGGTGTGAGCCCCTGTGACCAGCCTAAAGAGTATTTCAATGTACATGAACTTCTAGTTTGACCTTCCTTTTCCCTTCAGCACTGCAGATGTCCGTGGCCTTCTGGTGGGAAGTGAGCCATTGTTCTTATCATTGCTTCTCTATACGAATCTCCTGTTTCCACCCTAGCTGCCTTTAAGGCCTGTAGTATGTGTTCAGGTGCGGTTTTCTCCACATCACTTCCTTGCAGTTACGGAGATTCTTGGATCTGTGGATTATTTTCTTTCATGAATTTCAGAAAGTTCTTAGCGATTCAGTCTTGGAATATTTCTTCTTTATTCTCTCCTGTTCCTGCTCTGGGACTCCAGTTACAACCGGTTAGGCCATCTGACTTTGGCCCATAGATCTTGGACCCTCTGTCATTTTCCCTCCCCTCTCTCTGTGTTTGGATCTTCTCTAGTGACCAATCTTCAAGTTAACTGATCCATTCCTCTGTGGTGTCCAGTCTGCTGTTAAACCCATCTAAAGATGATTCATTTATATACTATTTTTTCATTTGTAGCATCTTCATTTTGTTCTTTTCTGAAGTGTCCCTGTTTCTGCTGAACGTCTCTATCACTTCGTGAATGTCACCTGCTATTTCCACAGGCCCTCCCCACCTCCCCAGAGTTCCTTCAAAGCCCTGGACTTCAGTTTTACCACTGGGGCTGTCTCTGCTTCTGCTGCTCACTGTGGCTCATGTTTTCTTGCCTTTTCATGTGTCTTGTAGTGTCTTATTGTAGGCTAGACAGTTCGTATAAAAGAACAATAGAGGCTGAAGCAATGTTTATTTCCCGCGAGGGGCACGTGCCTTCCGCTGTGAGGCTGCCCGAGTGGGGATGGGGTTCTCCTTTCCTGTAGTTGAGCTGGTTCTGGACTTCTCTGCAGCTGTAGTTAGGCCTTCAGATGCCCTGAGGGTGGATCAGGGCATGGCTTCGGTGGGGTCTGAGCTCTGAGCACAGTGATTGTGGACATCAGCCTGTGTGTCACAGCCAAGCCACCGGCTTTGGGGGCTGCATGATTTCTCTGTTCTTCAGCTGGACTGCCGTCCTTTTTGGCCACTGAGGGCTTCTTTTGCTCTCCATTCCAGCCCCTTGCCTGGTGCCCGGGGGCGTCTTGCAGCTCTGCTGCCTCTTCCTCAGCCTTTGGGGGCTTGCCTCCCGCCCACTCTTCCAGCTCCCCTGCTGGGCCTCCAGACTTTGGGAACAAAAATCCCAGCACGTCTGTGAGAGGGGCGTTCTCGGGGGGAGTGTCTGTCAGCTCCCTGCCCCCACTCCCAGCTGTGGCACTTTCTTCCTGAGCGCTCAGCATGGACCTGAGCTGGCCGGGAAGCTTTGAACCTGTCTGTTGCAGGGTCCTCCAGACCCTGGGGGCTTGGCAGCCGCACAGTGGGCGAGCAGTTTGCATGCATGTTGCCTGGTCCCTCCTTACCTGACCCTGTGAGGGTCCTCCTCTCACTCGCCTCTGGGGACAAGAGCAGCAGGGCCTCTCATCTCTACCGGGCACCACAGAAGTCAGGTTTGGAACCTGTTGCTTCTGAGGCTCCTGTAAGGCCACAGGGAGGTCAGGAGAAAGGCTTGGCCTTCTGAGGTCTTTGGGTCACCAACATCCAGCCAGGTGAGGAGCAAGGGCCACCACGGGTGACAGCGTGATGCCATGGCACAGTCTGAACCCGAATCTTGGAATGGAAAGAGCAGGATGGAATATTCTGGCTTGTTAAAGTCTAACTTTTAAAGGTTAGGAAACCAGGGCATCTCCTGGAAGGGCTTTGTAAAGGGGCCCAAAAGACAGTGCCTTTGAAGGAAGCTGCGTGTTAGAAAAAGTCTAAATTCCCAGTTTCACCTGGCTGAAAATGAAAAATAAAAACAGCTTTCCAAAATATATGATATCCAAAAACAAACAAAAAGGAATGATCCTCAATGCAGACCTCAAGTCACATGCAGCACGGTGCTGGCTGTGCAGCTGGGTGGCCGAGGCTGCGGTGTGTGCAGGGACATCCGCTTCCTCCTCCCTTATGATGGAACCTCCTGCCCATCACTGTGCACATCCCACTGATAACCACAGCGACATGGGGGCTGTGGTCCCCCATGTGGCCTTGGCTGGAACAGAGACAGCCAGGGTGGCTGCTTGCTTAGACTTCAGGCCTCCCCTGGGGACAGGATTTCAGGTATCAGTCCCCCCAGCTGATGAAGCAGTGAGAACAGGCTTATCTAGGCGGTTTTATTTCATAAAATTTTACAAAAGTCAGGGCTGACTTCTTGGCTCTGCCGTTCGAAGAGCACGGTTTTCCTTAGCAGATAATTAGGGGAAGCCACGGGCCCACCAGAAGCTCTCACAGGCCAGTGGTGTGACTTCCTGTCCACAACCATGAGGGAGAAAGGCCTGTCCTTGAGGCTGCTGGGCAGAGGCCCGGGCAGTGAGTGAGGGCACCTGCGAGGCTTTGAGGAAACTGCACACCTGCACACCCTCATGGTGCCCTGACCACATGGCAGCCAGGGCCAGGGCAGAGTGTGACAACAGCTGTCTCTCTGGTGACATTTCAGCGCCTTCCCCTTTTCCTCTGAACTCATGGATTTGACCACAAGTTGTTCCCCCTGGACTAAGCAGCCCAGAAGCCATGCCCAGGGTCCATCCCTGGGTCCCCCGCCAGGTGCCAGAAGCATTCACATGGGGCAGGGGCCCATGGGTGCCACCTGGACCCCGACAGCCTGCCATGGCACCCAGAAACCTCTGTTTCCCCACAAGGACTGGCTCTGCCAAGGACACATCCTCCATCTCCTGGTCAGACCTGAGATGAGCCCAAAGCACAGGACAGGTCCCGTTGGAGAGATCCCAGGAATGGGCCTGGGATCTGGAAAACAGCTCCACAGACAGTTCTGGTTTCCACATCAACCCAACCAGGAAGAAAATGAAAAATTCCTCATAAAGGTACAAAGTACTCCTGATTTTAGCAAATGTCGCTATTAAAGAGTGTCAGTTTGAGCTTGCGTGGAGTGAACACCTTTTTCCTTGGAATAGTGATGTGCTGGCCACCTCCGCATGAGGGGGTCTTCAGGAAGCGGCTGCATGTCATCAGCCTCCCCTGTCTGCTGCCAGGCGGCCCCGAGAGCTGAGATGAGAGGACAGCAGTCAGGCACGCGCACCCCCGGCAATGAGAAACGCTAGCTTGGGCGCTTGCCCCTGGCCGCCCCGGCCTCTCGGCCCCCTAGTGTTCTCTCCTTGGTTCTCCTCTTAGAAACCTTCTCATCATGAGGTGTCACCAGAGAGGCGCACAGGGAAGACATGCTGGGGCTTCTGATGATTGAGTCTATGGCTCTGGCCTGCAGCCAGCCCCGAAGACAGCAGTGGGCCCACATCTTAGGAGGGGTCTCTGGCCCTTGTGCTGCATGTCTGGCACTCCTTGGTGGAGGCTGCCACTACCCTCCACACTCACAGCCCTGCAGTGGCCACTCTTGGACTACACCACAGACTTCCCCCAAACAGCTGCGGCTGGATGTCTGCCCCAGTATGGGCTGTTGTGAACAACATAGCCACGAACATTTCTTTACGGCCTGCTACTCTAGGACAACCCTCCTGTGCTGTGGTGTTTTTCAAAAAGATGGACAGCCTGTGAAGACGGCCGATGAGGGCCCTCTTCTGTTGCACCATGGCACCTGTCACCTGTATGCTGACCACTCAGGGCACCCACCCCACGTCAGCTGGGGGCAGTGCCACATTCATGCCAAATTCTAGCCCAGAAGCTGACCCTGGCTGCCTCCTCTGCTATGCAACCTTCCTGCTGTCCCAGCTCAGGCTCAGGTCCTTGTCACCTTCTACCAGGGCAGTACTTTACCCCTGCGCCTCCCTGCATGTCACTCTTCATGCAGATGGCCGCCCATGTGTCCCTCCCACCATCTTCTGGGTGTACACAATAAGCCCCGACTGTTCCAGGGTCCTGGGTCTCCAGGATGAGAGGAAACCAGGTGAGCTAGGCCTGGCCATCTCACTCCTCCTGCAATACCTGGTCTAAGAGTGGGCTCCAGACTCCAGCCCAAAAAAGCTTTTCTTCCCCCTGATAAAAGACAGCTGCAGGAAGAAGTCCCCTTCTCTCCCCATCCCCTCTGCCTTGAGCCCGGCTGTGATGATGTGATGAAGTGACTCTGTGGCAAGAACCGCAGCTCATGAGAAAGCTGTGGGCAGACCCTGTGTAAGGTAAGCGGCCTGTGACTGAGGCCACCAGTCAGATCAGTCCATGACAGCTGCCCAGGCGGAGTCACATCCCCTGGCCCAACAGTCACAGCCTGGTCCCGCCTCATCCTTCCAGCCTCGTCATCCACACCTGGCGTCTCAGCTTCCCTGCAGCTCCTTCTCTGCCTGGCTTCTCCTGCCAGCTCTCCTGTGTGACCCACCCATATCCTGGGTCCTCTGGCCTAAAAGTCTTTCTGGATGATATTCTATTTCTTGGCACCCTGCAGTGGTGTTAACAATTTGCCTGTCTGCCCTAAATAGTAGCAATGTTTGTTTTCTGTAAGTCCACAAGACTCAATGGAATAAAACAAGCAACTGACTCACATCAGAGAAAACAGAGGCCTCCGCATGTGTGGACACCACCAGCGCGGTTCCCCGAGGCCTCTCCTTGGTGACCACTCACCTTGGTCTGGATCAGGGCTTTACAATGCTGGAGACGGAAGCTGCCGACAGTGAGGAGCCCTTCAGGCTCTCTGAGGTCACAATCTTCCATGATGGGGCCCTGGCCTCCAGAAAGGTTCTAAGGAGACAGACCCCATCAGACGGCCAGTACAGGCATCATTTTGTCTCCTGTTTTCTTTTCCCTGGAGCCCTTCTACTAATTTCATTCTAAAACTGCAAAGTTCTCTCAGGCCCCTCTGCAGGTCAGGTCACCCGTTTCCCCTAGCCCTGCCACTCGCTGCCCTATCCCCGGCCCACAGGCCTCGCTTCCATTCAGGACCTCAGCGCCCCTCAGCTGCTCAGCGGGAATAACACCTTCACGGCCACTTTCAGACACACCCTCCACGCTGCTGCCACTCGGAGCTGGCCCACCTCTGAGCCTTCTATTCAGGCTCCCATTTCCTAGCCTCCTGGTTCTCCGTTTTCCTCACAATGACATAGTCAGGGCTGATCTCACTGGGAACCTCTCTGTTCCTTTCTGCCCTTCACCTCCTTCCTGGCCAGCCCAATGTGGCCCACGGGCCAACAGGGCAACCGTTTTCATGCCCCTGTCTGCACCAGGGCCCATCTGCCTGCCTGGCTGGCCGTTTTTGAGTTTTCCATGTTTGAAATTTTCCATAATATTTAAGAATGAAGAAAGATCCTTGAAATCTAGATTGCTGAAAGGCGGCCCTCCCTGTGACTGCTGTTTTCTGTGACAGCCCAGGAGCTTGAGCACATGCATGGCAGTCTGCAGTCTGTGCGTGGCAGTGGTGCGTGCGGCGGTGTGTGCGCACAGCAGCAGTGGCGTGTGTGTGGCAGTGTGTGTGGTGTGTGCGTGGTGGTGTGTGCGCACGGCAGTGTGTGGCGGTGTGCGTGCGGCAGTGTGTGCGCACTGATGCACATCTCTGTGTGCGTTGTCAGGTGCGGGCTCAGGCCTTTCCAGAGCCTTTCCTTACCTCCTGCTCTAGGCTTTGCTGGCTCCTGCCTCAAGCATTCGGGATTCATCCAATGGCCTTGACAAGTTTATGGGGCCACCTAGTGGCTTTAACCCATCTGACCCCACACTTCTGCCTACACCCACCCCTTGGGCGCGGCCAAGGGCCACTGGCTACAGTGAAGTTCAACCACGCTCCCAGGAGCCCTGTGTCAACCCAAACCACCTACCTTCTGCGTAGCATCTATTCCGAGAACAAGAAAGAAGTTCTCCTGGCAACGGGACTCGCTCCAGAGGCATTGAGAAGTAGACGTGGTATGTTTGCTCTGAAGGGCTCTCCAGAGTTTTCTGGATTCATTACTGGAAAACAGACGCAATTGTTAAAAGGTGACCTTGAAAGCCTTCTGAGGAGATCACTGAAGCACCGCCCAAGGCACACAACGGGGGCGCCTGCCCTTTACCCCCAAGCCGAGACTCACGAGAGTTCTGTTAAGAACTCTAAAAACAGCATTCTCGGGCTGGGCATGGTGGCTCACGCCTGTAATCCCAGCACTTTGGGATGCCGAGGCGGGCGGATCACGAGGTCAGGAGTTCAAGATCTGCCTGGCCAACATAGTGAAACCCCGTCTCTACTAAAAATACAAATATGGGCGCCTGTAATCCCAGCTACTGGAGAGGCTGAGGCAGGAGAATCGCTTGAAGCCAGGAGGCGGAGGTTGCAGGGAGTGGAGATTGCACCACTGCACTCTAGCCTGGGCAACAGAGTGAGACTCTGTCTCAAAAAAAAAAAAAAAAAATAATAATAATAATAACAATGTTCCCTGCAGGAGCACTGGCCTGCCTCGTTTATTTGTCCATTTATACTTTTATTCAAACAACACGTGCCATCCTGCAGTACCCCAACCCACCTCCCGTGCCCCCTCTATGCCTCACAGCACCTGGCCTGGAGTAGCTTACTCACTGCCACTACTGACTGTCTCCTCCAAGGAGTGGAAGCTCCATGAGGCCAGGTATTTTGCTGGTTTTGTTCACTCAAGTGCCTAGAACTGTGCTGAGTACAAAATAGATGCTCACGAACCAAGAGTACCAATGCATGCTTAGGAGAACAAATGAACAAACCAACAGTGAATGTCTACTATGTGCCACATCACTGCTATGTACTGTGAGGGACTGAGAAGGTCTGCCTGTAGGAAGTTCATGCTCTAGTAGAGAAGGGAAAATGAGTACAAGGCCAGGTGCGGCAGCTCGCACCTGTAAACCCAGCGCTCTGGGAGACCGAGGAGGGCAAATCACTTGAGCTCAGGAGTTCGAGACCAGCCTGAGCAACATAGCAAAACCCTGTCTCTACAAAAAATACAAAAATTAGCTGGGCG
This sequence comes from Chlorocebus sabaeus, assembly GCF_047675955.1. Taxonomy (NCBI): domain Eukaryota; kingdom Metazoa; phylum Chordata; class Mammalia; order Primates; family Cercopithecidae; genus Chlorocebus; species Chlorocebus sabaeus. The sequence goes on along the minus strand of NC_132927.1, from coordinate 81,409,685 downwards.
TGGTGTCAGGTGCCTGGAGTCCCAGTACTCAGGAGACTGAGGCAGGAGGATTGCTTGAGCCTAGGAGGCGGAGGTTGCAGTGAGCTGAGATTGTGCCACTGCACTCCAGATAACTACAGAATAACAGCAGATGTGCTAAACGCCAAACCATTTCCAAAAAATACCCCAGTGTTTCAGAACACACAAACCATACTCTACTCCACCCCCAAAGTACCATCCAGCCTTCTGTTCCACGAGTGTCCAGCCCTGCCAAGTCCTGACCCCCAGGATGCCCCATGCCTCTGGGTCCAAGAGTCATGCTGCCGGGGACAGAGACGTCAATACTGCCAGTACAGTGCCCACCCCCACCATCAGCTTGCTGGGACCACATTCTTGGCAGTTTTTCCCCAGGGATCATGCTTGGCAGAAGCACCACATACAGAGGGCATACTGGCCATCTGGGCAACGCTGGTTGTGGCCTTCTGGGCTCCAGGCTTCTGTCCTCAAGCCCCTGTGGAGGGTACCCTGGGGCAGGTGCTGGGTTGGACCCCAGTAGAGGCCACAGTGGGCTGGGCTGGAGCCCAGAATGGCCTGTCTGCAGAGCTCTCTGAAAGTCCAGGCCTGCTCATAGACACACAAATCAGCAGGCTGACCTGGCTCTCCCCTGGCTGCGGGGAGACCCACTCCACAGACCACACCGAGGGGCACGGAAGCTAGCTCTCCCCAACCTTCACTTCCCTCCTCCCTCTGGGGCCTTGGGCCAACTTACCTTGAGCTTCTCAACCACTGCTGCCTAATCTGCTAGAGCACGGTTTGTCTTTCAATGCTTAGTTGAAAGTGTGTCCCTGGAAAATGGCCATCTGCGAGCGACTGCGGGTGCACTTTCCCCTGGAAGCCCACAGCCCTGCAGGCAGCACTGGGAGCACCCCTGGGGCTGGGGCCTGGGGCTGACAATGGGGCTCCAGAGTGTGGACTGTTTTCTAGAACTCTGTGGCTGAGGACCACGAGGCAGCCAGGGTCCACTCAGCCAAGTCCCCCAGAAAGCCCCTGTGCCCACTGCTCAGGCCCACCAGCCACTCACACTGAGTGCGAGCTCCCCACCTACTCCACCAGCACTGCACTGAGACCCAAGGGGAGCTGGGCTCGGGTCCAACTGCTCCAGGTGAGCTGGTGGGGGAGGGGGATGAACAGGGCTCTGAGTGGAAGGCCACAGCTGGGGCAATCGTGCTGCCTGCTTCTCATAGGACCCCATGACCCACAGACAGCAGGGACTTCGGGAGAGATGCTACTCCCTATAAAGGCAAAAACAAAGCCTCACACACCTGCTTTTATCAAACAAAAGTACAAATGCAGTTGCTGTAAGAAATATTTAAGTTCATTACCACAATTTATGTACACATTCAAGGCCAGGTTTTTCTTCGCTGCTTATTTCTAGGAAATGGTCTATGGTGGAAACGTCTTCAGCTGCCTGCTGGACTGTTACTTCTTGAAAAGCACACTTTAGAATGTTCTCACAGCTGAGAACGGACTGAAAGAACAAAAGCACACCAAAGTTAGGAGAAAGACATACATAACGTTACCTTATTCCAAAGAAATAACTGTAATGGAAATGAAATTTGTAATTGATCATACCATTAGTGTTACTATCACTTGACATATTCATTCCTAAAAATCACCATGTTAGCAAAATCACACAAAACCAGAGGACTCATGGGAAAGGTGGGGTTAGGGCAAAACATTCAAACTTCGTCAGTGACACATGAAAAAAGATGGTCACCCAATAATGTTAGTTCTGTTTTCCATGTTTGGTTAAGAAATTATACATGTGGCCAGGCGCGGTGGCTCACGCCTGTAATTCCAGCACTCTGGGAGGCCCAGGTGGGTGGATCGCGAGGTCAGGAGTTCAAGACCAGGCTGGCCAACATGGTGAAACCCCGTCTCTACTAAAAATGCAAAAATTAGCTGGGCATGCTGGTGCGTGCCTGTAATTCCAGCTACTTAGGAGGCTGAGGCAGGAGAATTGCTTGAACCCAGGAGGCGGCGGTTGCAGTGAGCCGAGATCGCGCCACTGCACTCCAGCCTGGGTGACAGAGTGAGACTCCATCTCAAAAAAGAAAAAAAGAAATTATACATACTACAATAAGCACAGCACTTTACCTTGGAAAAGATGAGGACTCGCAGGTTGAGTTAGTGTGAAGGGGTGGGAGGAGGGCGGTCTGAACTGGGAGAGGTCCTAACACCAGGTGTTGACAGGTGTGCTACGTCGGGGCGCTGAGCGTTGTGTGAGGGTGTGCGTGTGCGAGTCTCATGTATTCCAACCGGCCCCAGCTCAGCTGGGGGCAGTTTTTTGCATTCATCTACTCTTTCTTGTGAAATTTCAACTATGCTCAAATTGTTCCCTAATACATCAATCATGCTAGAAAACAAATCCTGTATTCAAAACAAGCATTAAAGCAGACCTTACTCTATTAAGAGTGGATCTCATCAGGATTCCAGAGAAACTGCTTTAGAAAACAAACAGTCCAGCCCTGAGAACCTAAATATCTTTATTTCCTTCCTCACTGGTTTTATTTCTTATCTCTCATGATGGTGTTTGGGATGAACCATTTGGGAAGAGGTGGCAGAAAAAGAGGAACAATGGAAGGAAGAAGACAGGAAAAGAGAAGGAGCGGAAGCATCACCAAACAGTAAACACCTGGCAGTCTGCTCTGAAAAAGCAGGGGGCAGGGGGCTGAGGGCTGGGACCCTGGCTCCCGGACAGGTCGGACTGGGCATCACCCAATTCATTACAAGCTCCCGGACAGGTTGGATCAGGCGTCACCCAATTCATTACAAGAAAGTTGAAATGTGATCATGTGATTTTAGAAGCTCTGAGACTTCTAAACTCAGCAGATTAAGAATTCAGACAAAAAGCTCCTCCTCAAATGCCCTGAGCTGGGACCAGTGCAGCCCCCGCCAATGGGGAGTGGACAGGCCGGGGGAGGAATGGTCAGAGAGAGTGACCCAGCTCAGGTGGCCCCCACCTGGCCTTGGTGTGACCCATTTCTGCAGCTTCCTCTGCCAACTCATTCCTTCCCTGGCCTCAGGATGGGACAGCCAACCACATGGCCAGGGACGAAGGCCAGGAGAGCAGCAGACCCTCCGAGGCTCTCAGCCCCCTCCCTGGCCAGCACGCCACAACATTCGAGGGCTGCAGGCCTCTTGGTGTGTACACATATCCTACTCAACATAGTGACCACAGCACGGCAGAAGTACCTCAGAAGGTGGGACGGCAGCAGTTCCTGTCACCCAAGGTCCACCCTGGCACGGTTGGTGAGAACTGCACTCCTTTGGGGCAGAAGTGGTTCTTGGTGGCTGGGGTTCTGTGGGTCTCTCCAGGAGTTCAAGGGACTGTGAGAATTGTCCAGACTTGGCTGAAGATTCCCGAAAGCCTTCAAACTCCCCCCAAGTGCTGCTGTGTTCCCCAGGGTCAGGATATCGGGTAACGCAGGTGGAACCGCCCTCACGGGGCAGGGAGATGCTGGCTTCCCCATCGGACAGGAGAAGGCCGGGGCAGGTCCGTATCCATTCCCAACTGGCATCACTTAGCCTCACAGGTGCCACTCGGAGGCAAGCGCTGGCTGCTTCCTCCCGGAGGTCACTCAAAGGCCCTCCCCCCAGCTCCTGCCGATCTTGCATCTTGGAGCCGCCAGGCCAGCAGAGGCCCGATGGGCAGCTGCTCAGGTGACATGCACGGCGCGGTGCTGGCCGCCCGGGACTGCCCAACCTTCCCCTGCCCTGGAGAGGGCCTGGGGACGCTGCAGGAGGGCCCCGGGCTGCCCAGTGGCTGACGGTGGAAAGTGCCCACGTGCTGCTGTGGAACTGACACAAACCACAGGCACGGCCTGGTCGCCCGGGAGTCCCGGCTTCCTCCTATGCCTGCGAGCGCGGAGTCCTACACAGGGGCGTGTACCGGACCCACGGCAGGTGTGAGAGCGGCGGCCCAAGGCGGGGCTCCTGCTCTGGAGAGACCCGTGAGGGGGCCTGGGAGGTCCACGCTGACCAGAGGGAGTGGGTGCGGCGCCCCAGGGCCTCCCGAGAGTCCCTCTCGCACGCGGCCCGCAGGGCAGCCCTGGACCGCCTGAGCCTGGACAGGGTCCCAGGTGGCCGGCTAAGCGCCTGGCCCACGGCTCCCGAGAGTCCCCACGTGTCCTGGGCCCCGGCCCGGGCCTCGCACCACCTTCGTCGCCGCCTCGGCAGGGCCGCGCGAGGCCAGGCCAAGAAAAACCTGCAAACAGCAATCCCCTCCTTCCTGCGCCGCCCCGTTGCCTGGCAACGGCGTGCGCCAGCTCCGCTTCCGGCGTCCGCCAACGTGGCGTCAGCACGCATCGGGGCGTGGCCAGCGCCGGCCCCCGCCCTCCAGGCCCCGCCCCAGACCGCCCTCCCTGCCCTGTGCCGTCTCGCTGCTGGTGGGATCCGGCTTCCCCACGGGCAGAGCCCTGGGCGCGGGGCCGCTCGAGCTTTCTGTCCGTGCTCAGTTCGCCGCCCGAGTGGTTCTTTCTTTCTTTTTTTTTTTTTTGAGACGGAGTCTCTCTCTGTCGCCCAGGCTGGAGTGCAGTGGCGTGATCTCGGCTCACTGCAAGCTCCGCCTCCCGGGTTCACGCCATTCTCCCGCCTCAGCCTCCCGAGTAACTGGGACTACAGGCAGCCGCCACCAGGCCCAGCTGATTTTTTGTGTTTTAATAAAGACGGGGTTTCTCCATATTAGCCAGGATGGTCTCGATCTCCTGACCTCGTGACCCGCCCGCCTCGGCCTCCCAAAGTCCTAGAATTACAGGCTTGAGCCACCGTGCCTGGCCCTACAGTAGTTCTTTCTTTTTCTTTCTTTATCTTTATCATGAGCTTCCCAGGTCCCGCAGCCCCCTCTCCCTGCGCCCCGCACCCGAACTCGCTGCGCCGCCAACCCCGCTGTGGGTGCAGCTGAGCGACGGCCCCTCAGGACTCCAGCTCCCCCAGGCGAGAGCCAAGTCCGTCTTGCTGGCTCCTGAACCCCAAAACCTCACCTGCTCCTAACTCGTCCCCATTCCTGGGGAAAGGAGGGGTGGGGAGGCTCCACCCTGTCCGGAGCCGCGTGGCCGGGTCATAGCGATAATAATTGACAGCTGATGCCTGAGCTCTATAAGTCTCTACTCTATGCCTCTTCCCTAGATTTACTTTCTTCCCTGTACTGATATCTCATACACCAGTACAAAATAGCGCTCTTCTGGGTTCTTCACCACCATCTTCCCGCGCCAGGGAAGATGATCAACTTACAGTGCAGGCGCCATTCCGCGCCTGGGAAAATTACCAACCAACGACACAGGAGCAACATGACGTCCCACCGAAAAAACCGAAACCTACCTGGCCACGCCCACGGCAGGGCCACCGTCATCGCCCTGGCCCAACCTCCGCCCTTGCTTTTCTATATAAGGCATTACGCTGCCACCAATAAACGAGACTTGGTCAGGATACTGTCTTGTCTCCATTTCTCGTGTCTCTTGTCCCCCCGAGTTCCCACTCCCTCTTCTAGGGTCTACGTCGACGATCCCGCAGGACGGGACACCACCCCTCCCTCACAGGCCCCACGGAGTGCCGCCCTCCCTTGTCACCACCCAGACCCAGGCAGAGCAGGGCTGGCAGACAGCCCCTCTCCAGCCACAGGATGACCAAGGAGCTAGACTGGCCTCTGCCAGCTCCAGCTTCCCTCCGGGCTTCCAGGCCTTCTGCCATCTGCCCTCACCCCCAGACTCAAGGAGTCAACCTTGACTCCATCTCCTCCCTGGCCTTCCCAGACTGACCCCCATCACTGCCTCCTCTGGGTAAGGGGAGGGCCTGGCTCTGGTGAAGCCCTGAGCCACACCACCCACTGTCCACCCCCTATCTACCTCAGGCTCATATTTCTCCCATCCTGGGGCCTGGGGTCCTGCCTGGACTCTGTCCTTGCTTGAATCACCCCTTCCCTTCCTGGTCCTCAGCCAAGCTACAGAAAAATTTAATTTTACAAATGACAAGATGAGATCATTCTCTGCACCTTAGACCCAGCCTCGTGTCCCTGCTCCTTCCTGAGGGGCAGAGCAGCTGGGCCATGCAGTACGGGAGCTCTTTGGTCAGACTGTGCAGGACTGAACCTTGGCTCGGCCACCCCAGCACCTCAGTGACCCTAAGGATGGTGATCAGGAGCTGGCTGGGTTTGTAGACCAGGCCTGGGCCTGTCTTGCTAGCTTAAGGGCAGTGTCCATTCCCACTGCTGTCCCTCATCCACTGCATTGTCCTTGCTGTCCTTGAGGCCCAGGGAGCTGGGAGAGGGGCAGGAGGAGTGTTGTCCTTGTGTACAGGTGGGGAAACTGAGGCCCCACCCCAAAGGCCTGCATGAGAAGCAGAGCTGGGACAGGAACTGCTCTCCTGGTTTTCTGCAATTCCCCACCCGTCTCTGGGCCTCAGCTTCCACGTGGAGAGCGTGTGGAGCACGGTACCCCCAGGGTGGTTGGAGGATAAAAATGACTCATATGGGTTGATGAGCTGGTGTGACAGCTGAACAGAGCCCCACAGAGATGTCCACATCCTAATCCCTGGAACCTGTGAATATGTGACCTTGCTGGGTCAAAGATACTTTATAGATGGGCTTAAATTAAGGCTCTTGAGAGGAGGACTGGAGCCTCCATGATGTGTGTAATCACAAAGGTCCTGAGAAGGAAGCAGGAAGGTCAGAGTCAGAGAGGAGACACAAAGATGGAAGCAGAGCTGGACTGATACAGGACTGCAGATGCCTCTGGAGGCTGAAAGGACCGGGAAACAGATCTCCCCTGAAACCTGCAAGGGAGGCTTCCATCCTGCCCACACCCAGAACTGGAGTTGACAGATGCGCACATGTTGTTTTCGACCACTGCGTTGGTGATATTTGGTTTTGGCAGCAGCAGGGAACCAATACACCTGAGTGACCCCTTGCAAACCACTAAAAGGTGCCGCCTCGGGGAAGCCAAGGTGCAGAGGAAATGGCAGCGGCAACCTTGACATCAGGTGTCCAACCCTGGTTGCAGGAGGAGGTGGGGCAGCCCAGGTAGCTGCTAGGCTGCCGCTGGCTTCTTGGGCCAGCTTCTGGGCAGACCACCCTGCTTCTTGGCACAGCCTGAAGGGCGTGAGCTGAGGATAAGGCTTCCAGGTTGGCAATCGGAGCAGCCACTGCTCAAGTTGAATTGGCTCAGCCGATAAGGGCGACTGGGCCAGAGAGGGTGGGTCCCCATTAAAGTCCGGGTGTGGGGGAAACATTAACCATGACTCCCAAGGGGCATGGAGGGGCAGGTGGAGTGTGGTCAGGAGGAGGAGCCCATGTGGCCCTCCCAGGACCTCTCCAGCCACCTCAGTCCAGCCTGAGCCCCAGCCCTGCTCAATGGGTGTGTGGGGAGCACCTTCCCTTCTGCAGAGGAGCCAAGCTTTCCTACCCTAGTCTCAGGAGGAAGGGGCCAGCCTAGGTCCTGGGGCAAGTGCCACCTGTCACAGAGCCCCACAGTCATCTTGGGATCTCCCAGCATCACCTGATGAGCAAGGACTGACTGGGGAGGGGTCCCCAGAAACACCCAGGCATCCCAGTCCTCTGGGATCCTCAGCCCCAAGTCCCTAGGGCAAGCTGGGGAGTGTGTCTGTCCTCGCCTCTGGCAGCAGCCATGGGAACCTGCTGCTGCTCAGATCCCAGGCTAGCCCACACGGACTGCTGAGCCAGAGGGCCCGATAAAGACACGGGGGTTGAAAGAAAACCACCCGAGTGGAACGATGGCAGCACCCCGACATGCCCCACCACTGCCGCATTTCCTGACCCCAGCCGTGGGTGCAGAGAAAGTGGACCTGGGGACATCCCCAGGCCTGAAACGGGCACCCAGCTTTGGGGGAGAGGGAGGCGGTTAGAGGTCAGGAGTCGTGTGGTCAGGCAAGAGTAGGAGGCTGGGTGGACAAGTGTGCCCCGCCTGGTCACGGGGGTCCTCCCCTATCATCTCCATGTAAAAGACTGAGCAGGGGCACGCAGCAGCTGAGACAGTCCTAGATGCTCCCACCTCACCTCACACCCCTCCGTCTGGGCACGGGGCTGGGCTGGACGCAAGGCTGGGGCTGGGGCAGGGCAGGGACCACAGCAGAGCGATTTTTGCTTATGTTGCTGCAGCTGCCGCAGCAAGCATCAATCATTGATGCTGTGGGCATCCCTGCCTGTGGAGGGTGGAGGCGAGCAGTGCCAGTCAGGCCATGGGGGCAGGGCAGCGGCTCTGCTGATGCTTCAGGGCCTGGGGAGCCTCGGTTTCTCACCCAGGCCCCGCCGGGGCTTACACCCCAGGCCCTGGCACCCAGCCTCAGGAAGGCTGTGGGCAACCAGTGGGCTGGGCCGGTGTCCCCATCTCGGTGGTCCAGGGAAGAGGTGGAGGCTGCGTGAATGCGACGCCTTCTCCCCGGGGTGGCACCTGCAGCAGGTGTGGGGCCTTGTATGTGACAGGGGCGGCTGTGAGTTGGGCTTGGGCCTGGTGATGCTGTGGGTGGGGGCATGAATTCCTGAGTCCAGGCCCACTTCTGTGGTCCTCCCTAGCCAGGCGTCTGTCCCCAGAGGAGCACATGGGGAGGAGACTGGAGTTGGGTGTGCTGACAGGAGCACAGGCTTCAGCTGGTGGGGAAGGACTGGGATGGGGGCTGGTAGCCCCTCTCACCTTCTCCCATGCTCCCACAGCTGTGACCCTGGAGCCCCGTTTCAGCTGCTGAGGCCCTGGTGTGCGGGTGGAGGGATTCTGGCTGGCCCCTGGGGAGCCAGTCCCCAGCCGCACATAGCCGCAGCCTGCCCGTTTGTGGGGGTACACTGCCCAAGTTGCAGGCCCTCCCAGAGGCATCTGGAGTGAGATAGAGCCCTCAGGACCCCAAGTTTCCTGAAGTGGGGACGCTCTCTGGACAGACACCCCAAGGTGTCTTACTCAGGACACTCTCAGCTTAACCCTCAAGCTAGGAGAAGACCCCCAGAAGGAGGGTGGGAGGGGCAGTCCCCAGCTCCTCTGACAGTCACAGCCAGACTGCAGCCCCAGCACTCAGGGCAGGGCAGAGCCAGAGGCCACTGCCGAGAGTCACCAGCCCTCTGTCTCAGAGTGGGCAGGAGAAGGGAGGAACGGCCTCCGGGTGGAGCAGGCCCTGCCCAGACCCCATCCTGAATTCTGGGGCCACAGGGGAGCACGGCCCAGCGGCACGTGTGTGTCTGTGCCCACCTTGGAAGTGGGCAGCCCCATGCAGGGCAGAGGCGAAGTTCCTGGACCCAGGAAGCTGTGATTGGCTCTGGGATCATTTCTTAGCTAGGGGTGGGCAGGCCCAGTGTTCACAGCTAGGTAAAGGTCTCAGCCACCCCAGGCTGAGGGGCAGGACCAGGGCAAAGTCCTCCCGAGTGTGGGGTCCCCACACTCCCGTGACGCCTCGCTGAACTTGCACTCTTACTTGGTCCCCACCAAGATGGCCTGGAGGGCTCTCTCGTCTTGCTGAAGGAAAACAGAGGCAGGGGCAGAAGGTAGTAGCCCAGGGACGGGGACATGTGCGGGGCAGCCCCGGCCTCCCCACCCAGGGCTCCGTCCTCACCCATCCCGCAAAGCTGAGGGGAGTTCCCATAGCCCTGTGCAGATCACGCCAGACAATCAGGAGAGAGGCCAGTTCATTTGGATGGGGGCCGAGGGGGACACATGACCTAGTCAAAGGCATATACCTAATGGGGCTGAGGACACAAAGGTGGACGAGTGCCCTGAGCTGCCCCTTGTTCCCAGGCCCTGCAGTCAAACTCAGACACAGAGGACCGGTGGGCCAAGCCCCCAGCAGACCAGGCAGTCAGGGACACACACAGAGGTGTATGCACCCAGGCACCCTAGTGGCTCTCTCCCTGTGCCCAGGGAGTGACTGACACCGGGTGAGCAGAGCGGGGTGGGTCCCTGGGGAGGGAGGTAACTTCAGGGGCTCTGGACCCCAGGCAACACTGCTCAGCCCTGAAAGAAGGACACTGCGAGGAGTAGGGGTAAGACCCACGCCAGGTCCACACATGAGGGGTAAGATTGTGCCCCACCATGCCTGGGCTCAAGAGGAGACTGCCAGGGCCTCTTCCCGGCAGTGGCTCTGGCGTCCATCTGACCTGCTGCTGGATGGCTGCCCAGTGGCTGCAGCGCGGCTAACGGGAACTGTCTAGAGTGAGTCATCGCGCCCTGGTGGCTCACCTGGGCCCGCTGGCTGTGCGTGGTCTCCGAATGAGCCCAGGAATGTGTGTGCCCTGTGTGTATGTGTACACGTGCGTGGGTCTGTGTCCTGGTGTGGGTGTTCATGCATGCAGGCCTGAGTGTGTATAAGGCTGTCTCTGAGTGTATCCAATATCCCAGGTGGCCTGTGTCTGTGTCTTGGTGAGTCTGATCTTGTCTATGTGTTGCCTGCCTGGCCCTTCCGGTACAGCCTGGCCTCTTCCCACCCCGGGAAAAGGTGTCTCTGTGTGTGTGTGTGTGCGCGTGTATGACGGAGAGAGCATGTGTGTGTGTGTCTCTGTGTATGTGTCTGTGCATCTCTGTGTCTGTGTGTGTACCTGTGTATGGATCTGTGTGTCTGTGTCTCTGTCTGTGTGTGTCTCTGTGTCTCTGTCTTTATGTGTGTGTGTGTGTGTCTCTGTACGTATGTGTGTGTGTATCTGTATGTGTGTCCGTGTGTGTGTGTGTGTGTGTTTCCTCGCATCTGACCCCCACCCCCGGACATTGCCAGGCAGCAACTCCTTGGTGGTGGCGGTCCTCTCCTGGGTCTCTTCCAGCCCTGCCTCCCTGCATAATCCCTGCAGAGCTCCACTCCTTCCGGTGTGTGCCCAGCTCGGGTCTACACCAGGCCAGGTGTCACCAAACTCTTAGAACTGCCTTGGGCCCCTGCCCTCCCTGTCCACACCACAGGTGTGCTGCCTCTGTGTGGTGCCCAAGCTCGATCCCAGGAAGGCTCCCACCCTCTGCACTCTGTCCTCACCAAGTCCGCTCTGCCGGAATATCCCGGGATCCTTTCACTCCCTCCCACACCACAGCCCTGGTTCCACTGCTCGTATTTCCAGTTGTGCCCCATGCCAACACCCCTAGCCACCTGTGCAGTCTATCCTCAGCTCTCACCAAGCTCAGAGACCCTGCTTGGAGCCTTAGGTGGCACCTCCTACCCACAGGAGCCCCCTCAGCAGCCTTGCTGCCCTGCCCCCGCCCACTGGGCCTGACTTTCAACACCAGCCCTTTTGCCCCCATTCTCTGCACACACACTACTCTGTTCCCTCTCTCCAGAACATTCTTCCTACACTGCCTGGCTCATACCTCACCCCTAAGGTCCCAGCTAACACTGCCAGGAGGCTTCCAGGACCCCCGTTCCCCCGCCCCCAGGGCAGTCCCGCCCTGCAGAACGCCTTATCCTTGCAGTCTTGCCTGTGTCTACACCAGACCTGGAGCCCCTGGGGCAGGGCCAGGAGGGTGCTGGTTGCCGCTGTGTCCTAGGCCCTAAGCTCTTGACAAGAATCAGTAGAAAGGATGACTCTGGGCGGGGTTCTGGCTCCAGGACGGCCCCCCAGCGCTGGGTGCTCCCGCACGCAGCGCCCACCCCGCAGCCCTGTCCGTGGCGCCCTGTTCCCGCTGCACGCTCTCAGCCGCGTTCTCGTGTCGGTCACCCCCAGCCCCTGCAGAATTCTGTCTTGTCCTTCTGCTGCCGGATCACTTCCTGGGGTGCCCGCGACCACTGTTGTCCCCGCAGGCTGCCCCCCACCCCAGCTTGTGACTAAAGTGTCTGTCTCCCCCGGAGTGGGAGGTCAAGACAGCGGCAAGTCCAGGAGCCTAGGTGCGGGGATCCTGAGGTCGCTCCCTGGCGGGAATCCAAAGTTAATTCTGCGGACGCGACAGGCGGGCCGGGGGCGCGGAGCGGGGCGGGGCCTGGCCGGGAGGGGCGGGGCCGCGACGGCGGCAGCCAATGGGCTGAATGAGGCCGGCGGCACCGCCCGCGAGCGCGCTCCGCAGTGGCCCGGCCGGGCTGGGCGGACCCGGGCGGGGTCCTAGCTGTGCGGCTGGGTAGCCTGGCGCGCGGTGTCCGCAGTCTGAGGTCTGCCGCCCGCGGCAGCGCAGGGCAGCGGGGCAGAGCGCGGCTCCCGCCCGCCCGCCCGGTGCGCCGGAGCTGGGACCAGCGACTGGACGCGACGGGCCGGCAGGCCCGCACCGCCTGGCCGCCGCGATGTGCGACTGCTTCCACATGGTGCTGCCTACCTGGCCCGGAACCCCCGGCAGCGGTGCGCCCTCCCCGCCTGCAGCCAGCTCCCGTGGGGCGGGTGGACTCCGCGCTAGGGCGCGCGCCGGGGCGTGTCCGGGGGCGCGCAGTGCGGGCTGTGGGGGCGGGGGACTCGGGGACGCCGGCTGGACTCGCGCGCTGTTCTGGGCCTCCCCGGCCGCTGGGGTCTCTTCTCCCGTGCCTCGCGTTCTACCTGTCTGCGACTCTCAGTCCCTGCTCCTCTCCCGGCCTCTGGGGCTGTCTCAGCCGCTCACTTTGTTTCTCGGTGGCTGACTCGTCTCTGTCGCGCACTCCCTCTGTCACTCGCGGTCCCTGTCTATCTCCTTTTCGCTCCTGCCCCGCTGCTGGGACGCTGTCTGGTCGAGAGGTGGCCTCCTGGGAGGTGCTACCGCGCTCTGGAGCGGGGCTGGTGTCTGCATGGGGCATGAAAGCCGGCGCCACCGGGACCCGGGGCACCTGCACCAGGCTTGCCCTCTCACCTGCTTTGGGGGAGAGCAGCCAGGCTGGTCCAGGAGTCTGGGCTCTCCACTTTGGTCCGGGGCTTCTAGGCAGGGTTGGGCAGCGTCTACTGTGTGGCTGTGTGGTGGGGTCGCTGGCTAGGTGGAGGCTGTGGCAGCGCTAGGCCTGAGGTCTGGGGCCTTGTGAGGGGCCTGAATGGGGTCAAAGTCAGGCCACAGGGTCCCTCAGTGCTGGGCAAGGGAAAGTGGGTGCTACCCACTGGCATGCTCCCAGGGATGGTCAGTAGCCTCCCTCTGAGCCGCAGGCTACAGAATGTGTACCTGCTGCTTTTTGTGTGTCTGTCCCTGCACTGGGCCTGGTTCCAGGGCCTGGGTGTCTCAGCATCTTGGAGGGCAGGGCTGGGGTGGGGGGGCAGTCCCGGGGTGGGGGGGCAGTCCCTTGGGCTAGGTCTATGCTGCTGCAGCCTGACCACACCCAGGGCCTTGGCAGCCACCGGCCAGGGGGTTGGGCTGTGCCGGCACTGGCACGGGCTGGACCCCACTCCTTGGGGAAAACAGGTCAATGCTAATGGTGCCACGCTGCAGGCGCAGAGGGGTGCCCTTGGCCTGGGCATGCCCCCCAGCCGCAGCAGGCACTACCAAGGCCCCTCCTGTGGTCTGTTTATCTGGTGCGCACTTAGGGTGGGAGACTTGTCTGAGGGACTCCAGAGCAGCGAGGCCCCTACAGCGCCTGCTTCATGGTGTTGCAGAAGGGAGTCCAAGGTGTCTGGGCTCAGCAGCGGGAGGATGATGGCCCCAGTGGGCTGGAGGCCCCCGGCCCCCTCCTCTTTCAGTATGACTGGCCCTGCCCACATGGCTGCAGGTCGACCTCCTCAGAGGGAGAAGGGCGGGGCCCCAAGGCATGGGACCACTACCCTGCCCCCAGCTTCCCTGTACAGCCCTTCCTCTCCACTTCCTCCCCACTCAGGGGCACCCAGAGACTCCCAAGTTGTAGGGTCCAGGACCACCTCATCCACCCCCTGCCTCCACAGAGGCCTGTGCTGGCTTCGTGGTTCCCAGCCTGTCTGAGGCAGTCCCTCCCTGCGTCCAGCCTACAGAACCATCTGCTCTTAGGGAATAAGGTCAGTGGCTCTCACTGGAGCTTTGGTAGGAGACTTGCAAGACCAGAGCCCTTGGGAGTTCTGTCCAGCACGCCAGTTCCCAGACCCTCCCCAACCCTGCGGCCTGGGAATGTGCATTCCTGACAAGCACCCTGCTACCTACTGCCTTTCCCAGCCTGGATTTGGTCCAGGCCTTTTTCACCTGCAGTCCCCTCTCAGCAGGCTGGAGATGGGCGGACTCTCCCCTGCTCTAGTCTTCCTGTTCAGTTCAAACCTGCCCTCTGCCAGCCGCACCAGGCACCAGCCCAGCAGGGAGCCATCTCCTGGGCAGCTTTTGTGCCGAGGCTGCCCCCTGGTGGCCTTGCTGGGAACACCCCACGCAGCGCTGCCGACTGTAACACCAGCCCGTTCACTCCCAGCGGGCTCTGGGTGTCACACCCTTGCCTACTCCAGGGGCGGGTTGCCTCCTTCCCAGGGGCAGAGCTGGATCCCCGATAGCTGGGGAGGCAGGGAACCCCTCCCTGGCCCTGGCCCCCACCCTGCACCTGCTGCCCCTGGCTTGGCCTGAGCACCTCCCACAATGACACCCCAAGCAAGCACCACCGTGCTGGGAAGGCCCCAGGTGCAGCGACGTCATGCGAAGATGTGTGGGTGGTCCCTCCTCTGGGATGGGGGTCATGAGATGGCTGGGCCCTTTCCCAAGAAGGGTGCAAAGCAGGGCAGCTGTGGAGGTGGTCTGCCTGTTCTGTGCCTCACTGGTGCCTTCTTCAGGGCCTTGGGCTGCAAATGTGGGTCAGGACCTCACATTCGGAGATGGGAGTGATCGCAGCTGCCTGTGCTGCTAGCGCCATGCAGCCAGGGATGCCAAGTGACAGCGCGGGCGGGCCTGTCACCACCCTAGTGTCTCCCTGACTGGGTCGTCCACACTGAGGGAGGGCTGTATTCCCATTCTGCAGACAGGGACACTGAGGCTGGGGACCGTGAGGCAGTGACTTCCTGGGCTTTTAGGGGCCAGAGCAGAATATTGCATGCTTTGGTCAGTGACATGCTGTTCTGACAGGTACTGGCTCTGCCCTGCCCCACCAGGCAGGGTGACTGCAGGCAAAGGAGCCCCTCTGTGGCCGCTAGTGGCAGGAATGGGCCCTGAGGAGGCAGCAGAGGGCATCCTGGAGTGCCCTCCAATAAGGTGGCCTCTCAGAAGCCACCAACAGTGATGTTGTAAGTGTGTTCCTAACAACCCCAGCGCTTTCCCTGGTGGGGAAACGGAAGCTGAACCACCAGGGAGGGAGGCTGGGCTGCCTGCTGGTCTCTGGCTCCTGCCCCAAACCTCAGGAGTGCCCACCTGATGCAGCTCAGGGAAGGGGGTGGGGCTCAGAAGTAGACAGGAGGGTCAAGCCCGCAGAGCCTCCAGTTCCAATGCCCCAGGAGACCCCTCCCTCCTGGCCTTCTCCATGCCCAGGAAGCTGAGTGCCCACTCCCATCTGGGCTCATCGTGGCTGGGCCTACAGCAGGAATGCCCTCATTGCCTTCTCTCCATTTGGCCAAGCTCTTCTGTCCTGGGCTGGGCTAGGAGCTGCCTCTTTCGGGAAGCCCCCTGGGTTGCTGGGCTCACTCCCAGCTCTCCCTTAGACTCTGGCCCCTCTGTGTCCTTCTCTTGTGACACCTATGCTGAAAGCCTCTGTGTTTCAGGCTCAGCTGGGGGCTGGCTTGGCCAGGTGTGGAGAAGTATAGGTGCTGGGGAGGAAAGGCCCCCAAACCCCAGCAAGTGGGGGGCACTGCCATCTGGGGGTCCCTGCCACCCACTTCAGGAGTAGAATGACACATTCTCCCAGCTTGGTCTTCTGGCTGGCAGAGGCACACCCTGCGCTCAGGGCTGGTGTGAGCTGTGGGAGTGCTTCCCGTCTGACTGGCTGCCTGTTCACCCATCCTTCTGGGTCTCAAAGCCACCCCGGGAGCCCTGGGACCTGGGAGGTCATACCTCAGCAGAGCAAGGATCCACCCATTGCTCATTCAACAAACGTGAACCCTATTTTTGTGGCCAGTGCAGCCGCAGGGGGCACAGAAGGGCCAGAGAGGGCTCCCTGGAGGAAAACTGGCCCAAATGGAGACTGGGACTGGTCATGAAAAAGAAGCGGAGGCAGAGCAGGAGGAGCTTGCAGAGGCCGAGGGTGAAGGCAGGGACCTGCAAGGTGTTCAACCCAGTGCATCTGGGACGGGTGGGGTGAGGATGGAGAGGTGGCAGTGCCAGCTGCTGGAGGGAGGGCTTTGTCCTGAGGGCACCGGGCAGCCCCATAGGTCTTAGGGCAGTTTTGGCAGGAAGGAAGCTGCTCCATGGGGGCTATGGAGGCCAGGTAGCCTGGAGGGAGCTTAGCGGAGTCTTAACTGGACACACAGGGAGGACGGGCCATGCCCCTCTGCTCCTCTCCATCCCCCCTAAGGGTGATGGAATCCCCGGCCACGCTGTGAGCTTCGAGGGTGTCTCCACCAGGCCCCACCTGCACTCAGTCTGAGCCTCCAGATTTCCCTTTATTTTTCTTTTTTTGGAAGCCATAGCCTGGCCGGGAGCCAAGGACTTCCTTGCTCGGATAAATATTTAATAGTCAGAAGCACTTTCTAAAATGGAAACATGGAGCTGGGCCCAGGAGGCAGGGGGTAGGGAGGGGCTGGGGCGGGAGGCGGTGATCCCCCATCCCCGCACCTACCAGAGGCCTACAGAGTTATTTGCAGCCACCGCCCTCCCCTCCGGCTGCCAGTCCCTGCCCCACCAGCTGTGCTGCGCCGACTTGGACTTGCTGACCCAGTGTGTGCTTGTGAGGGTGGGAGTGGCATCGGGGCCTCCTCTCTGCAGAGCTCTTGGGAGGGACTCCTTCCTGCAGGGGTGGTGGTGGTGGGACGGTAGGCAATTGCACAGGCTGTTCCGGGTAGGAGTCCGGAAAGGGATCTCAAGCCACACCCCTGCCTGGACGCTGCAAAGGGTATAGCCAAGCAGGGGCAGCTGGGGATGCCCGGGACGCGGCAGGGGCGGGACACTTTGGGGAGCCTCACTGGGCTATGTCCCTGTGAGCCCTGCCAGCTGGAGGGGCTGTCAGGTGACGGCGTGTGGGTGGGTAGGAGGCCCCATGACTCAGCCCCACTGGGTGGAGTTAAGGCCCCCTTGTTTAGGGCTCCAGCCCTCGGTCCTCGGCCTGCTCCTGCTGCCTGGCAGGCCTGGCTCCTGAGTGAGCCAGTACCGTTGGCTCCTTGGTGACACATGCCCTGAGAATGCCGAGCTTCATGCCTTGGCCTCCTCCTGGCTGATTCACCATCCGCTGCCCTCGGCCCTGCCTGGCCCCCGCCAGCAGCCGAGTTCCCACCGCGACCCCTAGCTGATCCTGGGTCCTAACAGCTCTGAGCTGGGACTAGCTGTCCAGTGCACATCACCGGACATGCCGGATCTCAGGGTCCGTGATGTGGTGGCTCAGCAGATGCCCTGCCTGCCGTCCCTCCAGCTGATCAGACACCTGCCTGACCACTGAGTCCCACCACGTGGTGCCGGGGGTCTGGTAGGTGGGGGTCCCCAGGAACTGAGGCAGGTGAGCAAGGCCCTGCCCAGCACCCGCCTGCTGGTGGCCAAGTGTGCCCCTCTTGGGACTGGGTAGCAACAGGGGCAGGGTGTGAAGCGTGGCTCTCCAGCTCTTACCCTTCCCAGTAAGTGGTCCTGAGCCAGAGCCCAGGGTCTCCAGCCTGACCCCTTCCCTTGCTGTGTGTCTGCACCGTGCTGTGGGCACCCACCGCCAGGGGCTCTGTAGCCGAGGGCTTGGTGCTGACTGCCTGGCGGGGTAGCGAGTCCAGGATCTGAGCTGGGAAGGTGCCCCCAGGCAGAGCCAGTGGCACGTGCTGAGAGTCTGGAGAGGGCCTGGGGCAGGGTGTGGTGCGTTCCCATGGCAGTCCGTGTTGGGGAGGGTGTGCCAGGAGGAGATCTCGGTCACATGTTCCAGGGCTTGGTGGATCACACTCGCCGCACTGCAGCGAGGGTCTGGGAAGGGCTTGCGTGGCCGGCGCTGTGGCCAGCTCTGCAGGGCGCCTCCCTCTGGCTGCTGTGAGGTGGGCCTAGCTGGGGTGGGGGCCCCAGTAAAGGCTCTTGCGGGGGTCAGTGCTGTGTTTGTCACGATGGCCGTGCTCTGTACCAGCGTCCCCTTCCCATCCCACTCCAGCTGGGCTGGGCCTCGGTGCGGTGCTGACTCAGCCAGCCCTGCCCTGCCTGGCTAGTGTGGGTGTCAGGTGGTAAACATGTAAACAGCGTTCCCAGGTGACAGCTGTCTAGGAGTGTTCCCGGAGCAGACCTGGCCAGCTTTTCTGTCTTCATGTAAATAGAGTCGTTTTCTACCTTTGTGACCGTTAGGTTTTTGTGTCACCCTTTTTAGGGCATTGCAATGGGGGCAGGCCAGGAAGGGGCCTGGGAGCAGGTCCCTGCCTTTCGGGACTGAGGAGCCCCTGGGGCCTCTCCCACCCCATTTGCCAGCCAGTGCCCCTGCTGGGACAGAGCCTTCCCCGCCCTTGAAGTCCTCTGGCCTATTTGAGGACCCCTTCTCTCTGTGCCCGCCTCAGGCCAGCCTGACATCCCGTGGTGGGGGCAGCCCTCTCAGCCGCACCTTCCCACCTCTTCCCATGCCACTGGGGCCTGGTGTGGGTGCAAGCCATTCCGTCGCTGACCTACCAGGCCGGGTCTGACCCCTCGCTGCCCCTGAGGCCTGGGCTGGGCCTCAGCTGTGCGGGCCTGCTCCAGACTGCCTGTTGGAGGCAGGTCCCCACCCAGGCCATGGGCACAGGGCTGGCACCCTGGGATCCCAGTGGGGCTACACATAGCACAGTTGGTTGTGTCCTGCTGAAGCCTCCTGGCCACCCAGAGCAAAGACGAGTGGGGGCTAAGGGCCCAGGGTGCAGCAGGCTGAGGTGACCAGGAGGTGGGCCAGGCAGCTGGAGCTCTGGATCGTGGGGGACTTGGGGGCATGGGACTCAGATGTTTCTCAGCCCCACCCAGAAATGACTGGGAAGGACGGGAGGCTTGTTTAAAACAAAAATGCTAGGCCAGCGCGCAGGTGTTGGGAAGGATGGGAGGCTTGTTTAAAACAAAAATGCTAGGCCAGTGCGCAGGTGTTGGGAAGGACGGGAGGCTTGTTTAAAAACAAAAATGCTAGGCCAGTGCGCAGGCTCACACCTGTAATCCCAGCACTTTGAGAGTCTAAAGCAGAAGGATCTCTTGAGCCCAGGAGTTTGAGACTAGCCTGGGCAACACAGGGAGACCTGGTCTCCACAAAAAATTTAACAATTAGCCAGGCGTGCTGGTGCAGCCCCAGCCATTGGGAGGCCAAGGTGGGAGGATCGCCTGAGCCCATTCGTATGAGATCAGCCTGGACAATATAGTAGGATCCTGTATCTACAAAAAAAATTTAAAATTAGCCGGGTATGGCGGCATCACCTGGAGACCCAGCCATTTGGGAGGCTGACACGGGAGGATGGTTTGATTCCAGGAGTTTGAGGCTGCAGTGAGCCATGATCGCACCACTGCCCTCCAGCCTGGGTGAGAGAGAGACCCTGTTTCAAAAAATGCTGGTTCCTGAGCCCCAGCACACCCTGCTTACCAGATACCCTGGTGCTTCGAGGGGTGGGGGCTGCTGTGAGTTTGGGCTGCGAGGGCTGAAAGGAGGCCAGGGTTGGCTGCCCTGGGGGCTCAGGCAGGTGGCAGATGACCAAGCCCCAAGGTCACTGGCCCAGCCCCCTGTGGGCTCAGTCCTGCCCTTAGGCTATGCCTCTCCTCCCTTCTGGGCCAGCCTCTATCCTGGCACCCGTAGGGAAACTGAGACACAGGGCTTGTGCAGAGCCTGCCTGGGAGGGACCTGCTTCAGGCCTACGTCTGTCCACAGAGCAGGACCTGGCACGCACTAAGGCACTCACCAGACTGGGCTGGCTGTGTGACTCAGAGCGGTCTGTTCCTCTGCAGTCAGCTGCTCAGGCTGGGGGGGCACTCAGGGTGGGGTCCCCAGCTCCAAGAAGCTGAGTGAGTGTTGAGGGCTGGCCTGGCTCCTGGCCCATCAGGGGACCCGCCTACTCCCTCTGGTGGGACGTGGAGGTCCTGGCAGGGTCCAGAGCCAGCCCTAGGAGCAGGGGGAGGCGGAGGCGGGATAATGGGGGGAGGAGCTGTGGAGGGAGGAACCGGGCGTGGCAGGGGGAGGTGGCCAGTTGGGATCTTCACTTCTGGGCCAGTTGGGAGAGCGTCTGTAGCTTTCTTGGTAAGTGGCTCCTGTGCCCACCCCCTGCACTTCGGCCCCCTTCCCGGTCAGCCCCGGGCACCTGCTTGCCTCACTTTTCCGCAGGTCTGTGGGGGCCAGCAGGCCACCAGCAAGAGGGGCTGGAGGAACAGCGCTGGGCTGGGCATGGCCCCGACCCACAGCTGACGGAGGGCAGGGGTGTTAGTTCACCATGGTTCCAGCCAGGGCCAGTGGGTTGGGCACGGATGTCAGGGAGAAATTCCCGGAGCCCCTTCTGGCTCCTGGCCCCTGGGGTGCTGGCGGAGCCCAGGCCATAGAAGGTGTGTGGCAGGACACCGAGCTGTGGGCCCTGGGCAGGTAGGGGACAGTGGCTCTTGTTTGCAAGGAGCCTGGGTGTGGGGGGAGGTGAATGCGAAGGGCACCTGCACTCAGGGCAGCCGCAGGTCTGCAAGTCCCCCAGGTGGGCGTGGGGCCTGGGGAAGGGTCCTTAGACGACCCTGTGCTTGTGTGGTACACAGGGGCCCTGGGTGTCTGTGGAGGGTGGTTGCTTCCAAAGGCCAGGTTTACTCTCCTGGGGGTGCCCGAGGTGGGCTGTGGGGACCTGGGGCGATAGGCAGCCCCCTCACAGGGTCACGGTGCCCTGGACGTCTGTGGGGCCGGCCTTTCGGCCCAGGGAAACTGGCTCCGGCTAGCCAGCCTGGGATGGATGGGAGCGTGGGGCTGCTCCTTTTGGCTGCCAAATCCCTTGGAGAGGTGGCTGGTGTGCTCCCCTGTGCCTCAGTCTCTCCAGGAGCAGAAGGAGATGAACTGGGCCCACCTGCTGCCCTCCCATCCCCATCAACAGCCTCCCACCCTCAGGCTTACCAGGCTTTTCCAGGAGATCTGACAAGCTCCTTCCTTTTTCCCATGCACTGCCCGCACTAGCATTTATTATGCACCTACGGTGTGCCAGGCTCTGAGTGCTTGGTGAGCAAAGTGTTCTGGGGACCAGGGACCAGGCAGTGTCCAGAAGCCATGGCAGGGTGGCCAGGCTTAGTCTGTGAATTTGCCCAGCAGAGAAGATAGCCTGGGAAAGCCCAGAGAGAGAGAGCCCGTGGCCCAGGCAGGCACAGTGAGGGCTGGAGAGGCTGTGGATGTTGGCTAGGGCTAGAGCAGGCACAGAGAGGCTTCCAGGACAGTCTGACCCATGGACGGCACCAGGGAGCTACGGAAGGTTGTTTCGGGAGAGGGTGATGTGAATAGCCTCACGGGTACAGCTGGGCTGCAGTGGGGAATGGTTACTGGGTGGGCAAGGAGCCCAGCTCCTAGGTCTAGGGGACTGAGGCTGGCTCCTCCGCCCTCCTGCAGCCTTGGAGGCAGACACAGAGGCAGGAGCAAGAGCCAGAGCTGGCTCTGCCGGCCTCATCCCGAGAGAGTTATCTCGAGAAGCATGGGGAGGGGTGGGGGATGTTGCTCAGGAAAGTCTGAAGGTCTCATGACAGTCAGCCCGCTTGGCACTTTCTTCATGAAGTTCCACGACTGGGTGAGGCCCAAGTGCAGCCGGCTGTGTGCTCCTGTGTCTGGGTGGGCACAGGGCTCCCGCCTCCATGGCCTCACTCGGGGCGTTCAGAGGGAGGAGCCCAAGCCAGACACAAGTGCACACACGCCCTAGCACCTGAACACGTACATCCCGTGAGCACACACGTGTGCACACTCACCTGCAAACCTGGAGTGGGCCGTTCCTCCCACCCAGGATGGACTTTTCTGGCCACTGGAGAGCCAGTCTCCTTCCTGCCAGCTCCCAGGGCCCTGGTGACTTGCAAATGCACCCAACCATGCCCTCCCACCTGGAGGCAGGAGGTGGGGCCCTGGGGCTGCCAGTTTAGATGCAAACTTGGATTTTGTTTAAGCAAAATCCACTTCCTCCCCGCATGGACCTGTTCTGGGCCCTCCAACGACTCTCATTTAGCTGGTGGCTGGTGGGAGTCCTCAGTTCGGACCGGCTGTGGAGCAGGGGTGTTGGTGAGCCTCTGCTGCACTCCCCAGCCTGTGTTCCTTGTCCCCTCCCGCTCCGCCCGCCCCCTGCCCCCCACACCCCACCTCCCCGCCAGGATCTGCTCCTCCCCCAAACACACTTCCTGAGGCCCTGCCTGCTCAGGCCCTGCCCCAAAATAGTCCAGTTCTTGGGGAGGCAGCTCTTCTGGGCCAGGGTGGGTGTCCTCTGTGCCTTTCACTGTGGTACCACCCCCACCTGCCGTGGCGTGCAAGGGACTGACCTGGGTCCTGGGGTCCCTCCCCAAGGTTCAAGTTTGCACCCGCAGGAATGTTAATGGTAGTGTTGAGGCCAGGGCGCTGGGGGCCTGGGGAGTGGGGGAAGGGCACTGGGGAAGGAACCAGGTGCCAACAGCCTGACCAGCTGGGCCTGGCTCAGGCAAGTCACCTCCACATTCTCCTCTGTGAAGTGGAGCTTTGGTGACTGTCAACAACCAGCGTCATGATTCAGGTGATGGGGCCACTTGCAGAGCCTGTCTGGGAGAACGGGAGACGGGGCGGGGGCAAAGGCGGCCTCCTCCGCACTCTGGGGCCGAGGCGGGGCTTCCTCAGGACCTCGGGCCTGGGAGGAAGTGCTCTTGGTGGGGGACTGGGATACTGGGGGCCTTCCTCTCTCTCCCCACTGGTGTGGGTCCGAGGCCGGTAGCCTGGCTGGGCAGCCTTATCCTGAGGCGGGCAGGATTTCCCCCTTCCTGTTTATGTTCCTGGGCCAGGTTCCTGCCAGCCAGCGGCACAGGGATCCCCATTCCGCAGCTGTGTGGCCAGAGGCGGGTCTGCTGCTCCCTGAACCTCTGTGCTCCATCCCCACCACAGGCAGTGCAGGAACAGCTACTCCCAGTGCGGTTGCTGAGGGTGGGACTGGGGACTGTTCCGCGTGGGCCAGTGGCAGGACCAGTCATGAGGGCCAGCAGGAGCAGAGCTGGTCACGCCTCCTCCTCCTTCCCCCACGCAGGTTCCCAGCACAGGGTGTGCCCAGGGCTTGCTGTCGACACCCTCCCTCACCGGCCCCAACACCCACAAGACTACCCTGGAGAGATCTGAAAGTGCAGCTGGCTCTGCCCAGCTCAGGGGCCCTTGACCATTGTGCCCACCCCCAGCCCAGCAGACCTGTGCCCCCTGCCTGGCGAGTCCCTTCTCCAAGGAGTTGCCCTCCTTACCCTTTCTTGGGCCTCATGGCAGCTGCCTCCCACCCCCAACCCAACCAGGCTCCTGCCTGCCGGGTGGGGTTTTTTGGCTGGGGAGGCTGTGGAGGGAGGAGGAGGCAGCTGGGTTTCTGGGCAGCCTCAGAACACCTGCCCCACCCTGAGTGCTGGGCAGGGCCTGGGACACCCGGTCTCGGCAGCAGGGGAGCCCCTCCCCACTCATGACCCCAACTCCAACCGCTGGCAGGGGAGCAGCTGTGGGCCAAGTGACCCAGGGATCCTCCTCTGCCCCCAGCCCTGCTAGGTAAGGGCAGGCTGGGGCAGTTGCCCCAGCTCCACACCTACTGGCTGGGTCCCCTTGGGTAAGTGGCTCCCCTCCCCCAGCCTCAGTTTTCACATCTGTTACCCACCTTGGGGATTGAGGGGCAGGGTCTGGGCAGAGCAGGAAGGGAAACTGAGGCCAGAGAGTGGCTTACCTGCATTGCCCTTGGCTTAGCGGTGGGCAGGCTCTGGCCAGATTCCTGTCCCCTTTCTTGGCACCACCCCCTCCCACGAGTTTGCTGTGGGTCTGGTGTGGCTGGAGCTCCAGGCAGCTCCAGAGCGGCTGGGGTGGCCCCAGCTGGCGGTCCCTCAGGGTTGTGGAGTGCACTGGGGAGCCCTGGCAGGGCCACGTGGAGGGAGTGGGAGCGGGCAGGTGGGCAAGGAGTGGAGGGTTTGGCAGCCATCTGGGAGGCAGAGCGGTGGGGCTGGCCAAGTTCTGTCTGCAGGTTGGGGGTGTGTCCAGGTGGGAGCAGCAAGGGCCCTGTCAGGTGGTGGGGCAGTGTCTGAGTGCCAACGTGAGTGAGATGGGCCCAGGTGGCCAGGACAGAGCTGTGCAGAAGGGAGACAGGGCCTTGCCCCTTCACTGCCTGGTTAGGGAGAAGGGGCCTGTGGAGGAGATCGTGTCATGGGGTTGCCAGGGGTACAATTCTTGGGCTGACACCTTGTGCAAGGCTGGTTTGGCAGGTGAAGGAAACGGAGGTTGTGGCTCTGCTGGGGGGTCATGGAGGCCAGGGGTCTGGGCCTGGCCACCCGAGCAGTAGGAAGGTGGTGGGGGTGGGATGATGTGGGGGTGAGTGTTGATGCCTCCTGGCACTGACCCAGCCTTGCCTGCCCTCACCTCCTCCCCTTCTCTTCCCTCACTTGAGAGAACCTCCTCCAGGAGACCAGAGCCAGAGGGGACGTGGGTTGTGAGCCATCTTGCAGAAGGGCAAGGAAAGGCCCCTGAAGCAGTGAGGGAACGGCAGGGGCCTGTGCAAGCAGAGGTGCTCTTGGGATGAGCAGGCATGGCCCTGGGGGTGCCTCTGGGGGAGCAGTGTCTATGGCCCAGCAACCTACACTCAGGGCAGGCAGGGTGGTCCCCGAATCCACGAGGGAATGAAAGCTCAGAGAGGGCATGAGCTTGCTCAGGGCCACACAGCACATTGGCCAGAGCTAGACTACTGCCGGGACTGGGCCTCCCCATCTCCCTTCATGGGACAGTCCCCAAGGCCAGGATACCTACCGCAGGGGACAGGGAGCAGCTGGTCCCCGAGGCCAGCACACCACCCCAAAGGATAGCGACATGCTCCTTCCCAATCAGTGTCCTACCAGCAACTGGGTCTGGGGCAGGGATGGGGGCCTTAGGTCTGAGACCCTCCTCGTCACTGCTGGAGGGAGGCCCTGGAGCCCAGGCCAGGGCGCCAGAGTTGTGTGAGATTGGTACTGTTTCTTCTTGGAATATTTAGAGTATAATTCGGAGTGGGAGTTGGGCCTGGAGTTCTTTTTATGGGACGGTTTTAAATAAGGGATTTGATTTTTTCTTTTTCTTTTCTTTTCTTTCTTTTTCTTTTTCTTCTTTTTTTTTTTTTTTTTTTTGAGACAGTGTTTGCTCTTGTTGCCTAGGCTGGAGTGCAATGGCGCGATCTCGGCTCACTGCAACCTCCGTCTCCTGGGTTCAAGCGATTCTCCTGCCTCAGCCTCCAGAGTAGCTGGGATTACAGGCGTCCGCCACCACACCCAGTTAATTTTTGTATTTTTAGTAGAGACGGGGTTTCACCATATTGATTTTTAAATTGTTATAAAACTGCTTGGATTATCCATTGGGGCGTCCTATCTTTTCGCCTCCCTGGGCCACATTGGAAGAATTGCCTTGGGTCACACATAAAATACACTAATGATAGCTGATGAGCTAAAAGAAACAATTGCAAAAGAATATCCTAATGTTTTAGGAAGTTTACGAATTTGTGTTACGCCACATTCAAAGCTGTCCTGGGCCGCGTGCGGCCTGTGGGCCGTGGGTTGGACACGTTTGGTTCTTCTTGTGGGTTTTCTAGGAATATATCCAATCGATCTAAATTTTCAGATTTATTAGTGTAAAGGTTATAATTATGTTTGATTTTATGTAGAATTCTAAAATTTTTTATGGAGAAAGCATACAAACCATGGCACACCCAAGTAGCTAGTCCTCTGGTTGGAAAGTAGACCCCTACGGCCACCGGGAGACCCTGTCTGCCCGCTCCCCGTGGCGACTTCAGCCCTAGTTGGCCTGAGCCTGACTGTGAACTGGATGTGATGGGCTCCCCTGGTATGAGCGCTTTTTATATCTAGCTTCTTTATCTCAACCTTGCGTTTGTGAACTTCATCCATGTTGCATGTAGGTATAGTTTCTACCATATACTGTTCCATTGGACAAATACCTCAGGGTTTTTTTATTCTACTGTTGATGGACATTGGAATCTCTGGTTTCTGGGTGCCACAAATTATACTGAGATGGACGTTCCTGCACCCATCTTTTGAGGGACATACGTGCGCATATTTCTTGGCCCTGCCCCTGGCTATAAGTTGCTGGGCC
Organism: Chlorocebus sabaeus; assembly: GCF_047675955.1. NCBI lineage: Eukaryota > Metazoa > Chordata > Mammalia > Primates > Cercopithecidae > Chlorocebus > Chlorocebus sabaeus. Next base: position 81,383,564 of record NC_132927.1, on the reverse strand, counting down.
CCAGGGTAAGGCGTGCCAGGCTTTGATAGACTCTACCAGGCTGTTTCCAAGTGGTTGTGCCAGCTCATCCCCAACCCACACCAGGACGGAGTTCCGGCTGCCCCAGGCCTTGTCCTCAGGTGGTCCGCCTCGCCTGAATCTCGACTTTGAGATTTCAGCCATTCTCCTGGGAGCATATGGCGCCTCGTGGTTTTGTTGGCATCGCGCAGATGACTAGAAATGCTGGCCATGTTTCCACATTCTCATCGGCTGGTTGAACATCCTCTTCTATGAGCTACCTTTCCAGTGTTTTCTTGCCCATGTTTCTATCGGGTTGTCTTTTGGTTTGCAAGAATTCTTTGTGCTTTCTGGGTTGGAGGACTTTGCTTGGTAAATGTATTGCAGCTATCTGTGCCCAATCTGTGTTTTAGGCAAAGATAGCTGCAACTCATCGATTTCATTTCCTTTGGATATATAACCCAGTAGTGGGATTGCTAGATCAAATGGTAGTTCTATTTTTAATTTTTTGAGGAACCATCCATAGTGTTTTCTATCATGGCTATACTCATTTACATTTCATGCCCCTAGTGGTGTTTTTTGATGAACTTAATTCTTATTTTATTTATTTTTTTTTGAGACAGAGTCTCGCTCCGTCGCCCAGGCTTGAGTACAGTGGGGCAATCTCCGCTCACTGCAAGCTCCGCCTCCCAGGTTCACGCCATTCTCCTGCCTCAGCCTCCCGAGTAGCTGGGACTACAGGCGCCCGCCACCACTCCCGACTAATTTTTTGTATTTTTAGTAGAGATGGGGTTTCACCGTGTTAGCCAGGATGGTCTCGATCTCCTGACCTCATGATCCGCATGCCTTCGCCTCCCAAAGTGCTGGGATTACAGGCGTGAGCCATTGCGCCCGGCCAGAAGTTCTTAATTCTAATATAGACCAATATCTGTCATTTTTTGTGTGTTCTGTTTAAGAATTTATCCCCTACTCCAAAAGTAATTTCTATTTATTTTCTAGAAATTTTATTGGTAAGCCTTTAACTTTGGATCTATAATCCACATGAAATTAATTTTCTGTGGCTGAGATGGGGCGAAGATTAATGTTTTTCCATGTGGCTATCCAGTGGGTCCCAGGCCATTTATTGAACAGATCATCACAGCTTTATGTATGTGTGTCTGTTTCTGGGATCTCTGTTCTGTTCCGTTGGTCTTGATTTGCATTTCCCTGATAACGGAAAATGTTGAGCATCTTTTCTTGTGCTTATTGAACACTCATACATCTTCTTTTGTGAAACGTCTGTTCAAATCTTCTGCCCATTTTTAATTGAGTGTTTTTTCTTCTATTGAGTTGTACACGGGCTCCATGCAAGTCCTTTGCCAGATACATTCACTGCCTTTTCATTTTCTGAGGAAAATGAAAGCTCTTAAGGCCAGTGTTTTAAATTATGAGAACTTAAATTTATCAGTTTTCCTTCTACTATCCTTACCTTCTGTATCCTAAGAAAACATTGCTGCCTTCAAGGTGGTAAATAATTTCTCCTATATTTTCTTCTAGAAGTTTTATAGTTTTCAGTTTACCTCTATGATTCATTTTGAATTCATTTTCATGAGTGATGGGATGGAAGGGTCCAGGTTTATTGGTTTCCCAGTAAATACCCAGCTGTTCCAGGACCATTTGGTGAAAAGACTTTGTTTTCTATTGGAATAACTGGGCTGCTTCGACAAGAATTTGGCCGGGCATGCACAGGTTGCTGTCAGGAGTGTTCTCACACAGGTTCACACCTGTACTTTGGGAGGCCAAGGCAGGTGGATCACTTGAGGCCAGGAGTTCAAGACCAGCCTGGGCAACATGGTGAAACCCCATCTTTACTAAAAGTACCAAAAAAAAAAAAAAAAAGTGAGCGAGGCATGATGGTGCACGCCTGTAATCCCAGCTCCTTGGGAGGATGAGGCACGAGAAACGCTTGAACCCAGGAGGCAAAAGTTGCAGTGAGCAGAGATTGTGCCACTGCATTCCAGCCTGAGTGACAGAGTGAGATCCTGTCTCAAAACAAAACAAACAAACAAACAAGAATTAATTGGCCATGTAAGTGTGGGGCTGTTCTGGACTTTGTTTTCTGTTCACTGATTTGTGTTTCTGCCACACTATCTTGATTCCATTGGGGGTCAGAGAAGAGATCTAGGATGATTGAAGTGATTTTAAATTTGTTGAGGCAGGTTTCTGAGCCAGCATGGGGACTGTCTCAGTGACTGTCCCCTGTGCACCTGAGAGCAGCATGCTCCGGCTGCTGTCTGGAGTGTTCTCCTAGTGCCAGTTTGGTCTCGTTGGTTGATGGGTGCTTCAAGTGTTTTGTATCTTCACCTATTCTACTTTGTAAGGTTATCATTTCCTAACAGTGTTAAAATATCCTATTGTATAATAATTATGGATTTATTTCTCCTTTCAGTTTTGCCGGTTTTTACTTCAGTGTTTTAAAAAGGAGATCTAGGTGTTTTTTTATTTGTTTTTTGAGATAGGGTCTTGCTTTGTCACCCCGGCTGGAGGGCAGTGGCACGATCTCGGCTCACTGTAGCCTCAACCTCCTGGGCTCAAGTGATCCTTCTACCTCAACCTCCTGAGTAGCTGGGACTACAGATGTGCACCACCATGCGTGGCTAACTTTTTAATATTTTCTAGAGATAAGGTCTCACTGTGTTGCCCAGGCTAGTCTCAAACTCCTGGCCTCAAGTGATCCTCCTTCCTCGGTCTCTTAAAGTGCTGGGATTATGGCGCAAGCCACTGTGCCCAGCCTACTATTCCATCTTAGTTCCACTATTGGTTTATTACCTATACATCTTTTTTTTTTTAAATGGTTGCATTATGGTTTATACTCTGAATATTTAACTGATTACAGTATAATTTCAAGTAAGATTGTCCTACTTCAAGTATAATGTAAGATCTTCACAACAGCAACTTCTGCACTCCATCCCCATTCCGTCATATGCTTTACTTCTATATTTGTAAAATTCTAAGATACATTTTATTTTATTTGTTATTTTTTTTTGGAGACAGAGTCTTGGTCTGTTGCTGAGGTTGGAGTGCAGTGGAAGGATCTCAGTTCACTGCAACCTCTGCCTCCTGGGTTCAAGTGATTCTCCTGCCTCTGCTTCTTGAATAGCTGGGATTACAGACGTGCACCACCATGCCCAGCTAATTTTTGCATTTTTAGTAGAGACAGCGTTTCACCATGTTGACCAGGCTGGTCTCAAACTCCTGGCCTCAAGTGATCTACTCTCCTAGGCCTCCCAAAGTGCTGGGATTACAGGTGTAAGCCACCGTGCTGACTTATTTTTGTTTTATACAGTTAATTACCTTTTTCTTTTACAGTTTCATTGAGGTATAGTTTAGAAACCATAGAACCCACCCATTGTAAATGTATAATTCAATCATTTTACTAACCTTATAGAGTTGTGCAAACATCACCACAATCCAGTTCTGAAACACCTCCATCACCTTCCAAATTTTCTCAACCCCACTTACAATCAATCTCCCTTCCCACTCCCAGCCCCAGGCAATGCCAGCTTAATTCTGGGAAATTATAGAAACTTTGGTCGAAGGTACACTTGTCCCTCAGCATCCATGAGGGATTGCTTCTAGGAACTCCCTCGGATACCAAAATTCAAGGATGCTCAAGTCCTTCTATAAAGCGATGTAGTGTTTGCAAATAACCTACATACATCTTCCCTCTCCAATACTTTAAATTGTCTCTAGATTACTTGTAATACCTAATGTAATGTAAATGCTATGTAAACAGCTGGTATACTCTATTGGTTAGGGAATAATGACAAGAAAAAAAGTCTGTGCATGTTCAGTATAGATGCAATTTTTGGAAGGACATTTTTGACCCAAGTTTCATTGAACTCAGGACACAGAAACCACTGATATGAAAGGCTAACTGTATACCCTCTCCTCCCACTCCTTGTTGCTATTATTGTCACATATATACTGCATCTATATATGTTATAATCCTAACAATATGGTGTTCGAATTGTTGCCTTATATAAGTGCTTCACAGACTATTGCCTGTCTTCTAAATCCAGCCTCCTTTTTGTTTTACAAGTAAAGTTTTGTTGAAACAGTTATGCTCATTTATTTACATATTATCTATACTCTATAGCTGCTTCTGTATTATAGCTGCAGACATACAACAGAGATCATGTGGCCTGTTAAGTTTAAAATATTTACTATATTGCCTTTTTTCAAGAAAAGTTTGTCAATCCTTGCTTTATACAATCCTCTGTTTTTGAAAGAAGTTAAGAAATAAAATGAGGACAATATATATTCAGAGTCTTTTATATTTGCCTACATATTTACCATTTTTTGCATTCTTCATTTCTTCCTGTGCATTTGACTTACTGTCTGGTATTAGTTCCTTTCAGTCCGAAGAGCTTCTTTAGTATATCTTGTAAGGCAGATTTGCTAGCAATGAGATTTCCAAGTCTTTGTTCATTTGGGAATGCCTTTATTTTGCCTTTTTTAAAATTTAAATTTTTATTTTTTTGAGACAGAGTCTTGCTCTGCCTGACTGGAGTGAGGTGGTGCAATCACAGCTCACTGCAGCCTCAACCTCTCAGGCTTAAGCTATCCTCCTGCCTCAGCCTCCTGAGCAGCTGGGACTATAGGCATGCACCACCATGACCCGCTAATTTTTTAAAAAAATTTTGGGCCGGACGCGGTAGCTCACGCCTGTAATCCCAGCACTTTGGGAGGCTGAGGCAGGTGGATCATGAGGTCAAGAGTTTGAGACCAGCCTGGCCACCATGGTGAAACCCCATTTCTACTAAAAATACAAAAATTAGCGGGGCATGGTAGCGCGTGCCTGTAGTCCCAGCTACTCGGGAGGCTGAGGCAGAAGAATTACTTGAACTCGGAAGGCAGAGGTTGCAGTGAGTCAAGATCGTGCTACTACACTTCATCCTGGGTGACAGAGTGAGACTCCGTCTCAAAAAAAAAAAAAAAAAAAACTGTAGAGATGAGCTCTTACTATATTGCTCAGGCTGGCCTTGAATTTTTGGGCTCGAGCTATCGTCCCACCTCAGCCTCCCAAAGTGCTGGGATTACAGGCATAAGCCATCATGCCCAGACTATTTTGCCTTTATTTTTGAAGGATAGATTGCTTAATATCAAATTCTTCGTTGACAACATTTTCTTTCAGCCCTTTGAATATACTGCTCCACTTTCTTGTGGCCTCTACGGTTTTGATGTGATTCAGATGTTAGTTGTATTTTTATGCCCTTATTATGTGATAGGTCCCTTTCTCTTGAGCATTTTGACTATGATGTGTCCAGGTGTGGATCTCTGTGTTTCTCCTGCTTAGGTTTTGTCGAGCTTCTTGGATTCTGCAGATTGTTTTCAGCCATCACTTCTTCAACTCTCTCTTCTGTCTCTTTATCTTATGGTTAATGCTCTGAGGCTCTGTTTTTCTTCAATCAGTCTTCCTCCTGACCCCCGTTCTTCAAATTGGTTAATTTATATTAATCTACAAGTTGATAATAATTCTGGTGTCTCAAATCTATTGGTGAACCCCAGTAGTAAATTTTCAACTCCAGAATTTTTGCTTGCCTTTTAAAAAATAAGTTTTATTTCTTTATGAGATTCTTTCTTCATTGAGTTATTGTTAACATATTTTCCATTAATTTTTTAAACGTGGTTTTTTTTGTGTGTTTTGAACAAACTCTTTTTTTTTTCTTTTTGAGATGGAGTTTCATTCTTGTTGCCCAGGCTGGAGTACAATGGTGCAATCTCGGCTCACTGCAACCTCCACCTCCCAGGTTCAAGCAATTCTCCTCCCTCAACCTCCTGAGTAGCTGGGATTACAGGCATGTGCCACCATGCCCGGCTAATTTTGTATTTTTAGTGGAGATGGGGTTTCTCCATGTTGGTCAGGCTGGTCTTGAACTCCCGACCTCAGGTGATATACCTTCCTCGGCCTCCCAAAGTCTTGGGATTACAGGTGTGAGCCACCGCGCCCAGCCTGAACAAACTTTTAATAGTTTCTTTGAAGTCTGTATTAAACCCAACACTGATGGACATTTAGAGATACTTTCCATTCACTGCTTTTTTTCTCAGTATGGATCATACATTCTTGTTTCTTTGCGTAACTTGTAATTTTTTGCTGGCTGCTGGACATTTTAGATAATACATTCTAGCAATTCTGGATTCTGATCCTCCCAGGGTGTGGTTATACAATAACTAACACCTTGTGTTTGTTTAGTAACTTTCTTGGACTAAATCTGTTCCAACTTGGAATAAGTCCAGTCTCAATTCACTGCTACGTGACTTCATGCCACAGCCTCTCCAGCCCAATAGCTGTGGATCCTCCCCTGGCCCCTGAATTTGCTCTCAGATCCAGTGTCCAGGACAGGACTACGCCACCTCCACAGTGTACATACACTCCTGGCTCCCTCCCCCGGGCCCCGATCTGCTCCCCCAGCCTGCTTATCTCCACTGACAGCCACTCTCTCTGCAGTGTCTGGCCGACAGCTGCAGCCCAGGGAGCCAGATGCAGAAACTGAAGATGACCACTCTGTAAGTGACAGCAGGAGGAAGTGTGTCCTCCTCATACCCTGTCCCCATTCTCCCTGGGCCCTGGGAGAACTGAGTGGCAAAAGTAAGTGGATTCTCTCCTGTCAGGTGACTGAAGGGCCTGCAGATGAGGTCATTCGACCACGGCCACAGGGGTCCTCACCTGTCTACGAATACACGACTGAGGCTGCTGACTTTGGACTCCAGGTGAGCCTGCTGGGCAGAGCCCCACAGGCACCCAGCTCTCCCCCTGCATTGCCCTGTGTGGGCAGCTCACTCATGTCTGTGCAGCCCTGCCGCCCTGCCTCGCTGCCCACTGGGCAGTGCCCACTCAGATGTCCTCTCAGACTCCTCTGTGCCCTTGGGTTCCTCCCTGCGACTGGCCAGGGCACAGTGGGATGGAGGTGCCCTGCAGCTCTTGTGAGCATGTGTGTGGGCTGATGCGGACAGGCCTCGTGTTACTGTGTGTTTCAGGGGCACAGGTTGTGTGCATACCTGAACCTGTGTAACACACTCATGCTGTCTTTGGGGACAAGGCCCCATGGCCACCTCTGGAGACAAGGACTTGGGGAAGGGATCAGAGGAGCCATGTCTATGAAAGGATTCCTTTTTGTACAATTTGAATTTCTTATCTCCCACCGTACGAAACTCCAGTTGCTGTGGGGCTTCCCTGTGGGTGCTGTGGGCTGTAGGCTGGGCCCTGTCAGGAAGCAGGAAGGCCAAGAGTTGCCTTTTCTCTGTGGATGTGCCTGGAGGGACCCGGCTCCCTCTGCACACAGCTGCATGTTGGAGGTTCTGGGCCCCTCTGAAGGGAGGGCTCCTGGTCTGGCACCAGCCTACCTGTGCCCCTCCCTGTCCCTGAGCTGGGGCAGGTGTCTAACTCCCAACACTTGTGGCTGCAGGAAGACGCTCCCGGCAGGCAAGGTTCCGCTGGGAGACGGAGATCCTGGTGGAAGCGGGATTCAGGGGACTCACGGACATTTTTCAGGATGAGTCGTCCAGAGGTGGGTACAGAAGGAGCTGAGGGTCACAGAGGTGTGTCCGTCCACAAAGGATCCAGCCAGAGAGTTTGAGGTCAGAGCAGGCGGGGGAGGAGCAAAGAGGCTGGCAGTGTGCCCGGTGCCCTGGGGAGGAGGGGTGTTCTTGTCCCCCTTGTCGGGCCTGGGGAAACGCAGGGGCTCCAGAAGGCTAAATCTGGTTCTGACCCTCCCCACTCCTCCCTGGTGTAGAGTTTGATGCATAGCCAAGCTCCCAGCCAGGTAGACCTGGCTGTGCAGACCTCAATTTCCTCCTCTGTACAATGGGGTAGTGCTGGTGTCTGTTGCGTATTCAAGTCACGGGGCTGAAAGGGCCAGTCAGCACCCAGGCCATGTAACTATGGAAGGTGCTAGACTCTGCTAGCACCCGGTGATGAGGGGACACTGCCTCTAAAGCAACTATTCTTTTTTTTTTCCCTGGACGCCCCAGCAGTCCAAGAGCTCTACAGGACACAGGCCCCATCCTGTCCCAGGTCTGGCAGCCTGCACCCAATGTCCCGTATTTTCCTTAGCATTGCTGTTCTTCCTTGTCTTGAGCATCAGGTGCCTTGCACACAATTCATACTTCACGTGTTTGTGAAGAATGCACAAAGGAGCTGAAAAGGGAACCTCTGGCCACAGGGAAAGCAGAAGTCGTTCTGCCCTGTTCCTGGTGCCCTGCTGGGCCTGGTGGCATGGACAGGCTGTGCCTAAGTCCTGGCAGGTTGGGGTGGGGACAAGAGTTCTGGAAGCTTCCAGCTGGCTTCCTCCAGAGCTCAGACACAGCTAGCTGAGCCCACCCGGTGGGTGCCCCACACTGCTCTGTGTTGTCCGGGCTGATGGGAAGGATGGTGGGGTGCCCATCCTCTGGAGACTCAGGCCCCAGCAGGGATGCTTACGGTGGAACTGGCACATGCTCACCATGGCCCTGATGTGCTTCTGCTCCAGTCCATGCAGGAGGCAACAGAGGTGACGCTGAAGACAGAGGTGGAGGCGGGAGCCAGTGGCTACAGTGTCACAGGCGGTGGGGACAAGGGGATCTTTGTCAAGCAAGTGCTGAAGGACTCCTCAGCTGCCAAGCTTTTCAACTTGAGAGAAGGTGCCATGGCAGTTCCATCCCTGGGGTCCCCATTCTCCCCACCAGAATGGGAGGGACCTGGAGGGGGGCATTGAGGGGGATAGGAGCCACACCTGGAGCCTAGGACGACCTCCTCACGTCTCTGCTCAGCTGCTTGAGGCTGGGATCACCCACTGCATCTAGTAAAATGGGGGACCCCATCTACCTTCCCTGTGCCTGAGACACTCGGTGGGGGACTGGTGGGGCAGACTCAGTGGGATCCCCCCATTCATGCCCCTGGGCCCCTCCTCGCCAGCCAAGGCAAGACAGCAGACCCCATCTCATTCACACACCTGGCCCTGGGGCTGCTCTTTCTTGGTCTAGGGGATCAGCTGCTCAGTGCAACCGTGTTCTTTGACAACATAAAATATGAAGATGCTCTCAAAATCCTTCAGTACTCAGAGCCTTACAGGGTTCAGTTCAAAATCAGACGGCAGCTCCCTGCTCCACAGGATGAAGAGTGGGCCTCCAGCGATGCCCAGCATGGCCCACAGGGCAAGGAGAAGGAGGTGAGACCACCATGCCTGTGGGGCAGGGCCCCAGCTGGCTTCACTACCCTGCTGGCTGAGCCTGGGAGGGGATAGCACTCCCAATCCATCTGTCCCTGGGCCAGGGTCTCAGGCTTCTTGGACTGGTTCCAACAGATTCCCTCTCCCTATGTTTTAGGACACGGATGTCGCTGATGGATGCAGAGAGACCCCCACGAAAACTCTGGAAGGAGATGGGGACCAAGAGAGACTCATCTCCAAACCCAGGGTGGGGAGAGGCAGGCAGACCCAGAGGGAGAGGCTCTCTTGGCCAAAATTTCAATCCATAAAGAGCAAGCGGGGGCCGGGACCCCAGAGGTCACACAGCTCGTCAGAGGCCTACGAGCCCAGGGACGCACATGACGTGTCCCCTACAAGCACAGACACAGAGGCCCAGCTCGCAGTGGAGCGCCAAGAGCAGAAGGCAGGGCCGGGCAGCCAGAGGAGGCGGAAGTTCCTCAACCTGAGATTCAGGACAGGCTCGGGACAGGGCCCTTCATCAACAGGAGAGCCAGGCAGGGGGTCCCAGAGAGGGGTGGGCCGTGCTGGGGTCCTGGAAGAGTTGGGGCCCTGGGGTGATAGCCTTGAGGACACTGGGGCTGCCACAGGCAGCAGGAGAGAGGAGAGGGCAGAACAGGATCGAGAAGTGACACAGTTGCCCACAGAGCTGGGTGACCCTAGAGCTTGTGAGGGAACCCCTGAGGAAGGGGGACTCAGGGCAGCCAGGTTCCACAGAAAGACCCTGGAGGGGCAGGCACAGGAGACAGCAGTGGCCCAGAGGAAGCCCAGGGCCCAGCCAACTCCTGGAATGAGCTGGGAGGGTGAAGGTGAGGGACTGCAGAGCCTGGAAATTGGGATCGCCAGACTGTCCTTGAGAGACACAACTGAAGGAGGCACACAGATCGGCCCACCCAAAATTAGGGTGCGAGTACACGATTTAAAGACACCAAAATTTGCATTTTCCACCGAAAAAGAGCCAGAAAGAGAAAGGCGCATTAGTGCCCCACAGCGAGGGAAAGGACAGGACCTGTACTCAAAAGTGGGTACTGGCCTCAATGTTGAGGAGGTGGAAGGAGCAGGGTGGGAACCAGGCAGGGAACTAGCCACACATGCAGAAGCACAAGACGGTGAAGGAGATGGAGAAGGACTACAGAGGACAAGGATCACCCAGGAACAGGACAAGGTCGGGGAAGACAGAGAAGGACAGATGAGAATGCCCAAGTTCAAGATACCATCCTTAGGATGGTCGCCAAGCAAGCAGGCAAAGACAGGGAGAGAAAAAGCCACACAAGACACAGAGCAGGAAAGGGCAGGACAGGCCATAGCAACAGCCGACAGAAGAGAACAGGGAGGCATGGAGGCCGGACTAAAAGATAAGGAAGATAGAGACTCAATGACAAACGAAACAAAATTACAATTAACACATGACCAAAAACCCCTGAAAAAGGAACAAATTCTGAAAGAAAAGGATGTGGCCACCAAAGACAGCAAGTTCAAAATGCCCAAGTTCAAGATGCCATCCTTCGGGATGTCGGCCCCAGGCAAGTCCATCGAGGCCTCGGTGGACATGTCTGTGCCAAAGATGGAGGCCGACGTGAGCCTCCCCTCCATGCAGGGGGATCTCAAGACCACTGACCTCAGCATTCAGCCCCCTTCCGCTGACCTGGAGGTCCAGGCTGTCCAGGTGGATGTTACGCTCCCGGAGGGCCACCTGCCCGAGGAAGCCGGCCTCAAAGGGCACCTGCCCAAGGTGGAGATGCCCAGTTTGAAGATGCCCAAAGTAGACCTCAAAGGCCCCCAGGTGGATATCAAGGGCCCCACGCTGGACCTGAAGTACCCCAAGGCGGAGGTGACGGCCCCCGACGTGGAGGTGTCTCTCCCCAACATGGAGGTGGACATCCAGACCCCAGGAGTCAAGCTGGATGCTGTGCGGCTGGAGGGGGACCTATCCCTGGCCGACAAGGGCGTGACCACCAAAGACAGCAAGTTCAAAATGCCCAAGTTCAAGATGCCATCCTTTGGGGTGTCGGCCCCAGGCAAGTCCCTGGAGGCCTCGGTGGACGTGTCTGTGCCAAAGATGGAGGCCGACGTGAGCCTCCCTTCCATGCAGGGGGACCTCAAGACCACTGACCTCAGCATTGAGCCCCCATCTGCTGAGCTGGAGGTCCAGGCTGTCCAGGTGGACGTGAAGCTCCCGGAGGGCCACGTGCCCGAGGGAGCTGGCCTCAAAGGGCACCTGCCCAAGGTGCAGATGCCCAGTTTCAAGATGCCCAAAGTGGACGTCAAGGGTCCCAAGCTGGACCTGAAAGGCCCCAAGGCGGAGGTGATGACCCCTGACGTGGATGTGTCTCTGCCCAGCGTGGAGGTGGACATCCAGGCCCCAGGAGCCAAGCTGGACGGCACACGGCTGGAGGGGGAACTGTCCCTGGCTGACAAGGATGTGACTGCGAAAGACAGCAAGTTCAAAATGCCCAAGTTCAAGATGCCTTCTTTCGGGGTGTCGGCCCCAGGCAAGTCCATTGAGGCCTCGGTGGACGTGTCTGCACCGAAGGTGGAGGCCGACGTGAGCCTCGTCTCCATGCAGGGGGGTCTCAAGACCACGGACAAAAGCATTCAGCCCCCTTCTGCTGACCTGGAAGTCCAGGCTGGCCAAGTGGACATGACGCTCCCAGAGGCCCACCTGCCCGAGGGAGCCGGCGTCAAAGGGCACCTGCCCAAGGTGGAGATGCCCAGTTTCAAGATGCCCAAAGTGGACCTCAAGGGCCCCCAGGTGCACATCAAGGGCCCCAAGCTGGACCTGAAAGGCCCCAAGGCGGAGGTGACGGCCCCTGACAGGGAGGTGTCTCTGCCCAGCATGGAGGTGGACATCCAGGCCCCGGCGGCCAAGCTGGACGGTGCAGGGATGGAGGGGGACCTGTCCCTAGCTGACAAGGATGTGACTGCCAAAGACAGCAAGTTCAAAATGCCCAAGTTCAAGATGCCATCCTTCGGGGTGTCGGCCCCAGGCAAGTCCATCGAGGCCTCGGTGGACGTGTCTGTGCCAAAGATGGAGGCCAACGTGAGCCTCCCCTCCATGCAGGGGGACCTCAAGACCACTGACCTCAGCATTCAGCCCCCATCCGCTGACCTGGAGGTCCAGGCTGTCCAGGTGGATGTGATGCTACCGGATGGCCACGTGCCCGAGGGAGCCAGACTCAAAGGGCACCTGCCCAAGGTGGAGATGCCAAGTTTGAAGATGCCCAAAGTGGACCTCAAAGGGCCCCAGGTGGATATCAAGGGCCCCAAGCTGGACCTGAAAGGCCCCAAGGCGGAGGTGACGGCCCCTGATGTGGAGGTGTCTCTGCCCAGCGTGGAGGTGGACCACCAGACCCCAGGAGTCAAGCTGGATGGCGTGCAGCTGGAGGGGGACCTGTCCCTGGCCGACAAGGACATGACCGCCAAAGACAGCAAATTCAAAATGCCCAAGTTCAAGATGCCATCTTTCGGACTGTCCGCCCAAGGCAAGTCCATGGAGGCCTCAGTGGACATGTCTGCCCCAAAGGTGGAGGCTGACGTGAGCCTCCCATCCATTCAAGGGGACCTCAAGACCACAGACCTCAGCATTCAGCCACCACCCGCCGACCTGGAGGTCCAGGCTGGCCAAATGGACGTTACACTCCCGGAGGACCACCTGCCCGAGGAAGCCAGCCTCAAAAGGCACATGCCCAAGGTGCAGATACCCAGTTTCAAGATGCCCAAAGTAGACCTCAAAGGCCCCCAGGTGGATATCAAGGGCCCCAAGCTGGACCTGAAAGGCCCCAAGGCGGAGGTGACAGCCCCCGACATGGAGGTGTCTCTGCCCAGCGTGGAGGTGGACATCCAGGCCCCAGGAGCCAAGCTGGACAGCGCACGACTGGAGGGGGAACTGTCCCTGGCTGACAAGGATGTGACCACGAAAGACAGCAAGTTCAAAATGCCCAAGTTCAAGATGCCGTCCTTTGGGGTGTCGGCCCCAGGCAAGTCCATCGAGGCCTCGGTGGACGTATCCGTGCCAAAGGTGGAGGCCAACACGAGCCTTCCCTCCATGGAGGGGGACCTCAAGACCACTGACCTCAGCATTCAGCCCCCTTCCGCTGACCTGGAGGTCCAGGCTGTCCAGGTGGACATGAAGCTCCCTGAGGGCCACGTGCCCAATGGAGCCGGCCTCAAAGGGCACCTACCGAAGGTGCATATGCCCAGTTTGAAGATGCCCAAAGTGGACCTCAAGGGCCCCCAGGTGGATATCAAGGGCCCCAAGCTGGACCTGAAGGACCCCAAGGTGCAGGTGACGGCCCCTGACGTGGAGGTGTCCCGTCCCAGCATGGAGGTGGAAATCCAGGCCCCAGGAGCCAAGCTGGATGATGCCCAGCTGGAGGGGGAACTGTCCCTGGCTGACAAGGACGTGACCACCAAACACAGCAAATTCAAAATGCCCAAGTTCAAGATGCCATCCTTGGGGGTGTCGGCCCCAGGCAAGTCCATCGAGGCCTCGGTGGACGTGTCTGTGCCAAAGGTGGAGGCCGACGTGAGCCTCCCCTCCATGCAGGGGGACCTCAAGACAACTGACTTCAGAATTCAGCCCCCTTCCGCTGACCTGGAGGTCCAGGCTGTCCAGGTGGACGTGACGCTCCCAGAAGGCCACATGCCCGAAGGAGCCGGCCTCAAAGGGCACCTGCCCAAGGTGGAGATGCCCAGTTTGAAGATGCCCAAAGTAGACCTCAAAGGCCCCCAGGTGGACATCAAGGGCCCCACGCTGGACCTGAAAGGCCCCAAGGCGGAGGTGACGGCCCCCGACGTGGAGGTGTCTCGGCCCAGCATGGAGGTGGACATCCAGACCCCAGGAGTCAAGCTGGATGCTGTGCGGCTGGAGGGGGACCTGTCCCTGGCCGACAAGGGCGTGACCTCCAAAGACAGCAAGTTCAAAATGCCCAAGTTCAAGATGCCGTCCTTTGGGGTGTCGGCCCCAGGCAAGTCCCTGGAGGCCTCGGTGGACGTGTCTGTGCCAAAGATGGAGGCCGACGTGAGCCTCCCTTCCATGCAGGGGAACCTCAAGACCACTGACCTCAGCATTGAGCCCCCATCCGCTGAGCTGGAGGTCCAGGCTGTCCAGGTGGACGTGAAGCTCCCGCAGGGCCACGTGCCTGAGGGAGCTGGCCTCAAAGGGCACCTGCCCAAGGTGCAGATGCCCAGTGTCAAGATGCCCAAAGTGGACGTCAAGGGCCCCAAGCTGGACCTGAAAGGCCCCAAGGCGGAAGTGATGACCCCCGACGTGGATGTGTCTCTGCCCAGCGTGGAGGTGGACATCCAGACCCCAGGAGCCAAGCTGGACGGCACACGGCTGGAGGGGGAACTGTCCCTGGCTGACAAGGATGTGACTGCGAAAGACAGCAAGTTCAAAATGCCCAAGTTCAAGATGCCTTCCTTCGGGGTGTCGGCCCCAGGCAAGTCCATCGAGGCCTCGGTGGACGTGTCTGCGCCGAAGGTGGAGGCCAACGTGAGCCTCGTCTCCATGCAGGGGGGTCTCAAGACCACGGACATAAGCATTCAGCCCCCTTCCGGCGACCTGGAAGTCCAGACTGGCCAAGTGGACATGATGCTCCCAGAGGCCCACCAGCCCGAGGGAGCCGGCGTCAAAGGGCACCTGCCCAAGGTGGAGATGCCCAGTTTCAAGATGCCCAAAGTGGACCTCAAGGGCCCCCAGGTGCACATCAAGGGCCCCAAGCTGGACCTGAAAGGCCCCAAGGCGGAGGTGACGGCCCCTGACGGGGAGGTGTCTCTGCCCAGCATAGAGGTGGACATCCAGGCCCTGGCGGCCAAGCTGGACAGTGCAGGGATGGAGGGGGACCTGTCCCTAGCCGACAAGGATGTGACCGCCAAAGACGGCAAGTTCAAAATGCCCAAGTTCAAGATGCCATCCTTCGGGGTGTCGGACCCAGGCAAGTCCATCGAGGCCTCGGTGGACGTGTCTGTGCCAAAGATGGAGGCCAACGTGAGCCTCCCCTCCAGGCAGGGGGACCTCAAGACCACGGACCTCAGCATTCAGCCCCCTTCCGCTGACCTGGAGGTCCAGGCTGTCCAGGTGGATGTGACGCTACCAGAGGACCACGTGCCCGAGGGAGCCAGACTCAAAGGACACCTGCCCAAGGTGGAGATGCCAAGTTTGAAGATGCCCAAAGTGGACCTCAAAGGGCCCCAGGTGGATATCAAGGGCCCCAAGCTGGACCTGAAAGGCCCCAAGGCGGAGGTGACGGCCCCCGATGTGGAGGTGTCTCTGCCCAGCGTGGAGGTGGACATCCAGGCCCCAAGAGTCAAACTGGATGGCGTGCGGCTGGAGGGGGACCTGTCCCTGGCCAACAAGGACGTGACCACCAAAGACAGCAGATTCAAAATGCCCAAGTTCAAGATGCCATCATTCGGGCTGTCCGCCCCAGGCAAGTCCATGGAGGCTTCAGTGGACGTGTCTGCGCCAAAGGTGGACATCAAGACCACGGACATAAGCATTCAGCCCCCTTCCACCGATCTGGAGGTCCAGGCTGGCCAAGTGGACATGATGCTCCCGGAGGGCCACCTGCCCGAGGGAGCCGGCGTCAAAGGGCACCTGCCCAAGGTGGAGATGCCCAGTTTCAAGATGCCCAAAGTGGACCTCAAGGGCCCCCAGGTGCACATCAAGGGCCCCAAGCTAGACCTGAAGGGCTCCAAGGTGGAGGAGATGGCCCCCGACATGGAGGTGTCTCTGCCCAGCGTGGAGGTTGACGTCCAGGCCCCAGCAGCCAAACTGGACGGCATGGGGCTGGAGGGGGACCTGTCCCTGGCCCACAAGGATGTGACCACCAAAGACAGCAAGTTCAAAATGCCCAAGTTCAAGATGCCGTCCTTCGGGGTGTCGGCCCCAGGCAAGTCCATCGAGGCCTCGATGGACGTGTCTACACCAAAGGTGGAGGCCGAACTGAGCCTCCCCTCCATTCAGGGGGACCTCAAGACCACTGACCTCAGCATTCAGCCCCCTTCCGCTGACCTGGAGGTCCAGGCTGTCCGGGTGGACGTGATGCTCCCAGAAGGCCACATGGCCGAAGGGGCCGGCCTCAAAGGGCACCTGCCCAAGGTGGAGATGCCCAGTTTGAAGATGCCCAAAGTGGACCTCAAGGGCCCCCAGGTGCACATCAAGGGCCCCAAGCTGGACCTGAAAGGCCCCAAGGTGGAGGTGATGGCCCCCGACGTGGAGGTGTCTCTGCCCACCATGGAGGTGGATATCCAGGCCCCAGCGGCCAAGCTTGACGGTGCAGGGATGGAGGGGGACCTGTCCCTAGCTGACAAGCACGTGACCGCCGAAGACGGCAAGTTCAAAATGCCCAAGTTCAAGATGCCATCCTTCGGGGTGTCGGCCCCAGGCAAGTACATCGAGGCCTCAGTGGACGTGTCTGTGCCAAAGGTGGAGGCCGACGTGAGCCTCCCCTCCATGCAAGGGGACCTCAAGACCACTGACCTCAGCATTCAGGCCCCTTCCGCTGACCTGGAGGTCCAGGCTGTCCGGCTGGACGTGACGCTCCCAGAAGGCCACGTGCCCGAAGGAGCCGGCGTCAAAGGGCACCTGCCCAAGGTGGAGATGCCAAGTTTGAAGATGCCCAAAGTGGACCTCAAAGGCCCCCAGGTGGACATCAAGGGCCCCACGCTGGACCTGAAAGGCCCCAAGGTGGAGGTGACGGCCCCCAACGTGGAGGTGTCTCTTCCCAGCATGGAGGTGGACATCCAGGCCCCAGGAGTCAAGGTGGACCACACGCAGATGGAGGGGGACCTGTCTGTAGCCAACAAGGACTTGACCGCAAAAGACAGCAAGTTCAAAATGCCCAAGTTCAAGATGCTGTCCTTTGGGGTGTCGGCCCCAGGCAAGTCCATCGAGGCCACGGTGGACGTGTCTGCGCCAAAGGTGGAGGCCGACGTGAGCCTACCCTCCATGCCAGGGGACCTCAAGACCACTGACCTCAGCATTGAGCCCCCATCCGCTGAGCTGGAGGTCCAGGATGTCCAGGTGGACATGAAGCTCCCGGAGGGCCACGTGCCCGAGGGAGCTGGCCTCAAAGGGCACCTGCCCAAGGTACCGATGCCCAGTTTCAAGATGCCCAAAGTGGACCTCAAGGGCCCCCAGGTGCACATCAAGGGTCCCAAGCTGGACCTGAAAGGCCCCAAGGCAGAGGTGACGGCCCCCGACGTGGAGGTGTCTCTGCCCAGCGTGGAGGTGGATGTCCAGGCCCCAGGAGTCAAACTGGATGGTGCGCGGTTGGAGGGGGACCTGTCCCTGGCTGACAAGGACGTGACCGCCAAAGACAGCAAATTCAAAATGCCCAAGTTCAAGATGCCATCGTTCGGGCTGTCCACCCCAGGCAAGTCCATGGAGGCCTCAGTTGACCTGTCTGCGCCGAAGGTGGAGGCTGACCTGAGCCTCCCCTCCATGCAGGGGGACCTCAAGACCACGGACCTCAGCATTCAGCCCCTATCCGCTGACCTGGAAGTCCAGGCTGTCCAGGTGGACATGACACTCCCGGAGGGCCACTTGCCCGAGGGAGCCGGCGTCAAAGGGCACCCACCAAAGGTGCAGATGCCCAGTTTGAAGATGCCCAAAATGGACCTCAAAGGCCCCCAGGTGGATATCAAGGGCCCCAAGCTGGACCTGAAAGGCCCCAAGTCGGAGGTGTCCGGCCCCGCCTTGGAGGTGTCTCTGCCCAGTGTGGAGGTGGAAATCCAGGACCCGGGAACCAAGCTGGATGGCGCACGGCTGGAGGGGGACCTGTCCCTGGCCGACAAGGACGTGACCACCAAACACAGCAAATTCAAAATGCCCAAGTTCAAGATGCCATCCTTCGGGGTGTCGGCCCCAGGCAAGTCCATTGAGGCCTCAGTGGACGTGTCTGTGCCGAAGGTGGAGGCCGATGTGAGCCTCCCCTCCATGCAGGGGGACCTCAAGACCACTGACCTCAGCATTCAGCCCCCTTCCTCCGACCTGGAGGTCCAGGCTGGCCAAGTGGACATGACACTCCCGGAGGGCCACTTGCCCGAGGGAGCCGGCGTCAAAGGGCACCTGCCCAAGGTGCAGATGCCCAGTTTGAAGATGCCCAAAGTGGACCTCAAAGGCCCCCAGGTGGACGTCAAGAGCCCCAAGGTGGACCTGAAAGGCCCCAAGGTGGAAGTGATGACCCCTGACGTGGATGTGTCTCTGCCCAGCGTGGAGGTGGACATCCAGGTCCCAGGAGCCAAGCTGGATGGCACACGGCTGGAGGGGGAACTGTCCCGGGCTGACAAGGACGTGGCCGCGAAAGACAGCAAGTTCAAAATGCCCAAGTTCAAGATGCCGTCCTTTGGGGTGTCAGCCCCAGGTAAGTCCATCGAGGCCTCGGTGGACGTGTCTGTGTCAAAGGTGGAGGCCAACGTGAGCCTCCCCTCCATGCAGGGGGACCTCAAGACCACTGACCTCAGCATTCAGCCCCCTTCCGCCGAGCTGGATGTCCAGGCTGTCCAGGTGGACGTGAAGCTTCCTGAGGGCCACGTGCCCGAGGGAGCTGGCCTCAAAGGGCACCTGCCCAAGGTGCAGATGCCCAGTTTGAAGATGCCCAAAGTGGACCTCAAAGGCCCCCAGGTGGATATCAAGGTCCCCAAGCTGGACCTGAAAGGCCCCAAGGCCGAGGTGACAGCCCCCGACATGGAGGTGTCTCTGCCCAGCGTGGAGGTGGACATCCAGGCCCTGGGAGCCAAGTTGGATGATGCCCAGCTGGAGGCGGAACTGTCCCTGGCCGACAAGGACGTGACCACCAAACACAGCAAATTCAAAATGCCCAAGTTCAAGATGCCATCCTTCGGGGTGTCGGCCCCAGGCAAGTCCATCGAGGCCTTGGTGGACGTTCCTGCGCCGAAGGTGGAGGCCGACGTGAGCCTCCCCTCCATGCAGGGGGACCTCGAGACCACAGACCTCAGCATTCAGCCCCCTTCTGCCGACCTGGAAGTCCAGGCTGTCCAGGTGGATATGACGCTCCCGGAGGGCCACCTGCCCGAGGGAGCCGGCATCAAAGGGCGCCTGCCCAAGGTGGAGATGCCCAGTTTCAAGATGCCCAAAGTGGACCTCAAGGGCCCCCAGGTGGACGTCAAGGGCCCCAAGCTGAACCTGAAAGGCCCCAAGGCCGAGGTGACCGCTCCCGACGTGGAGGTGTCTCTGCCCAGTGTGGAGGTGGACATCCAGGTCCCGGGAGCCAAGCTGGACCACACACGGATGGAGGAGGACCTGTCTGTAGCCGACAAGGACTTGACCAGCAAAGACAGCAAGTTCAAAATGCCCAAGTTCAAGATGCCGTCCTTCGGGGTGTCGGCCACAGGCAAGTCCATCGAGGCCTCGATGGACGTGTCTACACCAAAGGTGGAGGCCGAACTGAGCCTCCCCTCCATTCAGGGGGACCTCAAGACCACTGACCTCAGCATTGAGCCCCCATCCGCTGAGCTGGAGGTCCAGGCTGTCCAGGTGGACGTGAAGCTCCTGGAGGGCCATGTGCCCGAGGGAGCTGGCCTCAAAGGGCACCTGCCCAAGGTGCAGATGCCCAGTTTCAAGATGCCCAAAGTGGACGTCAAGGGCCCCAAGCTGGACCTGAAAGGCCCCAAGGCGGAGGTGATGACCCCTGACGTGGATGTGTCTCTGCCCAGCGTGGAGGTGGACATCCAGGCCCCAGGAGCCAAGGTGGACGGCACACGGCTGGAGGGGGAACTGTCCCTGGCTGACAAGGATGTGACTGCGAAAGACAGCAAGTTCAAAATGCCCAAGTTCAAGATGCCTTCCTTCGGGGTGTCGGCCCCAGGCAAGTCCATCGAGGCCTCGGTGGACGTGTCTGCGCCGAAGGTGGAGGCCGACGTGAGCCTCGTCTCCATGCAGGAGGGTCTCAAGACCACGGACATAAGCATTCAGCCCCCTTCCGCTGACCTGGAAGTCCAGGCTGGCCAAGTGGACATGACGCTCCCAGAGGCCCACCTGCCCGAGGGAGCCGGCGTCAAAGGGCACCTGCCCAAGGTGGAGATGCCCAGTTTCAAGATGCCCAAAGTGGACCTCAAGGGCCCCCAGGTGCACATCAAGGGTCCCAAGCTGGACCTGAAAGGCCCTAAGGCAGAGGTGACGGCCCCCGACGTGGAGATGTCTCTGCCCAGCACGGAGGTGGATGTCCAGGCCCCAGGAGTCAAACTGGATGGCGCACGGCTGGAGGGGGACCTATCCCTGGCTGACAAGGACGTGACCGCCAAAGACAGCAAATTCAAAATGCCCAAGTTCAAGATGCCATCGTTCGGGCTCTCCGCCCCAGGCAAGTCCATGGAGGCCTCAGTTGACCTGTCTGCGCCAAAGGTGGAGGCCGACGTGAGCCTCCCCTCCATGCAGGGGGACCTCACGACTACGGACCTCAGCATTCAGCCCCCATCCGCCGACCTGGAAGTCCAGGCTGTCCAGGTGGACATGACGCTCCCAGAGGGCCACTTGCCCGAGGGAGCCGGCGTCAAAGGGCACCTGCCCAAGGTGCAGATGCCCAGTTTGAAGATGCCCAAAGTGGACCTCAAAGGCCCCCAGGTGGATATCAAGGGCCCCAAGCTGGACCTGAAAGGCCCCAAGTCGGAGGTGTCCGGCCCCGCCTTGGAGGTGTCTCTGCCCAGTGTGGAGGTGGAAATCCAGGACCCGGGAGCCAAGCTGGACGGCGCACGGCTGGAGGGGGAACTGTCCCTGGCCGACAAGGATGTGACCACCAAACACAGCAAATTCAAAATGCCCAAGTTCAAGATGCCATCCTTCGGGGTGTCGGCCCCAGGCAAGTCCATCGAGGCCTCAGTGGACGTGTCTGTGCCGAAGGTGGAGGTCGATGTGAACCTCCCCTCCATGCAGGGGGAATTGAAGACCAGTGACCTCAGCATTCAGCCCCCTTCCGCTGACCTGGAGGTCCAGGCTGTCCAGGTGGACATGACACTCCCAGAGGGCCACTTGTCCGAGGGAGCCGGCGTCAAAGGGCACCTGCCCAAGGTGCAGATGCCCAGTTTGAAGATGCCCAAAGTGGACCTCAAAGGCCCCCAGGTGGACGTCAAGGGCCCCAAGCTGGACCTGAAAGGCCCCAAGGCCGAGGTGACGGCCCCCGATGTGGAGGTGTCTCTGCCCAGCGTGGAGGTGGACATCCTGGCCCCAGGAGCCAAGCTGGATGGCGCACAGCTGGAGGGGGAACTGTCCCTGGCTGACAAGGACGTGACCGTGAAAGACAGCAAGTTCAAAATGCCCAAGTTCAAGATGCCGTCCTTTGGGGTGTCAGCCCCAGACAAGTCCATCGAGGCCTCGGTGGACGTGTCTGTGTCAAAGGTGGAGGCCAACGTGAGCCTCCCCTCCATGCGGGGGGACCTCAAGACCACTGACTTCAGCATTCAGCCCCCTTCCGCCGAGCTGGATGTCCAGGCTGTCCAGGTGGACGTGAAGCTTCCTGAGGGCCACGTGCCCGAGGGAGCTGGCCTCAAAGGGCACCTGCCCAAGGTGCAGATGCCCAGTTTCAAGATGCCCAAAGTGGACCTCAAAGGCCCCCATGTGGATATCAAGGTCCCCAAGGCGGAAGTGATGACCCCCGACGTGGATGTGTCTCTGCCCAGCGTGGAGGTGGACATCCAGGCCCCAGGAGCCAAGCTGGACAGCGCACGGCTGGAGGGGGAACTGTCCCTGGCTGACAAGGATGTGACCGGGAAAGACAGCAAGTTCAAAATGCCCAAGTTCAAGATGCCGTCCTTTGGGGTGTCAACACCAGGCAAGTCCATCGAGGCCTCAGTGGACATGTCCCTGCTAAAGGTGGAGGCCAACGTGAGCCTGCCCTCCATGCAGGGGGACCTCAAGACCACGGACCTCAGCATTCAGCCCCCTTCTGCCGAGCTGGATGTCCAGGCTGTCCAGGTGGATGTGAAGCTCCCTGAGGGCCATGTGCCCGATGGAGCCAGCCTCAAAGGGCACCTGCCCAAGGTGCAGATGCCCAGTTTGAAGATGCCCAAAGTGGACCTCAAGGGCCCCCAGGTGGATATCAAGGGCCCCAAGCTGGACCTGAAAGGCCCCAAGGCCGAGGTGACGGCCCCCGACGTGGAGGTGTCTCTGCCCAGCGTGGAGGTGGATGTCCAGGCCCCAGGAGTCAAACTGGATGGCACGCGGCTGGAGGGGGACCTATCCCTGGCTGACAAGGACGTGACCGCCAAAGACAGCAAATTCAAAATGCCCAAGTTCAAGATGCCATCATTCGGGCTGTCCGCCCCAGGCAAGTCCATGGAGGCCTCGGTGGACGTGTCTGTGCCGAAGGTGGAGGCCGACATGAGCCTCCCCTCCACGCAGGGGGACCTCAAGACCACGGACCTCAGCATTCAGCCCTCTTCCACTGAGCTGGAGGTCCAGGCTGTCCAGGTGGACGTGAAGGTCCCAGAGGGTCATGTGCCCGAGGGAGCCAGCCTCAAAGGGCACCTGCCCAAGGTGCAGATGCCCAGTTTCAAGATGCCCAAAGTAGACCTCAAGGGCCCCAAGCTAGACCTGAAAAGCCCCAAGGCGGAAGTGATGACCTCCGACGTGGATGTGTCTCTGCCCAGCATGGAGGTGGACATCCAGGCCCCGGGAGCCAAGCTGGACAGTGCACCGTTGGAGGGGGACCTGTCCCTGGCTGACAAGGACGTGACCGTGAAAGACAGCAAGTTCAAAATGCCCAAGTTCAAGATGCCGTCCTTTGGGGTGTCGGCCCCAGGCAAGTCCATCGAGCCCTTGGTGGACATGTCCGTGCCAAAGCTGGAGGCCGATGTGAGCCTCCCTTCCATGCAGGGGGACCTCAAGACCACTGACCTCAGCATTCAGTCCCCTTCCGCCGAGCTGGAGGTCCAGGCTGTCCAGGTGGACATGAAGCTCCCTGAGGGCCACATGCCCGAGGGAGCCGGCCTCAAAGGGCCCCTGCCCAAGGTGCAGATGCCCAGTTTCAAGATGCCCAAGGTAGACCTCAAGGGCCCCCAGGTGGATGTCAAGGGCCCCAAGTTGGACCTGAAAGGCCCCAAGGCAGAGGTGACGGTCCCCGACATGGAGGTGTCTCTGCCCAGCGTGGAGGTGGATGTCCAGGCCACGGGAGCCAAGCTGGACACCAGGGGGCTGGAGGGGCACCTGTCCCTGGCTGAAAAGGACGTGACCACTAAAGACAGCAAGTTCAAAATGCCCAAGTTCAAGATGCCGTCGTTTGGGGTGTCGGCCCCAGCGAAGTCCATTGAGGCCTCAGTGGACGTGTCTGTGCCAAAGGTGGAGGCCGACGTGAGCCTCCCCTCCGTGCAGGGCGACCTCAAGACCAGTGACCTGAGCTTTCAGCCCCCTTCCGCTGACCTCGAGGTCCAGGCTGGCCAGGTGGACGTGAAGCTCCTGGAGGGCCACGTGCCCGAGGGAGCCAGCCTCAAAGGGCACCTGCTCAAGCTGCAGATGCCCAGTTTCAAGGGTCCCCAGGTGGACGTCACGGGCCGCAAGCTGGACCTGAAAAGCCTCAAGGCTGAAGTGATGGTCCCCGACGTGGAGGTGTCTCTGCCCAGCACGGAGGTGGACATCCAGGCCCCAGGAGCGATGTTTCACGGCGCGGGGCTAGAGGGGGACCTGTCCCTGGTCCACGAGGATTTAGCTGCAAAAGACAGCAAGTTTCAAGTGCAAAAACTGAGCACGTCTGGTGCGGAATGGTCGTCAAAGAAAATTTCCATGTCATCCTCTGAAATCAAAGGAAATGTTACATTCCGTGAGAAGACTTCAGCATTTCCCATTGTGGAGTCTGTTGTTCGTGAAGGTGATCTTCATGATCCATCACGCGACAGTAACCTGGGGCTTGCTGTTGGAGAAGCTGGAGTGGATTCGAAGTTTAAGAAACTGCATTTAAAAATGCCCAAAGTTTCATTTTCTTCTGCCAAAACTGCTAAAGATAGTTTAGTCTCAGGTGCAGAATCTAGCGTAGGTCTTTCCACGATTCCCTTATCTTCAGAATCCTCAAGTTGTGAATTACAGCAGGTTTCGGGTGGTTCAGAGCCATCCATGCAGATGCCTGAGGTTGGTTTGACTGGGTTTCCATCATCCCGGATTGATCTCACTGGTCCTCACTTTGAATCTTCTATTCTCTCTCCCTGTGAGGGTGTTACACTTACAAAATACCAGGTGACCGTTCCCAGAGCTGCCTTGGCCCCTGAGCTTGCTCTGGAAATTCCTTCTGGGTCTCAGGCTGAGTTTCCTCTTCCCAAGACAGAGTGCTCTGCTGACCTGCAACCTCCAGAGGGAGTTCCAATATCTGAAACCGAGAGTCACTCTGGTCCACTGAATTCCATGATTCCTGTTTCTCTTGGTCAGGTGTCTTTTCCTAAATTCTATAAACCAAAGTTTGTGTTTTCAGTTCCCCAAATGTCAGTTCCTGAGGGAGACTTACATGCAGCAGCGGGTGCCCCAGTCATGTCTCCTCTTAGC
Source organism: Chlorocebus sabaeus (assembly GCF_047675955.1). Classification (NCBI taxonomy): domain Eukaryota; kingdom Metazoa; phylum Chordata; class Mammalia; order Primates; family Cercopithecidae; genus Chlorocebus; species Chlorocebus sabaeus. The sequence continues at coordinate 81,358,856 of NC_132927.1, read as the reverse complement.
CCTGGAGAGGGAGTGCAGTGCCCCTTGCCAAGCACCCATCTGCCATCCCCAGGCACCTCTGTGTCCCAGGGCCCGGAAGAGCTTGTGGCCTCCTTGCAGACATCAGTAGCGGTCCCCGGAGAAGCCCCTTCTGAAGATACTGACCACGAAGGGAAAGGGAGTCCCTTCAAAATGCCTAAGATTAAGCTTCCATCATTTAGGTGGTCCCCGAAGAAGGAAGCAGGGCCAAAGGTGGACCCAGAATGCAGCGTGGAAGACTCAAAACTCAGCCTGGTTTTAGACAAGGATGAAGTGGCCCCGCAGTCTGCCATGCACATAGATCTGCCTCCTGAGAGGGATGGAGAGAAGGAAAGGAGCACAAAGCCTGGCTTCGCCATGCCAAAACTTGCACTACCCAAAATGAAGGCTTCTAAGAGTGGGGTCAGCCTGCCACAGAGAGACATGGATCCTTCTCTTTCTAGTGTCACAGCAGGGGGTAGCTTTCAAGACACAGAAAAGGCCAGCACTGACGGTGGTGGGGGAGGACTTGGTGCAACAGCAAGTGCCACAGAAGGTAAGGGTGTGAACCTCCCCTGTCCACAGGTCCGCATTCCCAGTTTGGGCTTTGCCAAACCTGATCTCAGATCCTCCAAGGCCAAGGGGCAGGTGAGCCAGTCTGAAGCTGACCTGCCTCTTCCCAAACATGATCTGTCTACCGAAGGTGACAGCAGAGGATGTGGGCTCGTCGATGTCCCAGCAAGCCAGCCTTGTGGGGAGGGGATAGCTCCCACACCTGAAGACCCCCTCCAGCCATCCTGTAGAAAACCAGATGCTGAAGTCCCCACAGTGGAAAGCCCAGAGGAGGAAGCCATGACCAGGGACTCGCAGGAAAGCTGGTTTAAAATGCCCAAGTTCCGCATGCCCAGCCTTAGGCGCTCTTCCAGGGACAGAGGCGGGGATGGAAAGCTGGAAGTGGCTCAGACACAGGCACCGGCAGCAACAGGGGATGAAGCAGCAGCTAGAGTCAAAGAGTTCCTTGTTTCTGGGTCAAACATGGAGGCAAGTATGTCCCTACAGCTCCCAGAGGCAGATGCAGAAGTGACAGCTTCTGAGAGCAAATCATCCACAGATGTTCTAAGGTGTGATCTTGACAGCACAGGCTTGAAGCTGCACCTTTCCACTGCTGGGATGACTGGGGATGAGCTTTCCACTTCTGAGATCAGGATCCATCCAACCAAAGGACCTCTCCCTTTTCAGATGCCTGGCATGAGGCTTCCAGAAACCCAGGTTCTTCCAGGAGAAATAGATGAGACTCCTCTTTCCAAGCCAGGACATGACCTTGCCAGCATGGAGGATAAAACAGAGACATGGTCATCCCAGCCTGAAGGTCCACTTAAACTGAAAGCTTCAAGTACTGATATGCCATCCCAGATTTCTGTGGTTAATATGGATCAACTGTGGGAAGATTCTGTACTAACTGTCAAATTCCCCAAATTAAAGGTACCGAGGTTCTCCTTCCCTGCCCCCAGCTCAAAGGATGACGTGTTCATCCCCACTGTGAGGGAAGTGCAGTGTCCAGAGGCAAATATTGACATAGCCCTTTGTAAGGAAAGTCCAGGGCTCTGGGGAGCCAGCATCCTGAAGGCAGGTGCTGGGGTCCCCAGGGAGCAGCCTGTGGAGCTTAACCTGCCTTTGGAAGCTTCCCCAATTTCAAAGGTCAGAGTGCATATTCAGGGTGCTCAGGTTGAAAGTCAAGAAGTCACTATACACAGCATAGTGACACCAGAGTTTGTAGATCTCTCAGCACCCAGGGCTTTTTCCACTCAGATTGTGCGGGAATCAGAGATCCCTGCATCAGAGATTCAAACACCTTCATATGGATTTTCCTTATTAAAGGTGAAAATTCCAGAGCCCCACACACAGGCTAGAGTGTACACAACAGTGACTCAGCACTCTAGGACTCAGGAGGGCGCAGACGAGGCTCCCACACAAGCTGCCCCAGGAGCAGACTCCATTTCTGGAGATCTCCAGCCTGACACTGGAGAACCATTTGAGATGATCTCTTCCAGCGTCAATGTACTGGGACAGCAAACACTCACATCTGAACTTCCTTCTGGCCATCAGCTTGCAGACAGCTGTTCAGATGAGGAGCCAGCAGAAATTCTTGAGTTTCCCCCTGATGATAGCCAAGAGGCAACCACACCACTGGTGGATGAAGGCAGGGATCCAAAAGAGAAACCAGAAAGTAAAAAATCTGGTCTGCTCTGGTTTTGGCTTCCAAATATTGGGTTTTCCTCTTCTGTTGATGAGACAGGTGTCGATTCCAAAAATGACATCCAGAGATCTGCTCCTATTCAATCACAGCCTGAGGCACGATCGGAGGCAGAACTGCCTAAAAAACAGGAGAAGGCAGGCTGGTTCCGATTTCCCAAATTAGGGTTCTCCTCATCTCCTACCAAGAAAAGCAAAAGCACTGAAGATGAGGCAGAGCTGGAAGAACAAAAACTTCAAGAAGAAACAATCACCTTTTTTGATGCCCGAGAAAGTTTCTCCCCTGAAGAGAAGGAAGAGGGTGAACTGGTCGGGCCTGTGAGCACTGGGCTGGACTCCAGAGTGACAGTGACATCTGTGGCAAGAACAGAGTTAATCCTGCTAGAGCAGGACAAAAAAGCTGATGATGTAGGCAAAGGCTCAGTCCTGTGACCAAATGAAGGCTGAGAGGAATGGCTCATCAGCATAAGAGAGATGCAAAAAACTAAGTTGGAAAGTAAAGGCTACACACACATATGGAGCACCCCATCCCACAGCACATTACATCCACCTCACTTCACAGAACTGAGAACAGAGCAGAAATGACCAGAACACCTTTGTCACCATCACACTGCCCTCCTAAAATGGAACCAAAGCTTTGGATGCAAAGAAGGCACCCTGACTTCCCACAAGACACCAGAATTCACACGGTACTCAGAGGCATTGCTGGGAAAGTTTGTTGGTCTTTATTAGAAAAATTTCAAGAGACCTGTCCATAATACCCAACAGAACATGAGTGTTTCTTTGAGGTAAGGGTTCTAATGTCTGTGGTGTATGAGTAGTTTTTGGTATAACTTCTTTCCTGCTGCTGCTGCTTCCTGGCAAACATAGTTTTCCTATTTCAGGCAGAGTGCGGTATATTCCAGGAGACACTGTTTCCTTCTCTCTTAGCTTACTTCTTTGTTGAATTCTCACTAATGGCAAGCTTCAAGATGTTTTGTGTGACAATACACACATGCTAGGCAGAAGGGTGATGGCGTCCAGTGGCTGGCAGCCGGGCCAGCAGAAGCCAGGACATCTGTGAGTTGTCATTCTCATCTATCCATGTCCACTTGCTTGCCAGCATCCACCAGTGCCTTGCCAGCGTGCACGGTCCCACACTGTGGCCCCTGAGTCTCCTAATGTACATGCTGCAGCCAGAATGCAGATGGAGCTGGCTTGGCTGTTCCCTGGATGGGCAATAAAGAAAGTGCTGCATCCCACGGTGAAGGCTGCTGAGGTCTTCTGTCTACAGGTGGAAGTTTACCAGTGCTTTCCCCCCACACACTCTGGTCTCTACTAAGTAGCTCTAGAGAACAGTCAAGGAGGAACATTAGAGTGGTTGCCTATGTATCATCCATTTGTCCAGGTCCTCCTCTGAGCTAGAGGCTATGAGGAAGACAAGGAAGATAGGGCTAAGTTCACAGTGTGGCAGGGACACTGTGAATCCTGGTCTCTCAACCCTTCCTTCCTCCAGCTGGAGGCAGTGTGGGATGGGAGATAGAGTGCAGAGTGGGGACAGCACAGAAAGGTGTCCTTGGCCATCTTTAGTGGCCCATCCTCAGAAGCTTCCTTTATCACAGAGGCTGTCTTGGGCAGCCCACAGGAAGCAAATCCACGTGTGGTAGTGGAGTGAGGTTCAAGGGGTTCCCTATAGTCTTTCAGTGGTCAGATCTCTTCCCAGCTGCCCTCAGATGCCCCTGCTGGGTTCATGGGTATGCAGTGTTCAAGGGGGCGGTTGGAACTTGCCCCCAGCTCCCTCCTGGTTTGGGTGGGCTCCTGGTGAGTAGCGCTCATGGACCCCTGGGGAGGTGGCTGCTCTCATGGCTGTGGGCATGGGAGCAAGAGCTGGGCTGTAGCCAATCTGGAGGACGACAGTGCCTGAAGGGTGAAGGCCACTCTGAGGCTACCACTCCTTGTGCTGCCCTGAGAGGTTCCAGAGGAGTGACAGCTATGGGGTGCAGGAGCCTGGGCAGGGGAGAGGCTGGGTTCTTTCCCCATGCCACCATGGGCATATGTTCCCTGTGCTGAGTTGGGGAGGCCCATGGGTGTCATCCAAGTTAGGGGACATAGAAGCCTCTAGAAAGTGAACTGACAGGTCCCCTGGGGGCTCACAAGCAGGGGAAGGAGGAAGGGAAATTTGGTGGGCACTCGTCCCACAGTTAAGCAAGGCTGTCACCCCCTCCCTTCCCAGGGCTTCCTGCCTCCTCTACTCCAACTTCTGTGTGCCAGACAAGCTAGGTGAGTGCAGCCCAGGGAGCACTGCAGAGGGAGGAATCTGCCTGGCTCCATGGGGCTTTTATCCCTCTCTGATCCCAGAGTCAAGGCCTGGGATAGTGGGGGCCTTGGTGCTAGAGGCCAGAGAGACAGCTGTCCCAGCACATGAGAAGTGGCTGAGCAGCAGGGGCCCCCACAGGGTTCTCACGTGGCCTTGGTTCTCTGTGTATGAGTTATCTATGCTGCATAAGAACATCACTCACTACAAATGAGCAACTTAAAACAACACATATTTATGATCTCCCAAAGTTTTTGTAGATCAGGAGCCCAAGTGTGGCTTTGTTGGGTTCTCTGCTCAAGGTCCCATTAGGCGTCAATCAAGGTGTCAGCTGGGGCTGTGGTCTCCCCTTCAGTCATGACCAGGAAAGAAGCCACTTCTGAAGCTCACATTTAAGCTTCAGTGTTTAAGTTGAGTGTTGCTAGCCACACTCAACTCCTGTGGATGGGATGATTGAGGGCCCCAGTTTCTTGCTATTTGGGGGCTGGAGGCAATCCCAGTACCCTGCCACATGGGCCTCTTCACAGGACAGCTCGTAGCCTAGCAGCTCACTTTATTAAAGCTAGCAAGGGATCAACTGCTAGCACAGAAGTGACACCCCATGACCTCTGTGTATTCTATTAGTTACAAGGCACAGGTCATGCACACACTCAAGGTAAGATCACACAAGGGCATGCATAGCAGGAGGTGGGGGTCACGGGAGTCATTCTAGAGTCTGTCTGCTATATTCCAGAAGGGGCCATATTGTGTTACCCTCCTGGGGTCTCTCAAACCTTGTCAAGCTGGATTTCCTTGGGAATAGGAGTCTGCTTTGAAGTAGGCCTCTGACAGTGCCACTGAGGTGTGACTGCCAGACCCCAGGTGTGTGGAAAGAGGCCTTTCACTGGATGAGGGCCACAAGCCAGTTGTCCAAATCACAACCTGGAGCACAGAGCCCTCCTAGAACACAGTCGGCAGGCCAAGAGAGCAGGCCAAGTGCTCTGAGACACATTCAGGTATAAGGCCAAGAACCAGGGAGCAAACCCACACATGGAACTCTGGAGGGCAGAGCTTAGTCTGGGATGATATCAGATTCTGAGCCAGGTGTTGCCACGCAGCTTTTTGGCAGATGGTTGCTGAGGAGATTTGGAGCATGGATGAGGGATAGGAAGCCACAGGGAGCAGCCACTGCAACTGCCAGAGCTTGGCTTGGCCAAGTGCAGCTCACATATGTACAAAGCAGCTCCCAGAGGCTCCTGAGGCCTTGCAGGGCTGTGTGGATCCCCACCCTCCTGCAGCATCTGCAGCCAACTTTTCACAAGCTTGGGCAGGGAGGCAGGATGGGTGTAGGAGACTTTCTGCACAGACAGAATGCTGAGGTCTAAGGCGTCCTTTAGATGGGGGAAGTATGAGGTCACCAATCGAACAGAAAAGTAACTTGTACGGTACCTTAGATGAACTTCGCTAGCTTTCCCCAAAGCGAAGAGGGAAGAGGAAGATAGGGCTGAATTCACAGTGTGGCAGGGACACAAAAATAGGAAGGAAAAAGGTAGAGAAGGGTAGGAAAAGTAGAGAAGTAGAAAAGGGTAGGAAAGTGGTGCCCCAAGACTGGGAGAGCATTTGGGGGACCCTGGGGTCCATTCAGCTCCAGTGCTCCTTCATACCGCTGCACTGTCCCTGAACTCCAGCCTAGGGTGGCCCCATGGACCTCCACCAGGGGAGGGTACCCTGTGGTCTTGGTCAGGAACCATCAGGTGAAACAAGCCAGGGTACTTTGAGAAGCCTTCTGGCCCAGCATTCATAGCAGAAGAGTGGGAACGGAGTGGCCAGACCTGGGTTCGAATCCTGCATCTGCAGCACAGGTGCCCAGGTGGCTCCCAGGATAGGGTGAGTTCCAGTGGAGCCGCATCCAAGTCCTGGTCTCAGATTGGAGTCACCTTCCTGCCCTCCAGCTCAAATGCTGGTCCTCACAGCCCCATACACCAGTCCTGGGCCCTGCATCCCCAGGACAGTCCTGCCCCCACATTCTTGGACCTGCCCTGCACAACAGCCCACAAACCACACAGCCTTGCACACCCCTACCCTCGCCAGCCTGTCTCCCCAGCCCTCACGCGGGACCTGTTCTCTCGGCCCTGGGTTCCCTCCCTCTTACCCTCCCCGTCAGGGGTCCCCTCCCGACTTCCACTCTCCTGATCCCTTCAGCCGCGGGTCCCCTCCCGACTTCCCCATCCCTCAGCCCCGGTCGCCTCGCGTCCTCCCCGTCCCCTCAGCCGCAGGTCCCCTCCCGCCCTTCCCATTCCCTCAGCGCCGGGTCCCCTCTCGCCCTCCCCTTCCCCCAGCCCCAGGCCCCCTCCCCGCCTCCCCGTCCCCCAACCCCGGGTCCCCTCCCGCCCTCCCCATCCCCTCAGCCGCGGGTCCCCTCCCTTTCTCCGCGTCCCCTCAGCCGCGGGTCCCCTCCCGGCCTCCCCGTCCCCTCAGCCGCGGGTCCCCTCCCGCTCTCTCCGTCCCCTCAGCCGCGCGTCCCCTCCCGGCCTCCCCGTCCCCTCAGCCGCGCGTCCCCTCCCGCTCTCTCCGTCCCCTCAGCCGCGCGTCCCCTCCCGGCCTCTCCGTCCCCTCAGCCGCGGGTCCCCTCCCGCCCTCTGTGCCCCTTAAGCCGCGGGTCCCCTCCCGCTCTCTCCGTCCCCTCAGCCCCGCTCCCCTCCCTCGCCGCACCTGTCCGGCGCCGTAGGAGCCGCCCCCTGGCGGTGGGTGCGCGGCGCTGCGCCTTGGTCTGCGTTCCCTCCGCGGGAGTCCCGGGCGTGGGCTCCGCGGCTCTCGCTCCCCACGGCAGCCGCTGGGCGGGAATTTGGGTTCCGGAGCGCGGCAACTCGGCGCGGGGTGGGAGATTGAGGGTTCGCTCCGCCCGGGGGGCCCGTCTGGTCCCCGCCCCGCCCCGGGTTCTCGCGGACCTCGGACTAGCTGAGGCGCTGCCACGGCAGTCGCGCGGCGCGGCTTCGCAGGGGCGGGCGCGTAGAGGCGGGCCCTTGGCAAAAGGATGAAGGGCCGCCAGCGCTGGACTCACACAGAGGCACTGGGAAGCCACGAGTGTTTTTTAGGCCTGGCCTGTGGGCCAGGAGTCAGGGTAGGGGCCTCCTGGAGGGCTCCCTGGAGGAGGCGGGGCTTAGGGGGGCTGGACTCGGAAATCAGAGAGCTGGCGGGCGGTGCGCGGCGCCCGGGCGGTCGCAGGCGGCTCCTGGCTCAGTGCCGACCCGGGCTGCTTACAGGAGGAAGCTGCTGAAGCCCAGGCCGGGTCAGAGGGGAGGGCGGGGGCGGGGCGGGGTCGCCGAGAGAAAAAAGGGCCCCCCTCAGCCCTGCCAAACGCAGTCCTGGCCCGGAGCCTGTCCGTCCAGGCCGACGGCGTAGCGCGAACTCCAGTCCCGCTCAAAGAGCTGCCGCAGCTGCTCCTGTACCGTGGCCCCCGCGGGCTGCGCGCCGGGGCTCTGGGTGACCACCAGGCCCACCCCCGCCGTGCTGCTGAAGTAATCCTCCGACCAGTTGGAGGTGCCTGTGGGGAGGACGGAGGAGACGCTGGGGCGCCGGCTCCCACAGGCCTCTCCGCAGCCCGCTCAGCGCCAGGCCCGGCTACGGGTTTGGGCACGGTTGGCAGCTGGCCCCTCCACTGTCATCAGACCCCAGCCGGGGAAGCCCCTCGCTTAGGTGCGGGAGGGACAGCTGGTCGCGGAGGAACTCCATCCTCACCACGCGGCGCCAGGCGTCCTGACTCAGTGTTCTGGGGCCCTGGGGGGCCAGGTGACAGGCGGGTGGCCTGGTTCCCGGAACTCCATGGAGACCCTGTCCCCCTTCAGCAGCAGCCCCTCTGTCCTGAGGTGTCCACGCCGGTCACAAAGCCACTGCCTCCCTCGCCCGTGCCTGGCCACCCTGGGGCCCGCCCGCCGTGATCTGCTGGCGCTCACCTATGTAGGCTGCCTTCTCCGTGACCATGAACTTGCTGTGGTTCACCCTGCTGAACGGGATGTTGGAATGATTCCCCACCGGCACGATGAAGACTTTCTTAGGGGAGCAGAGGCAGCGCGTCAGGAAGGGCGGGAGGAGGGCGCCTTCCCCATGCCCGGCTGGGAGCGCGCCCTCACCACGTCCACAGAGACGTTGGCCGCGGGGTTGCTGAGCGCCTGCAGGGACCGCAGGTAGGGGAACATGGTGGGGTCCGTGTTGAGTCCGCAGCTGACCAGCAGGCGCACGCGCACACCCTTGCTGAAGGCGGCCGCCCGCAGCGCGTTGTCCAGCACCGGCCAGTACCTTGGGGTGGAGAGAGGCGGGGCTCTGCTTACAAGCCCCCGGCCCGGCAGGGGTCCCAGCAGGAGGGGACGTGCCCAGGAGCTGCCCATCAGCAGAGCAGGCTGCCCTACCTGCGGGGGTGGCTGAAGCGCGTGGTAGGGAAATACTCCATCACGGAGGCGTAGATGAACTCCTGGGCGCTCCCCATCACCGCCAACAGCGCCTCCAGGTCAGGGGTGCGGCCCTGGGGACAGAGTGCGGGTGGCGATGCCTGTGACGGGAGAGGGGTCCCTGAAGGCTCTGCCAGCCCAGTCCATTCTGAACTTGTGACCCCACCATGCACCACCCAAGAGGCCCCATGTGGTGGTGGAGGGATGGGGCCCAGGTGCCTGGAAACATGACGAAAAAAGGGGTCAGTTCCACAGGGGTCCTGGGGACTGGCTGAGGCCTGGTAGAATGACGGAAAGCAGCTGGACCGCCCTGGGCTCCAGGCTGGATTGACTTCCCAGAAACAGTTTCTGGCCACGGGGATGCTTCTCCACTCCCTTCAGGGTGCCAACCCCCCCCCCCCCCCCCGCCCCATCTAGGAAGATTTCCCTTGTTCTGATACAGCCTCTACTGCAGACCAGTCCTGGGCTGGCTGGGGGGCTGTCCACCCCCACTCCCGTGGGCTGATAAAGGAGGATCTGCCCACCCCTCACTCTTCCCTTCCTTCCCCACAGAGCAAGTGGGGCTCCCCTCCCTCTCCAGTGCCCAGCTAAGCCCCTTGGCCTTTTCCAGCAGTCTAGAGACTCCCAGGGCCCCAGGGCCTCCCATCACCTCCTAGGCAGCCTGTTTCCCAGGGATAGTGCTGACCAGCTGTCCTCCTGGAGCTAAGCCTGCCTCCAGGCACAGCCCAGAGCCTGCTGATGCCAGCCTGCTGCTCACCCCAGGGCCACAGTCCCACCCATGGTGCTGGCTGCCTGAAGACCCGGCTGATGCTGCTGGTGTCTGCAGGGCCAGTCCAGAGGGCTCCCTGTGGGTCTGGCCAGCCAGGGCAGAACAGGGGTCTCTGATGGGCTCCTTCTCAACCCGCCTTACTGAGAAGTAGGCAGTGGTGGGCACCCCATCAAAGAGGCCCTGAAAGGGCTGGAAACGGTTGATGTGAGATGAGAAGTTCTGAGGCCAGGTTTTGGGGAGGACAGCCTTGGGCACCCCCAGCACCCAGTAGGTCTGGAAGGTCTTCTCCAGGTCTTGGGCCAGGTGGCTGCAGTTATAGATGACAGCGCCAAGCTCCTTCACCTGCAGGGACCAAAGTCAGGTGCTGTGGGAGAAAATCCCCTCTGTGGGGCCTCCACCCCACTCCACCCAGGCCAGGGATGCTGGGGCAGGCACAGCCCCTGCCCCACGGATCCCCACTTGTGGGAAGCATTGCCTGTAGGAATCTGTAAGAGTGTGCTGGTGGGAGGAGCGCCCAGCGGGTCCCTGTGTTTTTGAACATTGTATTCCAATGATCAAAGCAATACATGTTTATTACAAAAACAATAGAAAATGCATCAAGGCATTAAGAATGGGATCATTCTTAATACCACTGTCAAGTGATAACCAGGGTTGCCTTTGCCATGACCATTCTGACACATTTTTCATGCATTGCTTTTCCTAAAAAGGCGTGTGTTTTGTAATCTGCATGTTTCCCTGGATAATGTGACTTGAACATCTTTCCATGTCATTTAATGTGATTCCACAGCATGAGTTCAGTGGCTGTGTAGAATTCCATCATTTATTAGACCAGTCTCCAATTGTTTCTGCCATGGTGACATTGTAAACAGTACTACACGACTTTCTCCAGATGCACTGAGATGTCAGGCCAAGTCCCCAGAGTTCAGGAGGGGAAGAGCTTCAGGCGGGCCTCCTATGTTAGGGCCCTGGCACTCACCTGCGTCAGGGACCGCCAGTCCATGTTGGCACTGCCCATGTATATGTGCCGTCCATCCACAACCCAGAATTTGGAGTGCAAAACGCCCCTGGTGAGCCGCCCCATGGGCACCCGTCGTACCTGGGCACCTGGTGGAGAGTTCAGGCAATGGGATGGACTAGGTCTTGCTAAATGCCAGCTTCATGGTGAGCCTGACCCCAAGCTCATGACAGTGGGGTTGACTCGGATGTCCCCACAACAGTCCTACTAAGCTGCTGCTATCCTCATCCCCGTTTTATAGGTGAGGACACTGAGGGATAGACTGGCCCAGGGTCCCTCTGGGCAGCTCAGCTCCAGAGCCTGCCTTTGTGGTGACTGCCCATGGCCTCTTGCTCCCCAGCCAGAGGTCCCAGCCTGAGCCTCCAGCCAGGGGTCAGAGCTGCTGGGCTCAGCAGGGCTCCGAAGCCACCCATGCTCTGCCCTGTGGAAAATGGCACTTTTGGTTCCTTGGAACCAGCCCTATGCCCAGGTGAAGCTGACTCAAAGGACCTCGGAGCCCTGGGTCCTGCCCTCCTGGGGTGTCCTAGGGAAGCCCAGGACACCTTTCCCACCCCTGCCCCTTTTCCTTGTCCCATGGTGCCAGCCAGACAGCCCGTGCCTGACGCTAGGGCAGTGGGGCCCAGCATGGTGCAGGTACCCACCTCGGGCAGCCAGGACCTGCAGGTCGGTGGACTTCCTGGCCAGTGTTGGACTGCTGGTGGCCACAGCCAAGGAAATGTTCCTGCCCAGCAGCTGCTGCAGCTTCTGCAGAAGGGCCTCTCCCTGCAAGGCCAGGCCAGCCATGAGAGCAGACCTCAGGCTGCCCTCTCCTCCGCACTCCCACTAGGACCCATGCTCTCCTCAGGAGACCTACCTATGACTGCCCACAGCTCAAGGTCAGGTCAAGTATATGGATGACCCTTGGTTGAGAGCCAAACTGCACCAGGCCCAGTCTTTGAGTGTTTAGTCACCCAGAGGCCCAGCTCCTTGACACCTCTGCCCTTAGAGCCCCCAAGGGAGTGGCCTAATCCCTGCTCCATGCTAGACCCTACCACCGAGTTGAGCCCCCGGGCCTGGTGCCCGAGACCCCTACATAGATGGGCAGCCTGACTTGCTGTGTTTCCAGCACCAGGATGCGGTGGGGTCAGGGCGGGGCGCACCAGCTGGGAAGATGAGTCGTTGACCCCAATGTCGGGCCCTGTGAGGGACCAGTAGTATGAAGCCACGTGGACGCTCTCCTGGGCAGTGTCCAGCAGCTGCAGCCAGGCCTGGCCCAGAGGCTGGGCGGAGAGGCTGCCGGCTGCAAATGGCAGGTCCTGGGGGATGCTTTCCACAAGGACAAGCCTGTGGAGAGAGCCACACTGGGCTCAGTATGGGTGCAGGAGCCCCCAACCTGCCTCACATCACCTGCCCCATCCCGCTGCCAAGCCAGAGCAACTGTTGCTCAGGTGGCCCCTGGGATGAGCCCAGGCCAAGTGCAAGGGTAAGGGTTTAAGGTATAGGCAACAAAACAGACTGGGCAGGGTGGGCCTGAGCCCAGCATGCTGCTGGGATGGGACACCCAGGAGCACGTTGGGAAGGAGCCTGAGAGGGGCTGCCTGGTGCAGAGCAGGTTAGACTGGGGGGTCCTGGCCCCACCCAACCCTGAGGCACTGCCCACAGGGAGCAGCTGCTCCTGAAGCCAGGAAGAGTAGAGCAGAGCTGTGGAGTCTGGAGTCTGGGGTGGCTTCCTGGTGTGGAAGCCCTTGGTGGCGGCCAGAGCTGGCCTGGAAGGGAAAGGCTGGGCCAGGGGCAGGCGAGATTCCATTTCCAGGGAATGTATGCAAGATGGCCCAACAGGTTCCTCCAGGGCAGTCCTGCGATTCCAGTACCCCAACCGCAGGGAAAGAAAGGTGGGAGGGAAGGCTGAGGGGCGGGAGGGGACAGTGACACTACTCCCCAGGAGTGGAAAGACTGAGGGGGTGAGCTCAGCACAGGCAGTGTTTTCCAGCCTGTCAGATCCCCCGGGTGGCAGCCTTTGTTTGCTGCAAAAAGCACCACACGCCTGCCCCGTCCCCAGCCCCCACGCCAGCTCATACGGTTGTGGCCCTCCCGGGTGACCTGCACCTTCTAGAGGAGCTGGTAGAGGGCCGCCCTTATCTCATGGGCAGATCCAAGGGCAGAAACACAGGCAGCAGCCCCAAACCAAGACCTGCCCAGGCAGGCCTCCATGGGCTCACTTACTGGCAGGAGTCCCTCTGCTTCCTGACCTCCGCTTCCAGGGGCTCCAGAGCTGGGCTGGAACCATGCCCCCAGGACCTGGGCACGTCCTTGGGCTGCACCTGGCCCCAGGTGGGAGGACGGCGCACTTGCCACAGGAGGTAGGTAAGAGCCATGGAGCCCAGCCACAGCATAGCCAGCGCTCCCAGGACCTGCAACTGGATGGGGCAGCACCCGCAGGGTCACCAGGACAGGTGGGGGGTTGACTGCTGGCTGGGCCACCATGGCCCCTCCAGTGCTGAGACAGAGACCATCTTGACTTCCCTGGACCTGTGCTGCCGCTGGGGTGGGACTAGGGTGGACAAGGGAGAGAGGAGAGTGATACAGAGAAGGGTCCCAGCCCAGGGTGGTGGCGGGGGTCGGGAGGCCTGCAGCCCACTCTGCAATGCCGTGGCTCGTGGTAACTAGCTGTCCCCAGCACCTCCAGCAGGGGGATAAAGGGAAGGTCTGGAGCAGCCCAGGGAGGCTTGCCTTGCCCACCGATCAGGGCACCTCTGCTCCCCTCCTTGAGGGTGGAGGCCCCCTCAAGGCTGCTTGTGTCCTCTCCACTCTGGCTCACAGCTTCTGAAAGGCCACTGATCCCAGCCACCTCCTCCCTGGGGCCCCCCAGTCCTACCGTGCCAGCCTCTCTGTCCCACAGGCGGCGGGGCGGCATGGAGCACGGCCACATGGGGGTCACTGCCGTTCTCCGAAGAGACTTCAGCATCTGCACAGGGCAGCCTGGCATCACCAGCAGCTCCAGCCCCACCCAGAACTGCCCCTCAGTGCCTGGGCAGCTAGGCACTGGAGACACCCCTGCACAGACACCCACATAAGCCCCCAAAAGCATCCCACTCGTGCCTGAGGTCACACCTTGGATGTTGGGGGTATGCTTTCCACAAGGACAAGCTGTGTGGGTGTTGGAGCCCGCAGCCGGCCACATGTCACCTGCCCTGTCCCCCTGGCCAAGCCGGAGGGACTGCTACTAAGGCGGTCCCCAGGGCTGAGGCTGGGCCAAGCGTGCGGGCCGGGGTGGGCGTCTGTGCCTGGCCACATGCCCCGGCTTTCTGTGTCTCCCACTCAGTGATGCTCAGTGAGTATCTAGGTATTTGTGTCTCAGTTCCCTGTTTCAACCACGACTGAAACTGTGTCTGAAAGCCCCATTTCTGCTTTTGTCGCTTGGTCCTCTTATTGCTGGCCTATAAATAACTGCTTCCCTCCTGGGCTGGGCTCCTGTCTTGGCCCCACGGCAGCCCCTCCTGAGAGCCACAGGTCAGAGGGGTCAATGGGGCAGCACCCTGGCTGGAGAGGCTAAGCGTGGAGAGGGCAGAGATGGTGACAGAGTGAGACCCCTGCACTGCTGGGGGAGGCGGTTGTCCTCTGCTACAGGGACTCGCCTTGTCTCCTAAGAGCGGTCACCCCATAAGGACCTGGGAGCCAGGCCATCCAAGCCCCGTGGCATGTGGGCTCCCACCCCCAATCCCACCTTCAAAGCAAGCAGTCAGGCTGCCCCAGGTGCCACGATGGGGAAGGGTGCCTCACAAATACAGAGGCGCCCTCCCTGGGTGCAGGGAGGGATCTGTGCCCATCATGGACACCTGACTGGCCAGCCTCTGACTGAGGTATCCACCAGGGCAGGAGCTGGCTGGCCGCTGGCCGGGATGGGGAGGTATCCAAGGTTTGGGGCCTGGGCCTGGGCAGTGCTGAGTGCCTGTGTCTGCAGCCAGGCTGGGCACTGGGACCCAGGGGCTCTGTGGGTTGGCTGTCCACCTGGGAGCAGCCAGCTCGGCCTCCAGGCCACTGGGGTTCGTCAGGGCTATCCTCCCACGGGTCAGGGATGAGGCCTTTGAGAACCTGGCCTGCCTCAGCAGGGGGTGGGAACGCCATAGGAGTCAGGCCTGGGCTGTGTCTGCCCTGGAGACCAAGTGTTATAGGAGATTGGGAGTCGGAGCATAAACCAAGTGTGGGGACGGGGACTCAGGCCAAGTCACTCTGGCCCAACTCCTCGCACACTGGGGGGTCCTGCAGAGGTGGGTCGGGTGCCGCCCCCACCCCAGAGCTGAACTCCGGGGGTTGCTCCCCCCACCACGCAGAGGGGACCTCAGGGTGCCTACCGTGTCCCCACTGTTCCCAGGGATTCAGGGCCCAGCATCAGGCCTTTGCCCTCCCCCACTAACTCTCAGAGAGAAAACACGGAATCCTGGGCTGTGGCTGGGCAATGAGAGGAAACATGGAATCCTGGGCTGTGGCTGGGCAACGAAGTGCCAGGGCCGTCCTTGGACAGCTGCTCCCCACCCTCCCTGCCCTCACCAGAGAGGGCCCTTGCTCCCTTAAATGCTCCAGGCAGATGGGCAGCTCAGAGCACAGAGGCCCTGCTTCTTGCAGGCCCCATCTCAGACTTGTAGCCTGTCCAAGGCCCCTCCCAGGACTATAGACCCCAGAGTGCCTCACCACCTCCTCTTGCAATGGAACCTGGGAGGCCCTCAAGCAAGGTTGGCTTGAGCTGAGACACCCTTGGAGAGTAGGGCTGTAGCCCCCTTGTCCCATGGTAGATAGCATAAGACCCTGCAGGCATCAGAGGTCATGGCTGAAGGTGCCAGATTTTCTGCCCTGCAGGGCATTAGGCACGGCTGCCAGTCCCAGGCTGAGGTAGAGGGCCCAGCTGTCACCTGGCTGGGTATCACCCAGCTGCACGGATTGGGGAAGGAGCCAGTCATCTACAGGACTAGCTGGAGGCTGTGTGACTCTCTGGACCTGGGGTTGCCAGGAGGCTGAGGCCATAGGGAGGCAGACAGCAGCCCCTTCCCCAGGCCTGGCTTTTCTCATCTGCCCTGGCCTCATTGGTACATACCTCTGGGGGTCGTGCCTTGGTGTCCATCCTGATTCCAGCCACAGACTGCAGGCCCTCAGCTCACGGGGCAGGCTTGGTGCTGCCTGTGCTCCACACCAACCTCCTCCTCTCTGCAGCTCACTGCTTCCCCTTCCAGCTACTTCCTCTTTGTCCTGAGAGGCCCCCTCTCATCCGAGACAGAAACAGACGGCTGGAGCTGGGTGGGCGGGCTAGAGGGTGGGGCTGAGAACCTTCACCTCCAGGAAAAATCTACACCCCACTCCCTCGAGGTAGAGGCCCACCAGTTACAGGCCTACGAATCAGAGTCAAGCTCAGCTACAGGCCACAGAGACCTAAGGAACAGTGGCTTCAGCAAGGTCGTTCATTACTCTCGAACACTAAGCAGGTCCAGGGGCTGGCAGGCTAGAGATAGCCTTGCTAGAGATGATGGCATTGCTCCACTGCCATTGGGAGCCAGGACCCTCCAGTTTTCAGATCCCAGTCCCTAGGATCCCTGCCTTCATGGCCTCACAATGGCTGCTAGAGCTCAGCCACTGCCTCTGTGTTCTTAGCAGAGAATAAGGGACATCCCAGAGGAGACTTCCTGGAAGTCCCACAGGGCACTTCCACTTATCTGTGATCTGGAACTTGATCTAGAACTTGGTCACGTGGCTATACTTAGCTGCAAGGGAGGCTGAGCAGTGGAGGTAACTAGGGTCTTTATCCTGGAGGACGAAGCTGGGGCCGCTCGCTGGCATATCTGAAAAGGTAGGCTTGGCTAGAGGCTCCCAGCAAGGGGCTCTGCCTCCCACTCCCTACCCCTCACTGGGGTCCCTGAGTAGGGTCTGGGACCCTGAGAGCACCCCTACTTTTCAGTGCAGTCTGGGTGTCCACCCTGGCTCCTCCTTGTAAGGCCTATGTAGGGCAGGGGTCCAGGGTGCTGGCCTCAGGGTGCCTGCAGGACACCCATCAGCAGGGTGCAGTTCCCAAGGGTGGGGCCTGTCAGCTGCACCCCTGGGGCCAGTTTAGGTGCACCAGGAAGTGAATGGGGAAGAGATCCAGCCTCCCCTAGCCCGTCCCAGATCTCCCTTCACCTTCTTGCTGCTCCAATTTGGCCTTGGGGTCAGTCCTTACCTCCCAGCCATGGTTGGGGAGCCTCTGCTCTCTGTCTGGGTTGCTGGATGCCTGAATGCAGCTGTGCCCCAGGCATGCCCACGAGGGTTGGGTCCTCCAGGGACTCTGGGTGGGGATTATTCTGGGTATGGGGAGGGGCAGCCAGGTGGACCCTGCTGTGACATTTGCAGGGCTGGGGCATGAGTATGAAGGGAGGCTGCCTTCTCCGCCCTCAAGCTAAAGGCAGTTAGACAGAATAGATTCTCTTCTGTCTTTTTTTTTTTCCTTTGAGAGAAGTTTCGCTCTTGTACCCCAGGTTTGAGTGCAATGGCTTTATCTCGGCTCACTACAAACTCTGCCTCCCAGGTTCAAACGATTCTCCTACCTCTGCCTCCCAAGTAGCTGGGATTAAGGCGCCTGCCACCACGCCCAGCTAATTTTTGTATTTTTTAGTAGAGACAGGATTTCACCATGTTGGCCAGGCTGGTCTCGAACTCCTGACCTCAGATGATCCGCCCACCTTGGCCTCCCAAAGTGCTGGGATTACAGCCGTGAGCCACTGCGCCCAGTCTCTTCTGTCTTGACAACAATGGTGTGTGAGGGCCTGGAAGGCCAGGGACAAGTGGAGGACCCCAGGGCTCCTTGGAGTGCTCTCAGAAGTCCTTGCAGGAGGGCCAGCCCCAGCCAGCCCCCTCTCTGATTTTCCCACATCGTGAGGGGCCTCAATGAGCCCACATGCTACACCCAGCCCGTGGGTCCAAGCTCATCTGCAGCCCCAGAAAACCACCTCGTCGCCGCCCCTGGCTGCCCCTCAGGCCAGCAGGACTGGGTACAGCTCCGGCAGCTCCACCTTGGGAGGATGGATCCAGGCTTGGGGACATTTAAGCAGGGAGTCCTGGGCCTTGGGCTCAGGGTTCGGCGGACTGTCCTCTTGGCCCCTCAGGCTGCTTACCCTGGAAGAAAGATTGAGGCTGGAAGGGGCCTCTAGACTCAGAGCCCAGGGCAGGCCCCTCAGTGGCTCCGAGGCTGGCTGTGTGGCCAGGACCCACCTGAGGGCAGCTCCTTGCTGGCTCTGCTCCCTCCGCTGCAGGCCCCGCCCTGAGGTCTAGGGCCCTTGGGTCCCATGGGGTGTGGGGAGGAACTTTGGGGATTTCCCATGAAGCAAAACACTTTTTCTTTAATTTCCTTTGTTATTTCAAAACTTATCTTTGTGGGAAAATATGACTCATTATTTGTCAGCAGAGCTAAGGTGTTTTTTCTTTTTACCCCAAATAAGTACAGACTGTCAGAGCAGGCTTGTGGGAGCACTTAAACCCTGCCGTAAGCACATCAGACATGCCTCACCTCATGGAGCGATGTCCTGATAAGCCCATCATAAATGGAAGCTGAAAATATTCTAAGTTGATAATGAAGAAAAAAGGAGAGACAACCCAAATAACCAAAACTAGAAACAAAAAAGAGACATTACAACTGATATTACAGAAATACCAGAGATCACCAGAGACTGCCTGAGAAATTATACACTCACAGACTGGAAACCTGGAGGAAATGGAGACATCCCTGGCACACGCAGCCTGCCGAGACTGAATCAAGAAGAAACAGAAAACCCGAACAGATCGATAAGGAGTAATGAGATTGGAACAGTAATAAAAATCTCCCAACAACAACACGAAAGGCCTGCAGACCAGATGGCTTTACTACTAAATTCTACCAAACTTACAAAAAAGAACTAATACCATTTCTCCATAAACTGTTCCAAAAAAACTGAAGAAGAGGGAATTCTCTCTAACTCATTCTATGAGGCCAGCATTACCCTGATACTCAAACCAGGCAAGGACACAACAACAAAAAAGAAAACTACAGGTCAATATTCCTGATGAACACAAAAATTCTCAACAAAATACTAGCAAATTGAATCTAATAGCACATTAAAAGATAATCCATTATGACTAAATGGGATTTATCCTGGGGATGCAAGGATGGTTCAACATACGCAAATCAATACATGCAATACGTCAAATCCACAGATTGAAGGACAAAAACCGTATGATCACCTCAATAGATGCCGAGAAAACATGTGATAAAATATAACACCCTTCTTCATGATAAAAACTCCCAGCAGGCTGGGCAAGGTGACTCACGCCTGCAATCCCAGAGTTTTGGGAGGCCAAGGTGGGAGAATCTCTCCAGACCAGGAGTTTGAGACCAGCCTGCACAATACAGTGAGACCCTGTTGCTAAAAAAATGTTTTTAAATGTGACCAGGCGCAGTAGCTCATAATCCCAGCACTTTGGAAGGCTGAGGTGGGCAGATCACTTGAGGCCAGCAGTTTGAGACCAGCCTGGCCAACACGATGAAACGCCATCTCTACTAAAAATACAAAAATTAGCTAGGCATGGTGGCGCATGCCTGTAATCCCAGGTACTCGGGAGACTGATGCAGGAGAATCACTTGAACTGGGGAGGCAGAGATTGCAGTGAGCCAATATGATGCCACTGAACTCCAGTCTGGGTGACAGAGCAAGACACTCTTTAAAAAATAAATAGGCTGGGCCCAGTGCCTCACGCCTGTAATCCCAGCACTTTGGGAGGCCAAGGCAACTGGATTACTTGAGGTCAGGAGTTTGAGAACAGCCTGGCCAATATGGCGAAACCCTATCTCTACTAAAAATACAAACAATTAGCTGGGCGTGGTGGCAGGTGCCTGTAATCCCAGCGACTCGGGAGGCTGAGGCAGGAGAATCACTTGAACCCGGGAGGCAGAGGTTACAGTGAACCGAGATCGTGCCATTGCACTCCAGCTTGGGCAACAAAAGCGAAACTCAGTCTCGAAAAAAAAAAATCAGGCAAAAGATCTGAACAGACATTTCTCAAAAGACATACAAATGGCCAACAGGCATATGAGAAAAATCTCAGTATCACTAGTTACCAGGGAAATGCAAATCAAAACCACAATGAGGTAACATCTTGCCCCAGTTAGAACGGGTGTTATCAAGAAGACAAAAAATAAATGCTGGCAAAGATGCCAAGAAAAGGGAACTCTTATGTTCTGTTGGTGGGAATGTAAATTAGCGAAGCCATTATGGGGAACTGTATGGAAGTTTCTCAAAAAACTAAAAATAGAACTACCATATGATCCAGCAATCCTACTACTGAGTATTTATCCAAAGGAAAGGAAATCAGTATATCAAAGGGATCCTTGCACTCCCATGCTTATTGCAGCGCTACTCACACTAGCCAAGATATGGAATCAACCTAACTGTCTATCAAAGGATGAATGGATAAAGAAAATGTGATATATACATATATACACATATATATACATATATATACACACACACACAATGGAATACTATTTTGTCATAAAAAGAATGAAATCCTGTCATTTGCAGCAACATGGATGGAACTGGAGGTCATTATGTTAAGAGAAATAAGCCAAGCACAGAAAAACAAACATCACATGTTCTCACATGTGGGAGCGAAAAAAGTTGACCTCTGGAGGTAGAGAATAGAACGATAGATCCCAGAGTCTAGGAAGGGTGTGTGGGTGTGTGAGAAACAAACTCACCCATCCACACCCAAAGAATGGACTTAGAGACCCAGAGAGGAGCCAAAGTGAGACTTTTAATGATGGTCTTGCAAGATTGGGTGTCTGGTGGGCTGGCACACCCAGCACAGTTTCAACAAGCAATTTATCCCCTAGTGCACAGGTCCCGCCCCCGGTTCCTCATAGGCTGAGTACTATGAGGTCACAACCTTCCTGGACGTCACCTATTGGTTGTTGGGCAGGGGCTTTAGGTGTTTTCTTTAGGGTTGTCTTGCTGCATTTTGTTGCAGCCCACAATGCATTGCAATCCTAGTTAGCTAAGGGGCTCTTCAAGTATTTGACTTATGACCTAAGTAGCTGGGCAGGCTGATAAGAACAGACAAAGTGAGCTATTTTACAGGCTAGTAAACTTTTATCTTAGACCAAACTTCTTTGGTTTGGGTGAGGGCAACTTGAGTAGGTGTGGGGGGCGGGGGCGACAAGCAGGTGTTGGCTATCCAACCAGGGGCCTAGTATATCCTGTTTTTTCTGTAGCTTGCTGACCTAAGCCAATTTAAGGCACTTTGTCTTGAAAATGGACCACTGTATACATTATTTCCTTCTGGTGGAGGGGAAGGACAAAAAGAGGATGCTTAATGAGTACAAATACACAGTGAGATGGAAGGAATAAGTCTAATGTTTGATAGTAGAGTAGGGTAGCTATAGTTAACGACAGTGTATTGTTTGTTTCAAAATAGCTGGAAGAGAGGACTTGGAATGTTCCCAACACATAGAAATGACAGATACTTGAAGTGATGGACACCTTAAATACTGAGTTAATCATTACACATCCTGTGCATGTAATAAAATTTTACATGTACCCCTTGAATATATACAAAAATTATGTATCAATTAAGAATATATCATGTCAAAAATGCAGGCTGGGTGAGGTGGCTCACGCCTGTAATCCCAACAGTTTGGGAGGCTGAGGTGGGCAGATCACTTGAATCCAGGACTTCAGGACCAGCCTGGGCAATATGGCAGAACCCTGTGTCTACAAAAATTACAAAAGTTAGCTGGGCATATTGGCGCATGCCTGTGGTCCCAGCTACTCCATAGGCTGAGGCACAAGAATCCCTTGAATCCGGGAGGCAGAGGTTGCAGCGAGCCAAGATTGCATCACTGAACTCCAGCCTGGGGTTTCCCCATGTTTGTCAGGCTGGTCTCGAACTCCTGATATTGTGATCTGCCCTTCTCGGCCTCTCAAAGTGCTGGGATTACAGGTGTGAGCCACGGCACCTGGCCAACTTACAGACATTTCTGAAAAGAAGATATGCAAAGGCCGGGCTTGGTAGCTCATGCCTGTAATCCCAGCACTTTGGGAGGTCAAGGTGGATGGATCACCTGGGGTCAGGAGTTTGAGACTAGCCTGACCAATATGGTGTAACCTTGTCTCTACTAAAAATACAAAAATTGGTCGAGATCGCACCACTGCACTCCAGCCTTGGCGACAGAGCAGAGACCCTGTCTCAAAAAAAAAAAAAAAAAAAGAGTTTTTCTTAATTTCTTTGGTTTTGTACTTGTATTTCATTTCTCTTATATGGAAAATTTTGGCTCCTAACGACTTTAATGTAATTACTAGCTTTAGCTTACCCTATATTTAACATGTTTTCAAAATAACAATTTCAATATCTCTATAGCCAATAATACTAGTAAGAGAAATTTAAGATTTTTTTACAAGCACTTTTTTTCTTTTGCTATTGTCTAAGGGTGTAAAGTCAAATACTCTGCTCTAATGGCCCCCATTTTTTTTCACATTGAGGTGTTGTATACACCTGAACCGACTGTTTTGAAAGACTGGAGGCAGGGATCTATTTCACCTTCCTTGTGGGTATTTAGGACTATTCCCTCTTCCTCTAACAGATGTGTCGGGACAGCTCTGACAAACTCAAGTCGCCACATGTGCGGGTCTTTGTCCCGGTTCTCTTTCCCATTCCATCCATCCGTTTATCTCTGTGCTGTGCTGTTCTATATTCATTCTCATGTTTTTGTTCTGAGGTGTGGGGCCTGATAAGCAAGTCTCTCCCTTCTTTAGAAGCACCATGTGCTGTTGGGGCAACTATTGAGATGACAGTATGGTTTTTCTCCTTTAATATGTGAGTGGAGTAACTTAGAAATTTTCTAAAATTAAATTAACCTTGGATTCCTGGCATAATCCCAATTGAACCAAAATGTCATACACAGTTTGATCCTTGGACAACACAGGTTTGACTTGCATGGATCCACTTACATGCAAACTTTTTTCCGCCTCTGCCTTTCCTAACATAGCAAGACCAAGCCCTCCTCATCCTCCTCCTCTTCAGCCTACTCATTGTGAATGCAATGAGAATGGAGAGTTTTAGGATGATCCACTTCCACTTGATGACGTGTAAATATATTTTCTCTTTCTTATGATTTTCTTAATAATATTTTCTTTCTCTAGCTTACTTTATCGTAAGAATACAGCATATAATACAGATAACGTATAAAATATGTGTTAATCGACTGTTTATGTTATCTGTAAGGCTTCTGGTCAGCAGTCGGCTATTAGTCATCCAGTTTGGCGGGAGTCAAAAGTTACACATGGATGTTTGACGGTGCGTTGGGGCTGCAGTGGCCAACGGCACTTTTTCCACATTCTGAGATTGGATAGGGCAATATTTTGTGCAGGATTTTTCATCTGTGCCCAAGAGTGTGCTTTTTCTTCCTCAGTACACACTAGTCCTGTCTTTGTACTAGATTATGAGAGAGTCACGTGCCCACTTTTTCCTACATTTTGAAGTTTGTAAAAATGAGATAAAATATTCTTTTTAATTTTGGCAGAACATGTAAAACTGTCTTAGATTTTTGACATCTTTGTGGGAAGATTTTAACTTCTTAATTTCTTTTAGGATTATAGGACTCTTCGGGCTTTCTGTTTCTCTATGAATCAAACTTGGCGAATAATAGTTTTCTAGAAATGGTCCATTTTGTGTAATTTTCCAAGTTGCCTTGCTAGGAGGTTGCTCATGTCGCCCTCGGCTGCATTGTAGAGCAGCCCTCCTCTCATTTCTCAGTAGGGTTTTGTGCCTGTTGCCAGTCTTTCCCTTCAGAGATCTTGTGGCCATTTTATTAATTTTTTCAATAAATCAAATTTATATATGTTAGTTCTGTTTTTAGTTCTAATTTAGTTTAGGTATTTTTAGTTCTAATTTTGTTTTGTTTTTCATTTATTTATGTTTTACCTTTATCTTCATCCTTCTACTATCTTAGTATATTCCTATTGTCAGTTTTAGACTTCCTTCAGTTGGATGCTTAACATTTTTGTTTGTTTGTTTGTTTGTTTGTTTTTGAGACGGAGTCTCGCTCTGTGGCCCAGGCTGGAGTGTAGTGGCATGATCTTGGCTCACTGCAGCCTTTGCCTCCTGGGTTCAAGCAATTCTCCTGCCTCAGCCTCCCGAGTAGTTGGGATTACAGGCGCGCGCCACCATGCCTGGCTAATTGTTGTGTTTTAGTAGAGACAGGATTTCACCGTGTTGGCCAGGCTGGTGTCGAACTCCTGACTTCAGGTGATCCGCCCACCTCGGCCTCCCAAAGTGCTGGGATTACAGGCATGAGACACCATGCCCGGCTGGATGCTTAACTTTTTAATGTTCAGTTGCTCTTCTTTACTAATGTAAATGTGTAAGGAATAAATTATCATTTAGTTCTAAATATTTTATGCTTTCTTTCATTCATGAATGATTTAGAAATCTGATGTAAGGTTTCCAATGTATTTTAACACTCTTCCTCAGTGAGCGATTGAGAGTTGAATTATGTTTGGCTTAGAGAGTGAAGTCATATGACACTGGGTTTTGAAGTGCGTTGAGCCCGGCCTTACATCCAAGCATGTGCTCGTTGCTGTAAGTGCTCCACATGCACCTGAGCGAAATGTGTCCTCTCCAACGGTCACGCCTAGCTATGGCTTTAAATCCAGCTCGCGAATCGTGCTGTTGGAATCTTATTCACCTTTTATTAATGTTTTGTCTGCTTGCCCTGGCAGTCACTGAGAGAGTTGTGTTGAAATTTTCTTTTTTGATAGAATTATCAATTTCTACTTGCAGTCTTGTTCATTTTTTCCCCATACTTATGGCTGTTTCAGGTACATACATGTTTTGAATCTTTTTTTTTTTTTCATCTCTAAGATTCTGATTTAATTGTTTTTTTAAAAAAAATTTATTATTATTATTGTACTTTAAGTTCTAGGGTACATGTGCATAACGTGCAGGTTTGTTACATATGTATACTTGTGCCATGTTGGTGTGCTGCACACATGTTTTGAATCTTTACAGCCTCTGAACAATACTATTCATCATTATATACTGGCCTTCTTTTCCTTAATTATGGTTTTGTCTTAAAATATATATTTTTGAAAATCAATTTAGCACCGGGCGTGGTGACTCATGCCTATAATCCCAGCACTTTGGGAGGCCGAGGCAGGTGGATCACCTGAGGTTGGCAGTTCGAGGCCAGCCTGACCAACATGGAGAAACCCCCGTCTCTACTAAAAATATAAAATTATTGCTTGAACCCGGGAAGCAGAGGTTATGGAGAACCGAGATCGCACCATTGCACTCCAGCCAGGGCAACAAGAGCAAAACTCCGTCTCAAAAAAAAAAAAAAAAGAAAAAGAGAGAATATTAGTTTAGCCACACCAGCTTTCTTTTTATTGATATTTGCCTGACCATAGCACTTGTAATATTATTATTTTAAACTCCATAAATTAAATGTTTATAAGGATGATATATTTATCTAACTACAATAATTATATATTTGTCTAACTAGATATTATTTATCTAGTGAGAGTGTATTTAGAATTATCCACTTTTAATGATTTCCTTTTTAAAAAATTCTTATTTATTTTAATTTTTTTGAGACAGAGTCTTACTCTGTAGCCCAAGCTGGAGTGCAGTGGTGCAACTTGGCTCATTGTAATCTCTGCCTCCTGGGCTCAAGCAATTCTCTTGCCTCAGCCTCCTGAGTAGCTGGGACTACAGGCACACACCACCATGCCTAGCTAATTTTTTGTATTTTAGTAGGGGTGGGGCTTCACCATGTTGCCCAGGGTGGTCTTGAACTCCTGAGCTGAGGTGATCCACCCACCTTGGCCTCCCAAAGTGCTGGGATTACAGGCGTAAGCCACCATGCCCAGCCACTTTTAGCAATTTCTTTATTCATTATTCCTTCTTTTATTTCAGCCTCTCCCTATGTGATAATTGTCCTTCTTCCTGAAATATATCCTTTAAAAGCTACTTGAATAGTAGTTTAGCTGGGTATAAAATATGGGGTTCTCAATTGTTTTCCTTGAGTCGAGGTGTGTTGGTAAATTCTTAGTTGTTATGTAACATAACAATATTTCTAATTTTCCTTTATTATTGAAAGATCATTTTTCTGGGTATAGAATTACAGATTGACAGTTCTTTTCTCTGGGAACTTTGAGGTCTTCAGAGTCCCATTGTTGTTAAGAAATCCACCACCATTCTTTTTTGTTTTGGAGACAGAGTCTCGCTCTGTCACCCAGGCTGGGGTGCAAATGGCATGATCTTGGCTCATTGCAACCTCCACCTCCCAGGTTCAAGTGATTCTTCCACCTCAGCCTCCCAAATAGCTGGGATTACAGGTGCACACTACCACACCCAGCTAATTTTTGTATTTTTCCTAGAGACAGGGTTTTGCCATGTTGGCCAGGCTGGTCTCAAACTCCTGACCTCAGGTGATCCACCCACCTCTGCCTCCCAAAGTGCTGGGATTACAGGTGTGAGCCACCATGCCTGACCAACACCATTCTTTTGTAGAGAATCTTTCTTTACTATCGTGGCTGGTTTTTTTTTGTTTTTCGTTTTTTGTTTTTGAGACAGAGTCTCACTCTGTCGCCCAGACTGGAGTGCAGTGGCACGATCTCAGCTCACTGCAAGCTCCGCCTCCCGGGTTCACGCCATTCTCCTACCTCAGCCTCCCAAGTAGCTGGGACTACAGGCGCCTGCCACCATGCCTGGCTAATTTTTTTGTATTTTAGTAGAGACGGGGTTTCACCGTGTTAGCCAGGATGGTCTCGATCTCCTGACCTCGTGATCCGCCCGTCTCGGCCTCCCAAAATGCTGGGATTACAGGCGTGAGCCACGGTGCCCGGCCTATTGTGGCTGTTTTAAACAAATATTATTATCTACAGTATTCCTCAATGTTACCGTGACGTAACTATGTAGTTTTACTTTCATTTATTCCGTTTGGCATACTTTATGTTTTTGTATCTTCTGTGGATACATGTTGTATTCATTTCTGGGGTTGCTGTAGTGAAGTATCACAGACTGAGTAGTTTATGCAGCAGAAATGTATTGTCTCACAGTTCCAGAGGCTGGAAGTCCAAACTCAAGGTGTCAGCAAGGTTAATCCCTTCTGAGGCTGTGAGGGAGGATCCTGTGCCTCTCTCATTAATTCTGGTAGCCCCAGGTGTTCTTTAGCTTATAGATGAAATTCTCCCTGTGTCTTCATGCCTTCCTTCTGTATATGTCTGTCTCTGCGTCCAAATTTCCCCTTTCCATAAGGTATCAGTCACACTGGATTAGGGTTGTCAATAAAAAGAGTCAAATTCTGTAAAATACTTGAAGAGATTTATTCTGAGCCAAATATGAGTGACTAATGGCCTGTGACACAGTCCCAGCAGATCCTGAGACATGTTTCCAAGGTGGTTGGGCTACAGCTTGGTTTTATACATTTTAGGGAGGCATAAGACATCAATCAATACATGTAAGATGTACATTGGTTTGGTCTGGAAAGGTGGGACAACTTGAAGTGGGGGCTTCCAGGTCAGAGATAGATTCAAGGATTTTCTGGTTGCCAATTGGTTGAAAGAGTTATCTAGGCCAGGCTCACGCCTATAATCCCAGCACTTTTGGAGGCCAAGATGGGAGGAACACCTGAGGTTAGGAGTTCGAGACCAGCCTGGCCAACATGATGAGACCCTGTTTCTACTAAAAATACAAAAATTAGCCAGGCATGGTGGCACATGCCTGTAATCCCAGCTACTCCAGAGGCTGAGGTGGGAGAATTGCTGGAACCTGGGAGGTGGAGGTTGCAGTGGGCCGAGATCACACCACTGCACTCCAGACTGGGCAACAGAGCAAGACTCCGTCTCAAAAAAAAGAAAAAAAAAAAAGAGTTATCTAAAGACCTGGAATCAATAGAAGGGAGTGTCTAGGTTAAGATAACAGGTTGTAGAGACCAAGGTTCTTACTATGCAGATGAAGCCTTCCGGGTAGCAGACTTCAGAGAGAATGGATTGCAGATGTTTCTTACCAGACTTCAAGAGTCTGTTCTATCAGTCTTAATTTTACTCTTTCTGTTTGAACGTTAATGCTGGTCACTGTGCCAGAATTCCAAAGGGAAGAGGGCATAATGAAGCATCTGACCCCTAATTTCCATCACGGCCTGAGCTAGTCTTTTAGGTTAACTTTGGAATGCCCTTGGCTGAGGGGAGGATCCATCAGTCAGTTGGGAGCTTAGATTTTTATTTTTGGTTTACAGGATCTACCCCAATTACTTCATCTTACCTTGATCATCTGTAAACGCCCTATTTCCAAATAAGGCCACATTCACAGGTACTGGCTATCAGGACTTCAACATCTTCTGAGAGACAACTTAACCCGTGGCATGTGTCTTTCCAAATTCTGGAAAAGTCTGGCATGATCTCTTTGAATATTTCCTCTATCTCATCCTTGCTACTCCCTCATCCAGAATCTCCAGATAGATGTATGTTATATGTTGCCACGTAATCTTCTATATCTATTAACATGTCTTTCACATGTTCTATTCCCACCGTGTTCCTGTGTATTGCATTATGGGTAATTTCTTCTCATCTTTCTTATAGTTGACTAATTCTTGTTTTAACTGTGTCTAATCTGCTGTTTAACTCTTTCATGGAGGTTTTGAAAGATCTTTATTTTCAATCACTATAGTTTTCCATATGATGCTTTTCTGACTCTGGCTGTATTCCATGCCATTTTGCTCCTTTCGCATCTTCCAGTACTATGTCCATCTGTCATTTTTTGCTGGTGTTGCTGCTTGATAACTTTTGGGCTGGGTATGGTGGCTCACGCCTGTAATCCCAGCACTTTGGGAGGCCAAGGCGGGCGGATCACGAGGTCAGGAGATCGAGACCATCCTGGCTAACATGGTGAAACCCCGTCTCTACTAAAAATACAAAAAATTAGCCGGGTGTGGTGGTGCACACCAGTGGTCCCAGCTACTTGGGAGACTGAGGCAGGAGAATGGCGTGAACCTGGGAGGTGGAGCTTGCGTTGAGCCAAGATCGCACCACTGCACTCCAGCCTGGGGCAACAGCGTGAGACTCCGTCTCAAAATTTAAAAATAAAAACTTTTGATGTGAGCTCATATTTGCCAGGCTCTGCTGAATGGGAGCATTGAGGGCCCTGGATTGGAGATGCTTGCCTTTCTGCTTCTGCAGGGGTCACTATCAACCCACAAAACTTTGAATGAATTTCTCTAATTCTTTATTTAGAGATTCTAACTTTTTTTTTTTTTTTTTTTTTGAGACAGGGTCTCACTCTGTCACCCAGACTGGAGTGCAATGGC
Organism: Chlorocebus sabaeus; assembly: GCF_047675955.1. Classification (NCBI taxonomy): domain Eukaryota; kingdom Metazoa; phylum Chordata; class Mammalia; order Primates; family Cercopithecidae; genus Chlorocebus; species Chlorocebus sabaeus. The sequence continues at coordinate 81,329,774 of NC_132927.1, read as the reverse complement.
ATGATCACGGCTCACTGCAGCCTCAACCTCCCAGGCTCAAGTGATCCTCCTGTCTCAGCCTCCTGTGTAGCTGGGACCATGGGTGTGCACCACCACAGCCAGGTAATTTTTATATTTTTTGGTAGAGGCAGGGTTTCATCATGTCACCCCGGCTGGTCTCAAACTCCTGGGCTCAAGCAATCTGCCTGCTTCAGCCTCCCAAAGTGCTGGGATCACAGGTGTGAGCCACTGCACCTGGCCTACTTAGAGATTCTTTAATGGTCTGCAGTAACGTGAATGCCAACCCTGAGACCACGTGAAACAAGGGGAGACCGAAGAGAGATACACCCAGGTGGGCTAAGGTCTCACTTTCATCTCTTTACCTGTAGCTTGGTAAGACACTGGTTCAGCAGTTCCAAATGAGGCTAATGAGATAACAAGTTGATATCAAGTCCTGAGATCCAGAAGCTGCCCTTGATAATGAGGCCAGGCAGCACCTGCTGTTCCAGGGTCACCTAGATGTTCACTTCTCCCTTTCCCTTTGAGAGTGCAGAACTCAGGGCTGTGGTCCTTCTCCCTACTTTAATCATGTTATCTTAGGGGAGGAATGGTAGGACCAGATGCAGACGAGGAGACAGAACAGGAAATCTTAAAGGTTTTGTCATACTTCCTGGGAAGCTACCATACAGCTGACAGAAAAAAACCCATTATCTTTCTATGCTGTTAGTGGCTATCTTTATATTTGTAACTTGATACTTGACTTTCAGAAGTCTAGACTTCGTCTCTCCACTCTTTTGAACAGCAAAAAGGGCTTAGAATGTTTTGCTCCAACTGCTTCCTTAGGGATTCTGGCTTTTATTCCTTAGTATTTTAGTTTTTCCTTTTGGTGTAAACTTTCATAGTCATTATAACTTTTTAACATTCAATGATTATTTAGATTTGTCACATATTTAGCAATTTCTCTACTCACCATTTCTTCTTGCATACCCCAACTTCCTTCTGAATTCCAAATTAAAGGGTTTTTTCATCCTAAAGTTTATTATCCTTAAGTGATTCTTTCATCATGGTTCTAACAGTGGTAAATCAGGTTACCTGGTAATTTCAGGTTTTATTGTCTGAAAATAGCTATTCCTCCTTCGCCTTTTTTTTTTTTTTTTTTTTTTTTTTTTTTAAGGAAACAAGGTCTTACTCTGTCGCCCAAGTTGTAGTGTTGGAGTGTGGTATTGCTGCTTGATAAGTTTTGGGCTGGGTGTGGTGTGATCCTGGCTCAGCACAGCCTTGACCTCCAGGCTCAAGCCATCCTTCCACCTCAGCCTCCTGAGCAGCTGGGACTACAGACACACGCCACAATGTTCAGCTAATTTTTTTATTCTTTGTAGAGACGAGGTCTCACTATGTTGCCCAGGCTGGTCTGGAACACCTGGGCTCAAGCGATCCTCCCATCTTGGCCTCCCAAAATGCTGGGATTATAGGCACGTGTCACTGTGCCCTGCTCCCTCCTTCACTCTTGAATAATACTTAAGTTGGGTATTGGCTGTTATATTCTGAAAATTTGAAGATATTGACTTCTGAACCATAATGTGACTATGGAGAAATATGCACAAACTTAACTGTCGTTCCTTTGAAAACAGTTTCTCTTATCTCTGTTTGCTTTTAAGGTTTTCTCTTCGTCTTTGGAATTCTGCAGTTTCAGCATGATGTGTCCAGGTTAGGTTTATTCTTATGCATTCTGCTTGGGACTTGTGCAGCTTAAACTTAAGGATTTATGCTTTTGGTTATTTCTGTAAAGATCTTAGTCATTATCTCTTTGAATATCGACTCTTCCTATTTCTTTTTTTTTTTTTTTTTGAGACGGAGTCTCGCTCTGTCGCCCAGGCTGGAGTGCAGTGGCCGGATCTCAGCTCACTGCAAGCTCCGCCTCCCGGGTTCACGCCATTCTCCTGCCTCAGCCTCCCAAGTAGCTGGGACTATAGGCGCCCGCCACCTCGCCCGGCTAGTTTTTTGTATTTTTTAGTAGAGACGGGGTTTCACCGGGTTAGCCAGGATGGTCTCGATCTCCTGACCTCGTGATCCGCCCGACTCAGCCTCCCAAAGTGCTGGGATTACAGGCTGAAGAGAAAATGAATGCAACGTTTCCAAAACCAATGAAAGACATACCAACTGCATGTGTAAAAAGCGCTACACATTTCACGATAGAGAAATACAAACATACTCCTAAGCACATTGTAG